>NC_057883.1:23386863-23744363 GCF_019740435.1 Gambusia affinis
ATCTGAACTGATTCTGATCTTTGATTTGGTCAGGACTCATTATACAAAAGATGTTTTATTGTCATTTTTTTGTTTGTTTGTTTTGCTAATCCAGTTAAAATAATGCTGCGATAATTGAATACTAAAAACAAAGCTATGAAGTAAATTTTCATAATCTTGTTGGGAGAGTCGTCTAATTCTGGTGATATTTTTAACTGGTAATATTCTGTCTCTATGATAAATTTGATCTGGTTGTGAAGAATCAGGTTATGATCCTGATCCCCACAGATTCATGGCTTAGTCAAAGCATTTTAAACCACACCGTTTTTAACTGGTTCTTTTGGCCCAAAAACTAAAACTTCAGTTTTATCTTCATTTAGTTGGAGGATATTTTGGCCAATCCAGATATTAATCTGAGGCTGACTGTAATTTGGTGAAAGACTCGTGAACAGCTGCTGGGATCAGCATGACTCCATGAGCAGAACCAGAACCGCAGCAGAGCGACAGGCTCACCTCCAAACATGGAGCCCTTCCAGGTCCGCCCGCAGATCAGGTGTCGCGGTCGGATGGCGATGTCGAACATGTCGGTCCAGCCGACCACCACGCTGACCCCCCAGGCCTCCATGCTGGACTCCAAGGCGCTGCGCTGGACGGACCAGCAGAACACGGTCACCGGCCCGGTTCCGCTCTCCAGACCAACACAGATCATCGGTCCCTCACCATGACCTCCACGTTACCCACGCACTCCAGGGAGAAGTCCACTCCTCCTCCGGTCATCCCAGAGATCACCTCATGGACGGGCTGGCTGTGGTCGTTTGGGTTCAGGAAGTCGGTGGCGCCCAACTCTTTGGCCTTCTCCGCTTTGTCCGGGTTGATGTCCACGGCGATGATCCTGCTGGCTCCTGCCGCCCTGCAGCCCATGACCGCAGCCAGGCCCACGGCTCCCAGACCGAACACAGCGCAGCTGGAGCCCGCTTCCACCTGGACACACGGAGAACCCCTGAAATACGGAAACACAAAGTAATCCCAAACTTCTGCAATCTGGGAGCGGATTAAACCGAACAGAGTTAATCTCGTGGTCTGTTATTGGACAAAACAATCATTTAAAATTTAATGTGTTAGCTTAGCCCAAGTACATTATTCAGCATAAGCTAAATATGCTAATAGCTTATGCTGCCAACATATTAGCATAAGCTAGTGTAAACTAATGATAAAGTACTATACCAACGTAATATTTAGCTTACGCAAACACTAAGGTACTATACTATCACGATATTTAGTAGAAGCTAAAGCTACACCTTGTTGATATCCAGGATGTCGCATCATTATTATCGCCCTGCTATGTAAAGTCTTGACTCCCTTCAAAGTAAAAGCATGACGTCTACGTACTTTAAGAGTTAGACGTTCCAGTTTAACTCTTTAAAACCAAGAAACAAAAACTTTTATTTTTCGATGATTAAACTTTTTAACTAATGTTAAACTTTATTTAACTGAAAGTAAAAAAAAACAGGTGATTTAATTAGTACTTTAGAATTTATCTGGAAAGTGTAATTTAGGGGAAGCTAACTGCGCTAAGTAAAAGTTTCTCTGTGCCGTTAGCGGCTCTCCCACCTTGGCGGTGTTCACCGCGGCTCCGTAGCCGGTGCAGATCCCGCAGCCCAGCAGGCAGACCTTGTCCAGAGGAGCCGCGGGGTCGATCTTAGTCACAGCAATCTGGTTGATGACGGTGTACTCAGAGAAGGTGCTGGTTCCCATGAACTGGTGGATTCTCTTCCCCTTACAGGTGAACCTGGATTCCACTCCGGCCATAATTTCTTGACGAATTCTGGTCCTGGTCAAGATAGTTTATGAGGTAAAGAACTGTGTTTGTTCTTTAATGAAAAAAATGCCACCAGAAGAGGATGAGGAGTCTCACCATGCTCTCTCACACTGGTTGGTCCTTGGACTCTTACAGAACCGACATTCTTTACACTGGCAGAGGAAAAGAGGAATCACCTTGTCTCCTAGGAGACCAAAAGGAGACCCTAAATATTTACTTTGAAGCTATACGTTTAGGTACAAGCTAAATATTTAATTTGTGTACTAAATATTTAGCTTGCAAACTTAACATTTATTTAGGAACTATTATACAGTAATAAATGATTGACATGGCGCCAAACGAGACGATCTAAATAACCCAAATTATTGATGTACATTTATGACTGTTAGTTTTAAATGGCGTCTCCTAGAAGGACGTCGGGTTTTGGGCAGAAACCCGCCGGTTCTCCAGGATGGAGAAAGGAAAGAAGCTTCATGCAGCGTGTTGAGGCAGCAGCAGGTGACCTGTTGTCACATAAACATCAGCTTCCTGTCCACCGTGTGGACGGTTCGGACTGACCGGGCTGAAACTCTGTGACTCCGGGTCCGACACTCTCCACGATGCCGGCGCCCTCGTGGCCCAGGACCGTGGGAAAGCCGTCTTCAGTCATGCTCTCCAGCAGGTGGTACAGGTCCGAGTGGCACACCGAGGTCGCCACTATCTGCGCCAGGAAGTAACCATGACAACGGCCATGTCAGGGGGCGCTAGCGTTACGAAAGACCTCCTGGTGACACGCAGAGGCGTCTCCCACCTTGATGCGGACCTCGCCGGCCTGAGGAGGGGCCACCTCGATCTCCTCGATGGCGGCCGGCGTGTTGGGTTTCCAGGACACCGCCGCCCTGCACCTGATGACCTGACGGCCCAACAGAAACATCCGTTATGAAGCATCATCTCTGTGTTCCTGTGCAGATGAGCTGCTGATTGTAAAAACTCTCCGAAATTACAGAAAGTGTTTGGGCGGTTTAGCCTGTCAGAGAAATAATGGAGGTTCATTTTTCAGGCATATTTTAATCCATCCATTTTCTTACACCCTTGTCCCTTGGGGGGTCGGGAGGCGCTGCTGCCTCTCCGGCTAACGTTCTGGGCGAGAGGCGGGGTCACCTGGACAGGTCACCAGTCTGTCGCAGGGGAACACAGAGACAAACAGGACGAACAACCACAGACTCACAGCTAGGGATAACTTGGAGAGACCAATTAACCTGAGAGTCATGTTTTTGGACTGTAGGAGGAAGAACCCACCATGCACAGGGAGAACATGCAAACTCCACCCAGAAAGACCCCGGGCCGGGAATCGAACCCAGAACCTTCTTGCTGCAAGGCAACAGCTCCACCAACTGCGCCACTGTGCAGCCCTGCATATTTTAATCCTATTTTTTTTATTAATTTATAAATGTTTTTAGTTTCAAACCAAATATTTCGTTAGCTAGCTAAAAAAACTAAATATGTAACATCAGAATGATGACAAATCCTCTTCCGTAAGCAAACATTTATTTATTTAAGCTTTTAATCATCTAATTGGCACATTATTTCAAATATTTCCCACCTGGTTGAAATAGATACATTTTTATTGTATATTTTGGATAATTAACCTTTTCTGCATGCTTGTCCATGACATACCAGATAATAATTGGTATGCTAATGCTATTCAGAAAGGAAAAACTATAGGGTTGAATGACTGGCAGAATGTTTTGAGCGTCTTTTCAAACCAGAGCAGATTAAAGGCTGGTAAAAATTGGGCGGACTAGGCCTTTAGTCATTTACTGAATCTGAAGCTGCATTTAGAAGCCATTATCTCCAGAGTGAGGCTTTCTGTGTGAAGGCTTCATGATCCTACCGCGTAGGACGAGTTTACAAAAACAAAGTGATCGGGGCAGAGAGAACTTCCGGGTCAGACCGTTTGTCAGAAATGAAATCATAAAAATCCAAACTGAGCGCTCGTGACCCGTTTGTTCACACGGACCGCCGGACGGCGTTGTGTGTGTGAATCCTCTCACCTTCCCAGCTGTGGACATTTTTCCTGCAGAGATGATGGATTGATCCCAACCCAGAGTTTCAGCAGCGAAGGAAAAGAAGAGGATCTGTACAATCTGGCACACAGCGGAACGAGCAGGGACTTTAACCTGCAGCTGTTATCAGGCGGGGCGGGTCGGGACCGGTCCGGTCCGGTCGGGTCTCACCTTCACACGAGACGCTGCAGAAGAAAGAGGAAGAAAAACTCTTTTGGAGGAAAATGTGTTCCTGTCACAGTCTGGAGAAAATCAGTGGAGTTTGTTTAAAACCAGAATGAAACAAGAAACAAGATCAGGAAGTCATGAAGATTAAAGCTTTTAGTGAGACTCAGAGAACAAAACGATAATAAAATATAAATTTATTACCAGATAGTAAACAGACGGGCTCCTGAGCCGCTGCAGTAAACAGTATCTAACCCTGGCGGGGAGAGGTCAGACTTTCATAACAAGGCCATCAGATTATTAAAGTCATAACGTGATTCTTTAAACAAGACATTTAATTTGATCTGCTGGGTGAATCTTTATTTTCTCTCGGTGAGGAACGAAGCCGTTCTAAAACAATAAATCTTGTTTACATGTGAAGGATTTTAAATGAGTTTTTACTTTCATCCTTCTCTCCGCTGATCAACATGAGGATTTAATTTACTTTGCTGCTTATCAGGTTTGAGGAGATGCACTTTGGCTTGACAGAGTAAAATGTCTGTAAATAATTTATTTCTGAGCCAGGGGAAAGTTTATCTCTGCTTTATGACCTCACAGCAGGGGCTGGGCCGGCCCAAGGCACAAACAAACTTTGCAACTGCTGAGGAGAAACTGGTTGGAAAAACTTCACAGCTGGAAAATCATCTTCATATATTTCTGATTTAAAGATAATTTAGGCATTTCTGCAGCTCTTGCTAAAGTTGTCAAAATATTATTACACATTAACAGCAGTTATTAATATTAAGTATAACAGAGTTTGAGGGCAAGACTAAGAAAAAAATATGAGAATTAAGTCATAATGTTACTAGAATAAAGTTGTATAATAGTCATATAAAGAAAAAGTAAAATAAAGTTGTAATGAGTAAAAAGTCAGATGCTGGAAAAAGTGAAAGAAGAATTAAGTGATAAAATGACAAGAATGAAGTTTTACAACAGAAAGTCCAAATAATATGAGAGCCAACAGTTTTATGATAACAAAGCAGCAATAATAAAAGAAAAAAGTAACAAATAGCTGGATTCAATAATCAAAAATTAAAAGAAGTTTTACTTTATTATTGGTTTGACAAAGATCACATTTCTACGGAAGAGGATTAGGGCCACCGAAAAAAAAAAAAAAAAATTGTGACTTTGTGACTTTAATCTCAGAATTCTTTTTTTTTTTTTTTCTCAGTTTTCCTCTTCCGTACATTTCATCTTTTAGGACGTCGTCATCAGATTATTATCATCAGACTGAGCTGTTCACAGGATTATTATATCGAAGATTTGTCTGAAGACAAAACGAGAAATCAGCTTCTAGATACGTTCTGCAAAAGATCAAACTAGAACTAGAAACATAGAATCAGTCCAAGGCAGAATCCAGATCAGTTCGTTTATTTTCTAACATCTGGCAACAGGATGGAGGCGTTCCCGTTCAGACGCTCGATGACGTCACTGAGGAGAGACGCTCAGCACGGCCCGGATGCTGCGGAGACACAAACACGCAGTCAGGTCAGTTTCACCCATGAAGTGCAGATCTGTGGCTTCGGGTCGTACCACTGGCCGTTCTTCATCAGCTCCACGGCCTCGTTGATCTGGTCCAGCCTCAGGTTGTGGGTGATGAACTCGTCCACCATCAGCTTCCTGTCCAGGTAAGCTTTGACCATCTGAGGAATGCCGTCCTTCCCTTTAAACCCTGAAGCAGAGGAAGCATCATCAGGTACCGTCCCAACAGGGCCGTGAAATAACCAAAATAAATCTGAAACCACATATTTACATACACCTTCAAAGCTCCAAACTTTTTCTGTTTTTCAACAAAATGATTTATTGTTGCCAAGCGCTAAAAATAATTAGAGAAATTCTGCATTAAATTGTTTCTAATGCAGAAGTTTATTATTATGATTCACTAAAACAGTGATGATGTCATGGCTTCGGGAGTTTCTGATTGGTTAATCAGTGTCACCTGATGTGAGGAGCGGTTAGCTAATGCTAATGCTAACTGCAGGAGCTGCTGGTTCTGATCGAGGTCCGTTCCTCACCTCCAAACAGAGTTCCCGTCCATTTCCGTCCGGTCATGAGCTGGATGGGCGGGGCGCTGCAGTTCTGCATGTCCGTCCAGCCGACGATCACGCTGACCCCCCAGCCAGGAACGCACGACTCCAAGGCGCTGTGCTGCATGTGAACGCATTCATTACCGGCGTCATTCCCACACCGTGAGACCTTGACCCTCACCATGACCTCACCATGACCTCCACATTCCCGATGCATTCGAAGGAGAAGTCCACTCCGCCCCCGGTCATCTCCTGCAGCAGCTGCTGGATGGGTCTGCTGTGGTCGTTGGGGTTCACCACATCAGTGGCTCCCAACACTTTGGCTTTCTCAAACTTCTCCGGGTTGATGTCGATGGCGATGATCCTGCTGGCTCCTGCCGCCCTGCAGCCCATGACCGCAGCCAGGCCCACGGCTCCCAGACCGAACACGGCGCAGCTGGAGCCCGCTTCCACCTGGAGGCCATGGATTAAAGCCGTTGACGGTTTCCCTCTCTAACCTGAGCGGTCTGGACAGTGAGTGTCGTGTTGGGGCACCTTGGCGGTATTGATGGCCGCTCCGTACCCGGTGCAGATGGCGCAGCCGATCAGACAGACTTTGTCCAGCGGCGCCGCCGGGTCGATCTTGGCCAAACAAATCTCCTTCACCACGGTGAACTCAGAGAAGGTGCCGGTTCCCAGGAACTGCAGCAGCTTCCTGCCCCTGCAGCTGATCCTGGACTGCTCAAAGCTCCGCTCATTGATTTGACCTAGCGACCTGAACACAACATATGATCCATTGGTTTCATATTGATCTATAAACTAATAAAAACACCAATAAGTTCTGGAAATGACAGGCAGACGAGCGGACACCCGTTGACGCAGAGGTTGGTCTTGGGACTTTTGCAGAAGCGGCATTCCCGACAGTGAGGCATGAACAGCGGGATCACCGTGTCTCCTGGATCACAAACATGTCAGATTCAGCAGAGTTAAAGCAGAACCAGGCGGTCCGGCTGGTTCTACTGACCCGGCTGGAACTCTGTGACCCCGGGTCCGATGCTCTCCACCACACCGGCTGCTTCATGGCCAAAAACTGCAGGGAGCGTCACCTTATTCAGACATTTGCACAGGAAGTACAGATCGGACTGACACACTCCTGTTGCCACGATCTGCAGAGGAAACGACACAATAAACGTAACGACAGTCAGAGTTCAAAAAGAGCTTTGATTTGCATTTAAGGCTCAGATGATTCTAGCTTTATTATTCACATTTTGCTTCATTTGCTCTGACCTTGATCCGGATCTCCTTCTCCTGAGGCGGCGCCACCTCAACCTCTTCGATCACCAAAGGCTGGTTGAATTCCCAGGCTACTGCTGCCTTGCACCTGATGACCTGCAGACAGGCGAAAACCTCTGAACCTCACCGCCGTTAGCAGCATCAGCAGCTAGCGGTGAAGTAACTAGTAACTAGTAAACTAATTTATTCAACACTTTTATATCCTGTAAATTTCCATCCATCTTCCAGCCTTATCCCATCAGGAGGCTGAGAGGCGGGGTCACCTGGACAGGTCGCCAGTCCATCGCCAGGGCAACACAGAGACACACAGGACACACAACCATTCACACACACTCACAGCTAAGGAGAATTTGTAGAGACCAATTAACCTGACAGTCATGTTTTTGGACTGTAGGAGGAAGAACCCACCATGCTCAGGAAGAACATGCTAACTCCATGCTAATTTCATGCTAACTTCATGCTAACTCCATGCAGAAAGACCCTGGGCTGGGAATCAAACTCAGGACCTTCTTGCTGCAGGGCAGCAGCTCTACCAACTGCTCCACTGTGCAGCTTCCTGTAAATATGTGACCTAAAAATCTAAAAGCCAGATTCCTTTTTCTTGTGACCCTGGCTTTGAATCCAACTTCATTAATTGTTTTGTTTGCTATTTTTTTTTGTCCTTTTTTATGTCGGATTTATGATTTGAAGTGATTTCACTAAAGTCGATTTAGTTCTTTGCATTTTCCTTGATGAAGAACTGAACAGGGGCTGCAACGATTCCAGTTTTATTCACAAGAAGCAAAGTAAAACTGAACTAAATACAAAATTTACACATTTTTGTGCAAAATTCAAGGTTTATTATAAACTCCCCTCAATGGCAGGTTGGCTCATTTACTAAAAAATTAGATGGAAAATCTATTTTCCAAACACCAGGAACCCGAGACAAGCTCTGACTCAACCTGGAGTTTAACTTTGGCTCATCAGAGCAAATATTAGCTTTACTGCTGCAGCTTTCAGCAGTAAACATCATTTCACTGGATGCAGATTTGAGCTTTTTTACTTCTGCATTTTGTTTCAGGATTTCTCACTTTGCTTCTTTAAAAAACATTTGAAACAGTTTTAAATGTTTTATCCAAACATTGCATCATGTAACAAAACAGGATGAAAACTTTGACCCAGCCGTAAAAATATTTACTGAAAACTTTAAAACTAGTTGTCAAAATGATTGAGACCCTAAATATGGTCAAACTTTGAGGCCATGCTTACCTTTCCAGCTGTGGCCATCTGTCCTGCTGAAGGGAAATGCCAGTGGCTCAGATGGAGGCTGGGACTTTAACCTGCTCAGATTATCTCTGTTGCATTATACACAAAAGGTCTAAAGGTTTTTACAATAAAAACGTTGCCAGAAGTGAGTCGTTCAGAGCTGGAGGCCTTCAGGCGACAAAGATCAACACACGTCAAAATGTGACAATTTCATTTCTCATCAGATATAATCTGACATTTCTCTGTTCTCCATAAAACCAACAGGCTGCGTCAGTCAGACAGTTTGTCCAGCGGCGCAGCCGGGTCGATCCACAGAAATCTTCTCCACCACGCTGAACTCAGACAAGCTGCTGGTCCACATCTGATCTCCCCAGAATCCCGAGGAGGACATGAATTCATTCCTGCAGCCTAATGAACACGTGATGATGCAGTGAAGGGAAAACGAAGAGCTCCGTACCTGCAGACACACATGTTGGTAGAAGCAGCATTCACAGCACTGAAGCACGAACAGCGGATCACCGTGTCTCCTGGACACCGTCAGGTTCAGCCTGAGGAACCAGGCGGTCCGGCTGGTTCTACTGACCCGGCTGGAACTCTGTGACCCCGGGTCCGATGCTCTCCACCACTTCAGGCCGTCCATCCATCCGTCCACTCATTTGCCTCTGATTTCTTGTCGAGTATTTTGCATTTTATTTATTTTTTCCCTACCAGGGGGTCTTTTTGTGGCTCTAGTGTCTCTTATATGACAGCAGGCTGACAGGAAAGGGGAGAGAGAAAGGAAGGAAGACATGCGGCAACATTGGGTCTGGGAATCGAACCCGTGACGGCCGCGTCGAGGACTCAAGGCCTCCAAATGTGTATTTTGGGTCGTGCTATGCCCTACGCCACCACAGCACGCCCGAGTATTTGGCTTTTTAAAGCCAGATTCCTTTCTGCTGAGGATCTTTGATCTCTTCCTGGATGTTTTGTTGCTGCTTCAGACGTCAACCTCAGCTGACGGGAACAACGAGCTTCCTGTTGTGTTTCAGGTCCTCTCTGCTGTTTGAGCCGACATCTGTCTGGTTGTTTCTTGTTAATCAGTTGCAACAACTTGTTAACATCAACACGCTACACAAAGACTTATTAGCAGAAATAGAGTCATGTAGATTAATAATTCCCTTTTCTAACAGGTCCATCTTCAGATTAAATATATGCTGAAATGTAATAAACACTTTCAGCTACTTGGACCAGAAAGCATCTTTTGTTACTAAGGAAGGGAAACAGGAGGACTGTGCATCATTTGTCTGCTGAAGAGTGATGTGTTTTATTTACTTAATATTCTATGCATATAAAAAGAAAACGATGTGAAAGTGGTGAAGGGCTGGACAAATAGAACAAATTCAGATAAGGAAAAATAGCTGACAGAACAAAGAACAACTCTTGGCTTTAACAAATACGACACTCTGGTTAAATGATTTTATTTGCTCCAGATTGTGAACAAACGCCAACATTGGAAAGGAGCTTTGTTGACTCAAGGAGAAACTCTCAGGACCGTCCGGATGCTGCAGCAAAACGAGAAGAGATGAGAAGAACAACTGGAAGGTTTGAACAGTGGAAGAGATTCTGTCTGGTGTTGGTCAGAACGTACCACTGGCCGTTCTTCATCAGCTCCACGGCTTCGTTCACTTTCTCCAGAGTCATGCTGTGAGTGATGAACTCGTCCAGCTTCACCTTCCTGTCCAGGTAAGCTTTCACCATCTGAGGAACTCCGTCCTTACTCTTAAACCCTGAGGCACATGAAACAAACATGAACCGATCCAGATTCACGAATCGAACCAGATTCATGAACGGATCCAGATTTATGACTCGATCCAGATTCATGAACCGAACCAGATTAATGAACCGAACCAGATTCACAAACCGAACCAGATTCATGAACGGATCCAGATTTATGAATCGATCCAGATTCATGAACCGATCCAGATTCATGAACCGATCCAGATTCATGAACCGAACCAGATTCATGAACCGATCCAGATTCATGAACCGAACCAGATTCATGAACCGATCCAGATTTATGAACCGATCCAGATTTATGAACCGATCCAGATTCATGAACCGATCCAGATTCATGAACCGATCCAGATTCATGAACCGATCCAGATTCATGAACCGATCCAGATTCATGAACCGATCCAGATTCATAAACTGATCCAGATTCATGAACCGATCCAGATTAATAAAGCGATCCAGATTCACAAACCGGTCCTGATTCATGAACCGGTCCAGATTCATAAACCGATCCAGATTCATAAACTGATCCAGATTCATGATCCGATCCAGATTCATGAACCGATTCAGATTAATAAAGCGATCCAGATTCATAAACCGATCCAGATTCATGAACCGATCCAGATTCAAGAACTGAACCAGATTCAGTTGCCCTAACCCTTTAAGGAATCTGGTCATTTTTAGGGTCACATTGACCCCGCTTGTGCTTTTACTTCGTGGTTTGGATCCCAAACACACGTCTCATCTTGGTTTGGACCCGGCAGCCTGACTTGAAGCCGGGTCAATGCCAGGATGGCTCCAGGACTTCAGTGTCTGTTGGGGTCAGCTTCCTGTGGTCTTAAAACACTCAGATCGACTCTTCTGGTCTCACCTCCAAACAGGGTCCCCTTCCATGTTCGGCCCGCGATGAGCTGAATGGGTCGGGCGGCAAAATCATGCAGATCTGTCCAGCCGACAAGCACGCTGACACCCCAACCTTTCACACAAGACTCCAGGGCGCTGCGCTGCACAGAGGAGCAGAGCGCGTCAGACATCTTGATTTATTTTTAAGCTTGTACCAGATGATCCTCACCATGACTGCAACATTTCCAACACACTCCAGGGAGAAGTCCACTCCTCCATCAGTCATCTCAGCCAGCACCTGGTTGATGGGTCTGCTGTGGTCTTTGGGGTTCACAAACTCAGTGGCACCAAACACTTTGGCTTTCTCAAACTTCTCTGGGTTGATGTCAACAGCGATGATCCTTTTGGCTCCGGCAAACTTGCAGCCCATGACTGCAGCCAGGCCCACAGCTCCCAGACCGAACACGGCGCAGGTGGAGCCCGCTTCCACCTGCAGGACGACACGCTCACGTTAGCTTAATGCATCGTGCTGCGATATCCACATGCTGCCAAGGAAGACTTCCAGGTACGACCTTAGCGGTGTTGACTGCTGCGCCGAACCCGGTGCAGACCCCACAGCCAAGCAGGCAGACTTTATCCAGCGGGGCGGCCGGGTCGATCTTAGCCACTGCTATCTGGTTAAGAACCGTGAACTCAGAGAAGGTGCTGGTCCCCAAAAACTGCAGCAGCTTCTTTCCCTTACAGCTCAGTCTGCTTTCTTCTAAAGCCATCACATCGTAGCGGTCAGCGGCCCTGAGAACAAAAGTGACTGTCTGGCTTGTAAACTGTAAAAATATTGAAGATGTGATGAATTCATGAGTAAAGAAATCAACCCACCATCCTTTGACACACTGGTTGGTCTTTGGGCTTTTACAAAAGCGACACTCTCGACACTGGGAGATGAACAGAGGAATAACCTTGTCCCCTGAATATTAAAGAAGACATTATAAACCTTTTAATGTGGGACGAAGATGAAATGATGTGACACTTTCTTTGGGCTTGTCAGTCAGGATCAGAGAGGAAACTCTAATTGCAGGTGAAGAATTTTATTGTTTTCTGAGGAGAAAATGCAGCGAGAACATGAACTGATCCAGGTTCAAGGTTTTATTTTCAATGCCTGCAAGGTGCTCAGGTTCTGTGGGGGCAGCATCACCCTTCCACCACCGTGCTTCACAGTGGGTACAGACCTGCTGGTCTCTACTCCAGTCCGTCCAGAGGACATCGGCCCAGAAGTCTTATCCTTCTCCCAGATTTGGGTTTCCAGACTTATGTCCTGCTGCCATCTTGTTTCCAGAAAGGTTTTTTCCAGGTAACTTCGTGGCATTGTACAGACTTTGGTTGACACACAGCGCCAAGAGCAGCAACCAGCTCTCAGAGTTGGGTTTGACTCACCTGGCTGGAATTCGGTGACACCGGGCCCAACGCTCTCCACTATGCCAGCTCCCTCATGTCCCAGAACCACCGGGAAGCCATCTTTGTGCATCCCCTCAAACAGGTGGTACAGGTCTGTGTGGCAGACTCCTGTGGCCACAATCTGCAAACGGGGAAATCACTCAGCTTAATTCATTACTGAATCTGACAATATTTGACGTTTGGCGAAGATACCAGGCTGCGTTGTTAGCCATGCTAACGTCAGACCTAAGCAGTGGCTGCAGATGTTCCAGCTGTTCACACGGCAACACATGGTTTCTATGGATCCGACCAGTAAGGTGACACCAGCCCCTAAATGGGATCTTATCTGGGATAAGCACATGGGTGCCTCCAGGTGGGGCATTAACATGAGGCGTGAACGTATGAAAATCCCCTTCAAGGCACGTCTATGACACCATGGAAGTGATTATGGGATGCCATTAGTTTGTAGATGTGAAACATTCAGATGTTCTTTCTTCTTCAAATGGAAAGTTTCCAGGTGGTGGCTGGTCAGAGGGCCGCAGGGCCCTGGACAGTCGGCCACGCATCACACAGGACAAACAACCAGGCACTTTTATGGTCAAACTAAGACCTAGAAATTTATGACTTCTTTCTCTTATGACAGGCGAAATAACTCAAATTATTGCTGTTAATGTTTGACAGTTTAACTGTGAGCAAACAGTGAACCTGACTGTCATGTGTTTGGACGGAGGGAGGAAGCTGGAGGACACACACCTGCAGAAAGAGCCCAAATGGGATCTGAACCCAGACGACACGATGTTGACTGAATAGCGTGGCTCGTGTTTGTGGCTGACTCACCTTGATGCGAACCTCGTTGGCCTGAGGAGGTTCAACCTCAATCTCCTCGATGACCAGGGGCTTGTTGGGCTCCCAGGCCACCGCTGCCTTGCACCTGATGACCTAAAGCAGAACTGACATCAGCTGGAATTGAGCTTCTGCTCTCAAATTGAATCTCAGGAAGGTTCCTGACAAACTGGAACCGAAAGGCCGTCGGGTAAAATTTCAAGTGTCTCTGCTGAGCAGTTAATGTTTAAATCTCACTTTCAGGGGAGAATAAAACCATTTCTGAGAAAATGAACTGAGACAACTGATCAAAGTTCATGTTTTCCATGGTACACACCATTCTTTTAAGACAGTTTAGTTATATTTTATTCTATCATCAGAGTAAAACGGAGTAAATGAATATTTTTCCTTGTGGACATTCGTTCAACATTATATTTGACATTTTTTCCCTTCGCCCCTTTCTGGCCTCTCGCTGCTTAACGCCTGCCAATATCTGCAGTTGCGTAAAACTGTCAGGATAATTTGAAACCAAGTCAAAATACCTCAAACCACAGATGAGTTTCATTATTTTCTTTTCTCTGCAAATCAGGAAAAACGTTAAGATTTAAAATCTTCAGCAGTTTGATGGAAATTTGTCGACTTCTGTCGCCGATCGAATGTTTTTGCTCTACTGCAAACCATAACCATAAGTTTATCCTACACATGAAAAAACTGCAGATGTATGTCGAGGTGCTGTGAAAGTGAAAATCTGACCTACCTTACCAGCTGTAGCCATTTGTACAGAGTTAAACAGCCAGGAGGTTTGCACCAGCTGCTGGAGGAACGAACAGTTGGGTTGAAATCCTGCAGCTGAAGCTGAAGTTATGCAACTGTGCAGATGGGGGGAGGTTCTCTGGATGGTTTTCAACACATTGAATCTGTAAGTCACCACTTATAGAAAAGATAAGAGAAATAAAGCATAATTTTGTTATTTTATACAATAACAAATGTGCTGCCTTCCAACTGCTTCTCTTTCCACCTGTTCACCTTTAACCCCACATCACTTTTACTATGGAAATAAAGAGTTTAAAACATTTTTCTATTGCTGCAACATTTTAACTGCTTTGATCCAGACTGATGAATATCTCTTCCTACTTTTTTTTTTTTTTGTTTCTCACCAGGGGGTCCTTTTTGTGGGCTCTAGTGTTCCTTATACCACAGTAGGCTGACAGGAAAGGGGAAAGGACATGCGGCAAATGTCGTTGGGTCCGGGAATCGAACCCACAACGGCCGCGTAGAGGACTGAGGGCCTCCAAGCGTGGGGCGCGCTGCCCTCTACGCCACCGGAGCACGCCCCATCTCTTCCTACTTTAATTCACCTGATTTTATCACATAAAATACTGACTTCATTTCCATCCAGATGTCAGTAGATTTGGAGCAAACTTTTAAAATGATGCAAGGAGAAGAAAAAGGACAATGTGAATTTGTGTTTCTATTTTTGTGCCCCTGGTAAGGAACAAAAAACTCCAACAGAGTTTCTATCCATCTGTTCCAACGCAATGCTTCGAAATATGCATGAAAATGTTAATGGAAACATGACTGGTTGGATTTTAAATGTGAATATAAAGAAAATGTCTCGTCAGTGTGTCTGTGGGCCCCATATGGGTTCTGCTTCACTGATGGGTCTCCATCAACCTGCGACTCAAACAGGTTTTGCCCAGAGGAACCTGCAGGAAAGCCCATCTGGGCCCCATCTGTGTAACCGTTTTGAGTTTATCTCCCTATTTAATTTATGTTTATATGTGTCTCATTAGATTTGGACTGCTGCCTTGCAGCAAGATGGTTCTGGGTTCAAATCCCACTGTGGAGTCTGTGAAAGGCTAGAGTTAGCACAGCTTCGTCCCACAGACCAAAAGCCCGACTGTTGGGTTAGTTAGCTGCTGTAAACGTCCTCTTGGTACGAACGGCTGCCTGGTTGGTTGCTTTGTCCAGCGCAGACTGACAACACGATGCATTCAGAAAAAGTCCAAAAAGCTTCTGGTCGGGTAAAGTATTTCTGATTTTTCAATCGTCCTCTTTGTCTGAGCAGCTCGGGAAATGTTTGTGTAAACGAGGACGTCCAGCTGCAGTTCTTGGTGAAGTTACGGTTAATCTATCAAACATGCTGTAATCTCATGAAACTGTTTCCAATGTTACAGATTAATGTTGGGAATAATGCAGTAGAACAGTTGTAATAAAAAGGCCGCAGGCATCTCCAGATCTGTATGGTTTTAATGTGGCAGCTCTTATATTAACAGCTTGATGCAGTGATTCTGGTGGAGCGTTTTAGATGATGAAATGCAAAGCATTAGTCAACAGAAACATATCCAGCGCTCACAACTTCTGGTGAAGACCAAAAATAAAGATGCTCAACATTTTCCAAATCTGTAAAAAATGACTTCAAGGCACTAAATTCCACAGGAGAATGTCTGGATCTGAACCGAGATGGAGGAAACCAGACAGGAAATCAGGACAAACACCAGAGGCCAACAGTCCGGCACAGTGGTGGAGGAATGATGGTTTGGGCTCGTTTGAACCCAAACCATCGATCAACTCGTCTGAGAGTCGGTCGCCTTCAGAGTTTCTGCCTCTGAAGCTTCAGATGTGGACATTAAGGGCATAAAACATAAAAGATACCTGAACTGTCCCATCCTGCTAAACACTGCCCCCTAGAGGCCCTTAGTGATCCTGCGCCCTCCAGCATCCTAATCTGACATAAGGTTTTGCTCTAGTTATCTTGAAACTGTTGTAAATCGGGGAAAGACCAGATCAGTTAGTGGGATGTAGTAACTGTGTAAGAATGAAAACTCCAAAAACTGAAATGAGATTTCTTTGCTTTTTAGCAGAACCTTAAGAGCAGGTTCTGATCTGATGTTTGCCTGCTGGTTTTTTTTTTTTTTTTTTTTGGAACAAGTATCTTCATCCTTCAAAAGCTCAGCACCACCATGAAAAGAAACATCCAGATCTTGAACGATGTAACTTTAGACCAACCAGATGACAGGAGATATGAACACGTCAAACATCGAGCAAAACAAAGCAACAGGAAACTATTTTGTTGGTCAAACATCATATTTTACAGACAGATGAAAAAGCTCAGCTGGAAAAAATCCAGAACGTTCAGCTGAAGAGACCATCATTAGTGGTTAAGTGATAATATCATTGGTTTCTGTAAGGTGAAGCCTCACAGAGACTCATAAAAACACAGAATGAGACGAAGAGGCGCTTCTTTCGAGCATGCTGCAGCTTTAAGGCAGAGTACAGTTAGAGGCCAGGATGTGGCTGGGTGGGGTGTTATCGTGAGCCAGGGACTTGTGCAACATCTCCGTCGTCATGGAAGACTTGTGATGCATCTTGACCTGTGACCTGGTGTTAGTCATCGATGTCCTCGTAGACGCCGTCATCAAAGGGTCGCGCCCCAGACGGCTGGATCCTGTGACGCAAATACTTGAGCTGAAGAAGGTCACCAACCTCGCTGATGGCACTCAGCGCCTGCGGAGACATTTATGACTAAATGTTTCAGCTTTTAGCCTAAAACAGCGAAGCAACAAACACAGAAACATGGTTACAGTCAGGAAATGTAACCATCTAAACATCAGCTTCTACTTTTCAATCTAAGCCAAATATTTTATTTTTTTGGTTCAATACAAATATTGAAATTGTCTGGACTGACTGTTATTTGCTCAGCGCGTCATCACAGAGGAACCAACAGGACGTCACAGTCAAGAGTTTCCTTCTCTGGATCTGAGCAGGAAAACCTGCAGACGCATCGTTTCGTTTTCCCCGTCAGACTGAACATCATCAGAAATCACTTCTCGTTCACCCGACCCGCATGCTGTGGCTCGGTAGTCGTACCAAATTTAAAACTGTTGCATAACCAGTGGAGGAGGCTTTCTTTTTGCAGAAGAAGCCAGCACTGTCCTTCCACTTAACTTTCCATAGCTTTCTGAAGAACGAGCCTCTTTAGCAACGACTTCCAGCCCAAACCAGAACATTTATGTTTGGTCTGATCTCTGACTTTAACTTTCTTTGGCAACAGGAAAAAGCTCCAACCAGCGTGAAGATAAAGCTTATCCCAAAATACAATAAAGAGATAAAATGTTGCCAGGTTGCTGCGTTTTACAGCCTCCATCCACCTTCTCAGCAGCCGACCTCTCCATGTGAAGGTCAACACATTTAGCGGCCAGCAGGAGGAGATGCATGAAGATAAAAGGATTCGGGGTCACGTGTTCATGTGGATCAAGAAAACGAAGATCTCAGCAGAGGAAGACGAAGCCGCTCTTCCTCTTCACCTCGTCTTTCTCTGCTGTTTTCACAAGGGAGAAAGAATCGGGTTTGATACCGGTTTACATGTTCCAGATCCATCTGAACAGATCGACCCGATCCACAGGATCTGACTGAACCTGTGTGTGAGGTCTCAGCATCAGAAGGACAATGAGTGTTAAAGCTGGAACAAGCCCAGAGCCGTCCGAACATCCGTCCTTCTACTCCAGAATCAACGTGAAATATGAGAAGAATTCCCAGTACAAACAGAATCAAAAACCAAAAGAGGTGGGAGACCTCAACGAGCTTTTGAATCTTTTTATGTTTCAATCACCCAGCTGAACCATATCTACTATTCAGTGGAATCAATAAATGAGATGTTTGTAAAGTCATGTGACTTTCCTCTTCAGCGGTTTGCTCTTGAACCTGGACTCTGTGGAAGCCGAAGGTTTAACTTCAGAGGATTTGCTCAGAAACCTGAAACCTGTGTAGGAATGGATGAAACTCGGCCGCCGCCGTTCCTCACCTGGTCCAGCAGCTCTCTGGAGTGAGCCGCCGAGACGCAGAAGCGCGCCCGCGACTCGATGATGGGCGTGGCCGGGAAGCCCACCACCACCACGCCGATGTTTCTGCTCAGCATCTCGCGGCCGAACGCTCTGACGGGACACACAGCGGGGAAACGTCAGCGCCCAGCGGCCTGAGGTCAAAGGTCAGCAGCGGCAGCCTCACCCTATCTTGGCGGGCATGTAGAGCATCATGGGAACGACGGGCGAGTCGTCGTTCCCGTAGATGATGAAGCCCATTTCCCGAAGTCTCCGTCGGAAGTAGGCGGTGTTCTCAGCCAGCTGCCGGATCCGGTCAGAACCTGGAGCAGAACAGACAAGAGCAGCTAAATCTGGAGACCCTTCTGGTCCGGTTGGTTCTGTCCAGGTTTCTGGTCAAAGGTCAGAGCAGATCGGACCAATGTCACTTAAATCACTTAAGACTCTTCTTTGCCCTGACCTTTGACCCCACGGGAAATGCTGATTTTAGTTTTGGGTTATTTTGTTTTCTGTATTGCTGGTTATGGATTTTTAAAGTGTGTATTTTCTATTTTTATATTCCATGTTGTGTCTTTATTTGTAAAAAAATTTTTTTGCTAAATCCCCAAATAATTTTTTTCACTAGTAAAAAAGTGGCATATTTGTCAGATTTTTGCTGGACTCGTCCTTCAGAAGCCAGATTTCAATGCATGTTTACATACATCTGTAAAAAGTGACCAAGCTTCACTAGACTTGCTGCTAAAAGTCTGAAAAGTTGCTAAATATAGCAGCAAAGTGGAAATATTAGTAACAATGTCTTCCTGACCACTACCTGCACTCATCCACACACCTGGCCACGCCCCCCAGGGCCACCTGGCCACGCCCACTTTGATGGAAGTATATTTTATTTGTCTGGGAGTCGGGCTCTGGGAGATGGTTGTCTGTAAATGTCTGTCATTGTGTTCAGCTCTGCAGGTAAAAGGAACTGGTTCGTGAATTCAGCTGGTTTGGACCTGAAACATTAAAACTCTCCAGCTGGGCCACATTTAAAAAAAAAAAAACCCTTCTGAGGACAAAACCACCAGGCAGGTGATAAAAAGATGTGAAGTAAAGATGGTTCCTCATTTTACTGCGCTGTACTGACCCCTGGTGGCCTCTAGTGAGACTGCAGGAGCTGATGCTGGAAGAAAAACATTCCTAATAAAAAAACTTTCTTTCTTTAATTTATGAGCTCTGACAGCTCCGAAAATTATTAGTGATAAAATAATTGTAATATTAAAATTATTATTATTGGAGTTAGAAAATGAACATTTATTGCACTGAAAGGAGGAAAATGATATAAATGACGTTGTAAACGGGAGAGAAGCATAAATAATTGGTACCCATCGTTGTTCCGTCTTCTCCCATAATGCACTTCATAGAAGTGATGATTTGCTCCACCACAGGAGGAGACATGGAGGTGGCGTACACGGCGCTGTGGGAGTGGCAGCGCAGGTAGTCGATGAGCTCCTGCAGCACAAACCAAGCAGCTTTAACCGGACCCAGTTCTGCTCAGACGGTCGGGTCTCCTGCAGAACCTCACCCTCTTCCCTGCGATGTAACCCCCTGCGGCTCCGAAGCTCTTGGTGAAGGTGCCCATCATGACGTCCACGTCTCGCGGGTCGAGGCCGAAGTGATCCACCACGCCTCGGCCCCTGGGGCCCAGGGCGCCGATGCTGTGGGCCTCGTCCAGGTACAGGTAGGCCCGGTAGCGCCTCTTCAGGGCGATCACCTCCGGCAGCCGCACGATGCTGCCCTCCATGCTGCAGGAGCAAACAGGAGGAGAGGTCAACAGTCCTGACTCAAACACAGATGACTGGTTATCAAAACACCAACAGCTTCAGTGGCTCAAACACAGAAAAACAGGAAGGAGTAAAATGAAGCCGACAGAAATGGGTTGAATATTTGTAGTTTATTTTCCGATTCCTCAGGTTCTGGAGCTGGTGTGGGAGCCGGACCTGCAGCAGACTGGGAGGAAACCAGTAACTGGGTTTTCCTCAAATGCACCTCGGTTACATGAACAGAACGATGCTTCACATCTTTGAATAAAAGCAAAATACAAAGGAGAACATTTATTCTTTACTTTGGTTTTGTAACTCTATAAACATTTTCTGGAAATCGGTTCATCTGATGATACCAGAGATGGTTGGTAAACGGTTCCTACTGATCAGCCTCCAGACTCTCCACTCGATGCAGATACTAAATCTTTGCTGGTAATTCTCTTATTTCCTGGCCAAGAAATGTAAAATCCTGAGACGGTCAGCAGCTGAGGCCCCTACAGCAGACATGTGGATCTCACAGATCTCACAATTATCTCAGTTGAAAAACTGAATCATGATCTGGAGCCAAATGCAGCCTTTCCTACAAACTGTGATACCAACTGGAGACGAGGACTGACCTCTGACCCGCTTTTATATTTCACATTCAGTGCATCTCTCACTCATTAGGGGCCCGACAGGAGGGGAGCGTTAGGGGCCCTACAGGAGGGGAGCGTTAGGGGCCAGAGAGGAGGGGAGCGTTAGGGGCCCTACAGAAGGGGAGCGTTAGGGGCCCTACAGGAGGGGAGCGTTAGGGGCCAGAGAGGGGGGGAACGTTAGGGGCCCTACAGGAGGGGAACGTTAGGGGCCAGAGAGGAGGGGAGCGTTAGGGGCCCTAAAGGAGGGGAGCGTTAGGGGCCAGAGAGGAGGGGAGCGTTAGGGGCCCTACAGGAGGGGAGTGTTAGGGGCCGGCCTCACCTGTAGATGCCTTCCACCATGATGAGGATCTTCTTCCAGGGCCGGTGGGTCCTCGGCTGGCCGTGAACTATAGCTTCTCTCAGCAGTTTCTCGAGGCTCTGCATATCTGTCAGACAGAACCGCTCCAAATGAAACAGATCAGCATGAAGGATCCAGCAGACAGCTGATGTACGAACGGGAGGCTGTTAAAATGAGTCGGTGACCGGATCAGATGAATTAGGGTTCTGCCCCTTTAAATCCAGACATTCAGCTCCTCTGGTGAGGATGAAAACACCTGATTGTAAATATTTTAAATCAGAGTTCAACCATGTTGATGTCCATGTCGCCCCCCGCAGGTACAAATCTATCATTACACCCTGTAAGGTTTGGACTTCAGGCAGCGATTGAGACTCAGATTATTTTTAATATCAATTAACTTCCATTTTGTGCCACTTTCTGCTGTGAAAAGCCGACTTTCTCCTGCTCAGTGAATGAACCACACGGTGAAAGAACTGAATTAATACGGAACTTTTCTAGGCCAATCAAAGCTCAGGCATTCAGACACATTTACACACCAATACACAGATCAGCAGGCAACTCTGGGGGAAAAATGCCTTGCCCAAGGGTACAGAAGCTCTAGCAGCTTCCCTGTGGAAGACGACTGACAGATCATTTCAGCTGCTAGATGGGGAGAGAGCGCAAGGCTTTCAGCAGATAACAGGAAGATCTTTAAATGTGAGCTGTGATTTGTGGCTCACTGTTGTGTTTGAAGACCCTGACGGTGGAACCGGACAGCCTGGCTCCCAGGACCAGAGAGGCGTGGTTCAGCTCGTCACTCAGGATCAGGCAGCCCTGCAGAGTTAAAGCCATGGAGGTTCAGGACCCACCGTTCCTCTTGTAAACATGAGAAGAAATGTGGAAGACGAAGAGCAGAGCGGCCTCACCTTGCCAGTCAGAGCCGGGATGTTCATGGAGTTGGTAGCGAACCCCATCCCGAACGCCATGGCCGACTCCACCCCCAGAAACCTGGCCAACAGGTTCTCCATCTCCTCATGGATGTCCAGGTTCCCTGAATCACAAACATTTAAAAAGCATCTGAATGACCAGCTGGCCGCTGCAGAGGAGACGCCTCACCCTGCTGACGGTTTAAAAAAACTCCAAACTGACACAAATCACCATCAAGTCAACTGGAATCTGGTTGCTATGGAAACTGTAAAGAAAGAAAAACAGAAACAGAAAGGAAAGAAAGAAAGGTAGGAAACGTGCCACTGAAAGCTGGAACTAAAAGGTCAAAGGTCGTCCAGGTCTTAGTTTAGAAACCTCTGCTGCAGCTTTCCGAGGATTTAAAATCTTTGGTCAGACCTGGAGGGTTTTCCCTGCAGCGTGGTTAAAACTCTGCTCTGGAGGAGTGTTTGTACCGATCTCCTGCCGGGTGCTCGCCACTCCAACGCCGTACGCCATGCTGACCTCGGCTGCAGCGTCAGCACAGTGGCCCGTGTTCTCAGCGAAGCCCAGGTAATTATACGAGCCCAAGTTAATGACAGCCTTCACGGTCCGGCCCGTGTATCTGGGAGGAGACAGACACAGAGGGGAGGCGGTGAAGGAAACTGGGCGCCTTACACCTCAGAACAGGAGAGACAGGAAGTATCCTGAGGAGGTCGGAGGGCACGATGGTGAAGGGAAGGAAGGAAGGAACAAGGAGGGAAGGAGGGAAGGAGTGGAGCTGTGGGACGTTATCAGGCTTCAAGTTTCTCCTCCAGATTTAAAAATGGTCAAAATGTCCAAACAGTAAAATGTGAGACTCATCAGACTGCAGCTCAATGCTTTCCACCGAATGCCTTTACAAACTGGACCTAATGTTCTTCCTTCTGATCCATGTTGTCTTAACTGGATCGAATGCTAACGAGGCGCCGGCTTGTTGCTCCTGTGAACTCTGACCTGAAGACAAACCAGCATCGTCAGCCATGAGTTTCCTGCAGCTATGCTAATTAGCCATGCGGCTTGTTTTCAGACGGGCGGATCGCTCTCTGGGCCAAACTGGGCTCTCAGAGTTATTTCCTGTTTCCAGCCGGTTTGCTCTGATGGTGCAAACATGTGACTGGTCATGCCTCTCTTTCAGCCACAGCAGCCAGGCTGAAAGGTTACAGCCAAAAATTAACAGCAATAATTTGGGTCCTGTAGCGTGGAAGGTTATTTTTTAAAACTGTTATTATTTTATAAATATCATAACTTCAAACTACTTAATTAGCAAACTAAATATTTATTTTAAAAACTAAATATTGAGTTAAAAACCAAAATATTTAGCCCAGTGCTAAGTATTTAATTTGTAAAGAAAATATTTAGCTAGCTTACTGTAGCTAAATATTGATTTAAAAACTAAATATCTGACTCAGAGTAAATATTTAGTTCACAAACCAAATGAGCAATTTGAAACTAAATATTTAACTCAGAGCTTAATAAATACTCACTCTGAGTTAGCTGGATATTTATTTTACAAGCTAAACATTCAGTTTGTAAAATAAATGTCCAGTTTGGCGCTGCGTCCACAGAGTTGACCAGGTCGCGGGTCAGAAACATCCTCACTGCAGAACAAAACCACTCACTCGAAGGTCCAGTTGTAGTCGTGGGACACCCGGTCCACCAGGTCCATCTTGGGTCCTGGGACGCTGCAGACGGGCCTGTTCCAGTTGTCCCTTATCCTCATGTAGAGGTTCCTGGTGTAAAAGTTCTCAAAGTCCTGGTAGAGCGGCACAAAGTCCTGAGGAAGGGAAAGAGACGGAGCAGGAGTTGGAGGACCAGAAGCAATTTTGTCCCAAAGCTTCCAGGTCCAGATAAGACCTGGAAGCTGCCAGGTCTTATCTGGACCCACTGCCTGCAGGAGGTCAACACCAGGAACTGGAGTTTTATCCACTTGGTTTCTAGAGGAAATCATGGGGTGACATCATATCCTTTAAGTAACGTTGTGTCAACAGCAGCTTCCTGTCTCCACTCACCTTCCAACTGAAACAACGCCGTTCACCGCGAGACGCTACGCAACAGGCTGAGGCACCGACTACATGAGCTTCACTGCTGCTACACAAATCTACAGAGGAACTCGTCTGGGCGGAGAAATCTCAACTATCGGGTCGAATCAAAGTAACAGCTGGACGTGTCGCTTTAACCCCGACTCTGCAAATTGGCATCCGGACCTCAGAACCGAGGCGGACAGGAGAATTTCTCCTGCTCCTCCTCACCTTCTGCTCCTCCTTCTCCCTGGCGATATGGCACCTCTCGATCTTCCAGTGGCGCAGGAAGTCCCGCAGGTAGCCGAAGACGGTGAGGATGCCGTAGCCCATGTAGGTGAGGACGGCCACCAGCATGGGCGTCTCCTCAAAAGACTCCAGGAAGGGCCGGTTGTACAAGCCGCCATGATGCGGCGCTGCTTGGACCTGCAGAGACAAAGGTGAAGGTCATTTTAATTATATAGCACATTTTCAGCAACAAGACAATACAAAGACTTCATCATCCTCAGCGACTTAAGCAAACATTGGATTAGACTCTGTTGTTATTCATGAGAGCAGCTCCATCATCTCCGTCCTCCAGAGTGAAACCGTGAGTAACAAACATCATAACCTTTTCCTAATTACTAGATCTCTGTTTCATGGCAAACAGGAGCCCATTAATAGAAGCTCATTAAATATTCTGCTTTCAGGGCAACAAGGTTTAGTCACTGCGATCCAAAAGGTTGTTCAGAACCAGAGTCAGAGCACTACCAAGTTACAGAACCAGCTGACTCAAAGCGATGACGAGATCTTCTGTGTATCTGAAGCTCAAACATGGCAGCAGAATGAAAACCTCGCCGGTAAACAGTCACTTACTGAAGTTAGGAAACCAGGAGGGACGTTGGACCTGCTCTGTTGGGAAGTCGCCAGTAATGCCTGTTGAGGTGAGAACATGGCTGTCAAGAATACAAATGTGACAAAAGGTATAAATCCATTAGTGGCTCTGACTGAACTCATAAAATGCATCAGATATTTCACACAATAGCAGGTTAAACCAGAAGCTCCCGGGGCGTCAGCTACTCAGTAATTTATTGTTCTATTGATTCACCAAAGTTATCAGTGAATCGTCGACCTGCAGCTAGAAGCTCAGCTCTACCTGCCAGGGGAAATCTGCACAAAAATATTGTTTTGTCTCACAATGTTGACAACATTTCTACAATTATCTTCTGAAATTGGAGCAAAAAAAGATAAATTAAAGCCTGACTGGCCACAAAAACCAGAAGCTTTTTTATTTCTGGTTCAATCTGTGAGAACTGAGTTCTGGTTCCGTTTGGCTGCCAGAGGAGGGAGGAGCTGCTGAGGCCGTAAAACGCTCCTCGCTGTCGTCTTATTAAAATAAAAAAAGCTCTCTATGACAACATCGTTTTGTTTCTGCTGCCTTCTGGATCTCCTCTGCAGCATGTGACTCGTCATGCCTCTGTGGATCAAACACCTGAGGGCGCTGGAAGCCCGTCATGTGCATGAAAGCTAATCGGCCAGGAAACACTCCGTGTTCCTGCAGAACATCACCTCCATTTCTACGATCTTAAACTTATAGAAAAATAACATACAATTTTTATTTCTTAGTCATATTGCATTTTTAAAAGTTGTGTTATTAAAACAAAGACTTTAAAGTTGACAAAAAAAAAACACAAGAGTAAAACAAAATTATGAAAATATTTTTCCTTTTAAAAGAAAGTTGATTTAAACCATTTTATGGCTTGAATTTACAGTGATTTCAGTAAACTTTAATCTGATGTTTGTCCCATTTAAATGTTGTGAATTTATGTTACAGCTGAACAGATAGAAGTCTGAGTAAAAGTTAGAAAAATGAAGAGGTGCACAGCGAGGCCCCATCACCTGTGTCAACTATAAACAGCTTAACTATGCAGTCGATGTGACCCAAGACTGGATTCAAGCATTTAAACTGGACATTTCAATTGTTTAAATCCTTTATTTTCCCATTTAAATCACTCGGTTGTTGTCTTTAAGTGGAACTGCAATACTTAATTAATTAATTAAAATCTAAATATTATACTCCCTTACAGGTTTTCTTTGCTGATCCCAGTGTGAGCATGTGTAAATGCCCAGATTTTGATTCGGCACCGACAGTATGCACTAAACAGAACCAGATTTCATTACCAGGTCCAGATTCATGGCAGCCGCTCCCTTAAGCCGCTGGGAGGGCGGCACCCAGCAGGTCGACCCGGTCCAGAAAGTAAGCCGAATTAAACAGCAGCGCTTGGGGATAAAAACTCACTCAGGTCTGCCTTTAATTTGGGGTGTTGTCTGAAGAATGACTTCAAAATGTATAATCAGGAGTAATTCAAATGGAGTTTTGGGTCCGAACTTTAAACCAGAAAACTGGGAAAGGCTCCTGGAGCTGCTGCGTTACACACGGACACAAAACCGCATAAGTTGGATCTTCAGACCGCATCAGCAGCAGCTTCCAGCGGTTCTTCCGCCGTCCCATCCCGGGCCTCACCTCTTCCTCTTCCCGGTTCCGGTCCCGGTCCCGGTGGAGGCTCTTTAGGAAGCCGTTCCGCTCCGGTTTCAGCCCGTTCCTCGCATGCGGACACACTTCCCCGTTGCTGGCAGGTTTGGACTCGGGGCTCTCGGTCATCGCTGGGAAAACGGCCGTGGAGCCTCGGCGGTAACTGGCATGAATGCCCGGCGGTCCGGCTGTGGTGCAAAGCGGTGACAGTATCCGAAGATTGGCACGTTAACGAACACACACACACACACACACACACGCACACGCACACACACACACACACACACACAAACACAAACACACACTAATGAACCTGCAGCTACAACCTCCTGATGCCGGAAACCAACACAACAGCGTCTGATGAAGGAGGCGTGGCCAAACATCTATAGGGGCGTGGTCTAATCTGATTCAGAGAAAACCAAAACAACACCCCAGCATCACTGATCTACGGAAGCCCTGAAATGCCAGGAACAGGAAATTAGTTCAAGAGCAGTTTCTCGTTAAAACAACAAAGTTTCTCATAACGAGATATATATAAACTTTTTACAGTAAGATTCTTATTTTATTAAAACCAAAATATGTTCTTATGATTGTAACAGTCAAACGGTCCCACAGGATGTTGAAGTGCCACAAGAAAAAACAATTGTTGTGTGCAAGTTGTGCTAAAAGCACTTAGCCTATCAGTGAAGCTATCCAGCCTAAAATAGCCCCTGAATGCTAACATGTAGCAGCAACACAGACGTCCGGTTAGCATTCAGGTCCTCCTATTATATCAGCAGGTCGTGTGTGGTGGGGTGCAAATAGGGGAGTGCACCCCTACAAGATGCTACCCTGGGCAGTTGCCCACGTCGCCCATGTCAGAAACTACCACTGATTATATCTGTACCTCCAAAGACTCAACAACAGGCAGCAGAGCTGCTGAACCAGTCATTTTTAATTAAAATTACTGAAACAAAAAACAGTTTTGTTTGAAAATAAAACAAAACTGTTATTATCATGTAATGTTTATTGTTAACTCAGGCCTCAGTCCACTTACACTCCCTTTGGCTTTTGAAAGGATTCTGCTTGAAAAGCCTGCTGGTCCTGCAGTTATCACAGTTATTGTGTTAATTTTCCTTCACACTTTTTTCTTCCACTCAACTTTCTATGAATGTGTTAGAACTTTTCCATAACATAAAAACATTTCTGAGGATCAATGGCTTGAAATATTTTCCTGTAATAAATCTGTTTCACCTTTTTGAATAAGTGACAGAAATATTGAGGTTTTCATGATGTTCTAGATCTTTGAGCTGATCGAACATGATGAAACTGTAATTACTTTAAAAAAAGAGTTATTCACCTTTAAGAATCATAATGTTTTTAAAAATAAACATATTTTGGTTTCTCATCAACATCGGAAATAAATTGCTTCTAAAAAACAACCAAAAACAGGTAAACAATCACATCTTGTTTTATTGTAGAAGGTTAAATGTCTTAATTAACTATGTTTGATAATACGCTTCTTAAACATATTTGTGCTGTTTAAATCATGTAGTTGTTTTATCTGTAAACATTAGCAGCTTAAGTCTAAATAAAAATGTTTTAAAAATGTTCCAACATGAGAAACTTTTTGTGAATTATGTATTAGTTTCCCACATTTCAATCTCCTGCAGAGATGGTTTTGGTGTCTTGGCGCCCCCTTGTGGTATAAAATATGTAAACCATGACATGCATGTTTTATGGTAAAGTGTTTTAAGTTGAGCTGTAAATCACTTCCAGATGCTAATTGAAAGACCTTTATTAATCTTTATTCATTCTTTGCCAAACAAACTGTTTGTTTGTGTTCTTAAGTGAGTTTATTCTTAAATATTGTGTCAGGTTTATGCACCTTGACCAGGGGTAGGCAGTCCTGGTCCTGGAGGATTCGGTGTCCTGCAACTCTTGGATGTCTCCCTGGTCCAACACACCTGAATCTCCTCCTCAGTGCAGTCAGGTTCTCCAGAGTCCTGCTAATGACCTCATTATTTGACTCAGGTGTGTTGAAGTAGAGAAGCATCTAAAAGTTGCAGGAGACTGGACCTCGAGGCCTGGAGTTGCCCACCCCTGACCATACAGACACAAGGGAAGACAAGAGAGGGTTAGTTTCTTTTAACTTGTGAGGAGAAATGGACAGAGATGTGTTTCCAGTTACAAATCTCATATCGTTCTGAAAACACATTCCGCCGCAACTCTCTTTTTAATGAAGAAGACGTCCCTATTACATTCAGCTCTAAAGGGTAAAAAGGAAGGAAACAAAAACATATGCAGCTGCAACGTGATTCACAGTTTCATAAGATAAACTAGAACATTTACTACAAACAGTCTGACTGTAAAAGGCTACTCTGCACCATTATGCTATATTTTACTTCTATCATATCACCACTGTTCTAATCTCCATAGCCTTAGCGGCTAATTTTAACCTGCTGCTCAGTCTCAAAGTTTCAGCCCTCATTCCCAGCCCTCGCTACAAACATATATAACCACACTTGAATCATTTTTGTCTTTTATTGTTACAGAGTTGATGCCAGTGATGCACAAAGTGTAACAGAAGTGGGTTGTGCTGTTATCAAACTATAAATCTGTTTTAAATGGTAGATTTTGCCTTCTCTTCCACCCTAGTTGGTGTGGTTTTCTTGGTATCAGGACCACTAAAGCAGTTGCAGAGCACTGTCTTCTGCGCTGGTTGCTCAGTGCCAGCATAACTCACACTGGTACTGCCAACATGGTTTTGAGGTTTCTGCTTCCAGTACATGTAGATGATGAGCATTACACACAGCACACAAACAGAAGCTAAAATATAGATAACTATAGCCTGAAACCAGTTTACCCCACCCACGATTTCTTCCTTTGAAATCTTGACATGGTACTGGATCACTGCCTTCCTGTGCTTTCTGCCTTTAACTACTTCCACTGTCTCACAGGTGTAAAGGCCTTGATCAGTGAGGGAAGGTGTTAAAACGAGTCCCTGGCTGAGCAGAGTGTGTCGGGGACTTGGCTTAAGGATGCTACCAGAGAAGCTCCAGCTGATGGGGAGATTGGTATCAGGGGTGCAGGGGAGGAACTGCGCGACGTCAAGTGTGAGCTGGATGTCGGTAATCTGCTTTGACACTGTGGGAAAAGCTAAAACAGCCATAAAAATTCTCCTACTGCTCTCCTCGTTAAGGTAAATGTGTGTAAAGAGCTTTATGTGGGGAATACTTGCAATGAGAGCTTGGGCAAGTTCCAACGTCACCATCAATGAGGTTCTGGATCCTGCCACAAATGAATTAAATCCTCTGATTATAAACGTAGCACACAATGAACATGTCTTAGTTAGTGTGACATACATGGAGAGGTTTGAAGCACCAGCAGCAGCAGCACACAGGCCTGTGAGACGGTCCCAGCCACAGTATGGATCTCTGGCTATAAGGCAGTCAGCACAGGATCTGTAGCGGCTGCAGTCCCTCACACTGAGCTGAACAACAGCAGTTCTAGTTGTGCTGTACAGCTGACCCTGCAGATCATCAGAGTTCAAAGGTTAGCTCCAGGTCCATTTAGTCTGCAGACATGTAGCTGTAACCTACGCTTCTAGAGGAGAGCTGAAGGAAGTGAATGGGCTGAGGATCCTGAGACAGCTGCAACTCCTCAATGATTCGCCCTCCATCATCACCAGACCACACCGCCTTCTGCACCCAACCAGAGTCTAGAGGACAGAACCAGAGGTTAACTCTGGTTTCTACAGGGTGATGTTTGAAAAGTTAAAAAGAATACCAGCAGCAATGTTCTGGTTTAGTTAGCAAAATATTTAGCTATGTAATTAAAGATTGGATTTGCAAGTTACATATTTAGTTTGTGAATTAAAATATTTAATTTGGAACCATGACATTTTTGTATCAATAACCTAATAAAAATATATTTTTTTTTCTCTATGACAAGCTAACAAAAGAAAAGTAATTTGGTAATTTTTTTACAGTGTAAGTATACAAACAGCACCACACACATCTCTCTTACATTCACAGTGAAACTGCATGCAGTTTATTCCTGTTCATTGGTCAATACAGCCATTTTCCAGTCTGATCCTGCTAACAACGCCAAGATGTGTTAAGTCATTATACATGATCCATTTACTTACTGTTGCTAATAAACATGACGTTGTGCTGCTGTCCATCCAGAGAGGTTACTTTGTCAACAACAATTCTGGAGAACTGGGCCGCAGACCCAACCAGCAGGGGCTTCCCAGTGATCGGTGTCACAACTTGCTCCATCAGAGGGTGGTTCTTCACAAACATCAGGTCTGAGTCTAGGACGTCCCGAGAAGTCCTCACACCTTTGGCTCGCATTTCATCATTAATACACTGACAATACAGATCAGAGGTCATGTGTGGTCGATTGTTTTCTTCACTACCATCTTATATTGTTCTGGTCTTGGTGCTTACTGTACGAGGATAAGGGGAAGTATATGATCCTGTGAACCTCACCCAGGGCCCAGAATCAGTCTCAGTCATAAAGTTTCCTCTGAAAACTTGCTGGATGTCAGACAGCTTGTAGGCGCAGACAGCGGACTGACTGCAGGTACTGGACGGCTTCCTGCAAATTAAGTCCTGTTACTACGAGGTCCAATAAAACGCTAACTTGGAGCTCTGCACTCTGCCAAAAAGTGATTTTGGCTGTAGTTCATTTTATGAACTTATTTACATTAATCTCACTTAATTCATGTAGTTTAGTGATAACAACTTAGTTTTTGTGTTTAATAACTTATAAGTTACATTGAACTATTTTAAATTAACTTAATGACATTAAAATAACATTTTACTTTGACTTTTGTTGAGAATGAATAACTCTGTGTTTTCCTTCTATCACTTTAAGCTAGTTGCAAAGCCAAAGAAAATGTCATGTTAGGAAACACCCTCAAAGCTAAGGTTAAAGGAAATGACACAGTAGGGAACGCCCTCTTTAGGGCATAGCTTAGAGGCTAGCAAAAGAAGTTACCAACATTTGCTTGTTGTCATTTTATTCTGTTAGGTCCTAAACGTAGCATGACAAATTGACCAGCTGTACTTTGGTATTAATAAATCAAATTCACGTATTCAACTCACTGACTCTTCTTCAACCCCATTCATCAAGAACTTAGCAAGGAGACAAATATTTCTCCACAAAATGGAGGCCCCAGTGAAGAGGCATGGAGGTTAGTGATTGGGAAATTGAGCAGACGCCAAACTCTTGGTCGACCAACAGAAACAAAACAAAACAACAGAAACAAAGGTAAATAGAACCTTTTATTTGTGTAATTGAACATAACTAAATTGAGAAGATTTGGTGTCTGAAGTGTTCTGCTCCTAAATTGAAGAGTAGAGTATAGTTTATGGTGAAGTAAGGATTTCATGGAATAAAAGGAAAAAGGTGCATCTGAGTTTTGCATCTCACATAACCGGCACACTTGACGAGGAGTCGGTCAGCTACAAGGCTAATGTGGAGTATGGACACTCTAATACTCCAACTTAGAGTATTAGAGACGTCCCTCCGACATCCCTCTAGTTTTATAGAGTTCTTGGGAAGCCCTGATACTGATTTTGTGGGATGCTGACCCCAATCAGTTAAAGGGAAATGCTGACCCCGCCAATCTATCTCCTCTGTGCACAACTTGTTTCAGTTTGCACATTTCTTATTTCATTACTCAACATGAGCGTGCTGACCTCATGAACCTGAATCTTTTTTAACTTATGCAGAAGCCTTTTTTCTGCATCACTGCTTGCTTTTTGTTCTGAAGTGACCTCAGAGCTTGCTTTGAGGTTTGTATGCTTGTTGTCTGTACATGGAGAGAAAGGAACATGTGTGCATCCAGCTGTGAATTTTGTGAGTTTTTGTTGATATATTTGTGTGGTCTGTGGATGCGCTGCTGTTCAGTGTCTTAGTCTGAAAGGAGACTGCATGTGTATGTCCTGGCCTCGGACCCCTGCAGAGTTTCTGTCTGAGAAAGTTTGATTTTAGAGGTGATATATGCTTTATTACATATTTGTTTGATTGTCTTGTCTTGGTTATTTAGTTGGTGAATAATATTACAAACAATTGTGAAATGGTTTTTGTTGGATGTTACACTGCTGGATTTATGTTGTTAGTCACAGGAAAAATATGAAGTCCTTTGTTCTGTGGAAGTGATCTGCAGCTCTCGCTGGAGCGGTTCGCAGCCGAGTGTGAAGCAGCTGGGATGGCGATCAGTGCCTCCAAATCCGAGGCCATGGTCTTGAGCCGGAAAAGGGTAGAGTGCCTTCTCCGGGTCAGGGGGGGTGTCCTGCCCCAAGTGGAGGAGTTTAAGTATCTCGGGATCTTGTTCACGAATGGGGGAAGAAGGGAGCGGGAGATCGACAGGCGGATTGGCGCAGCGTCTGCCATCAAGCTGGCGCTGTACCGATCCATCGTGGTGAAGAGAGAGCTGAGCCAAAAAGTGAAGCTCTCGATTTACGGGTCGATCTACGTTCCCACCCTCATCTATGGTCATGAGCTTTGGGTCATGACCAAAAGAACGAGATCACGGATACAAGCGGCCGAAATAGGTTTTCTCCGTAGGGTGGCTGGGCTCTCCCTTAGAGATAGGGTGAGAAGCTCAGTCATCCGGGAGAGACTCAGAGTAGAGCCGCTGCTCCTTCACATCGAGGGGCCAGTTGAGGAGCATCTGGTCAGGATGCCCCCTGGTGAGGTGTTCCGGGCACGTCCCACCGGGAGGAGGCCCCGGGGAAGATCCAGGACACGCTGGAGGGACTATGTCTCTCGGCTGGCCTGGGAACGCCTTGGGATTCCTCTGGAGGAGCTGGTGGAAGTGGCTGGGGAGAGGGAAATCTGGGCCTCCCTTCTGAAGCTGCTACCCCCGCGACCCGACCCCGGATAAGCGGAAGAAGATGGATGGATGGATGTTCTGTGGAGCACATGGCTTTCTGAAGGACAAGGCAAAGGAGACTTTCCTTCCCCCTTGATAGCTTTTGAGATTGCTTTGCATATGAACCAGGGGTGGCCATTTGGAAGCAGGCAATAAGCTAGGAACTGGATGAGCCATATAACTTTGTCTCAGGTTACAGATCAAAGATGTTTCCCTGCGCAGGCATCTTTGCTTTTTGGCCACTAATAAATGCTTTTGTTTGCCACCGTCTTCAGATAACAGCAGCAGATTACCTGGATGTCATCACAGGTCTGGGCAGAGTAGAGAGCAAAGCGGGGGAATCAGTGACCATTTCATTTGAAGGAGTTCTTTAGGAGTTCTTTTAATAACCACTGTTGTAAACCGGTTTTTCAAGATCTTTGTATTTTGTGTTTCGTGTTGGAAAAAATATACAAATTTACAATTTTTTCTTCTTTTCCTCCACAGGATGCAACTGAGAGATGCAGCAGGTGGAAACTCTAAATTTACGGCTAACAAATATCTTTATCTCCAACATTAGTGTGACAAAAAAAATTAAACAAATCTTTTAAACTGGTGTGAAATAATTAAATGATTTAATGTTTTTGGGTGATGTTTTTGGGTGATGTTAAGAAGATGTAATTTGGATGGATTATTTGAAAATTAAAGATCAACTGATGTGAAAAGTACCTTAAAACACTGAGAAGAAAGTTGTGTTCTTTTATTAGGTGGTTGACTGGTCAGTAAAACCCAACCAGTTTTGGTCAACTGGTTTTATTGTGGGGAGTGTTTGAGGGGTTATAAGAAGAGCTATGGAAACTTGACGTCATTTTATTGACTAACCTTTAGTGAATAGATGTAGCGATACGTTTCTTATTTTCAAACCATGCATGAAGAGTAAATGTTTTGTATAAAACCATGTTAGAACTGTAAATATATTTTATCCCATATATGTTCATCATTAACTTTAACGACTGTGTCATTCTTTTGTTTTCTTCTGTTTTTGTGAGCAATGTCTGCAGGAAGCTGATAAATGTGCCAAATTGGAAGCAACAAAACAAGATTTCTTTTCCATCAAATTTGTCATTTTAAGTTGTTTAAAAGAAGGTTACAAGACATGTAGGATGGGGTTTATGATTTAAGTAGCAAATTATAAAACAGCATCAGACTGATTTAAAGTTCATTATATTTGTTACAAAACATTCAACTTATGACTCAAATCTAAATTGAAATATTATGTTGAGGTTATAATTAATTTGGTAATTTTACTTCAATATGGGAATGAATATAATGGATCAGCAGCAATCAGAATTCAGCCTTGGCTTAAAGTAGATGGAATTTATTGAATTATTATTATTTTTTAAGAAATGCAGACAGGTTAGTAGACTGTCTCATCCAGCTTGGAATGTGACTTACTAACTAAACTAATTGCTGGTTTAGAGAGAACAGGAATGACTTCACGTGCAACAGGAATAAATTGGACATGATGAAATCGTATAACTAAGTATGTCATCTTCTGACTGCAAAAAATCAACAGGGAAAAGTAAAGAGTCACTGGACAATATTTCTGATAGCAATAGAAATGTTGTTGTCAGAAATGTTGATTGTGATTTGTTTTAATTGGATACATTTGAAAATGTTCAAATTATCCCCACATAAATGAAAGTTTTTCCAAACTTCTGTGTGTTATTTAGGCCATGTAGTTTCTGAACATGGGGTTGAAACAGATCCGGAAAAGATCAGTGCTTTAAAATCCTGGCCAGTTCCTCAAACTTTAAAAGAATTACGAACATTTCATGGCTTCGCTGGTTATTATCGTAGATTCAATAATGACTATGCTGCTATTGCTAAACCTTTAAATGACCGAACGAAAGGGTACATATCTACCCTTAAACGTAGCAGTAAAGCAACCATCACAACAAAAAGCCATAATGTAAAGCAACCTTTCATTAAGAAAGGTGGACTGCACAGTGTCAATCTGTTTTTGACACATTGATTGACAGATTGACGACAGCCCCAGTACTGGGTTTTGCTAACACAAGTCAACCTTACATTCTGCATACTGACTTGACTTACGGGCTCAAGGTGAATGTTGCGTAAAAGATGCTGTCGGACACATTCTTTTCATCTTGGAGAAAAAAGACGTCCTGCACCAGAGATGTTGAACCTTCATCTCCAAACGGGCAGTCCAGATAGGCCTTCAGGAAAGAGGTCCACTTTCTCTGCAAAGTTCTCAAACCTCCCATGTCGCTCTGAATCCGCACACATATCAGACTTTAATACTGATTCATGTGGTGTTTTAAGGGAAGTTTAACATTTAGAGACATACTTTACACACTCGTGCAACTCTTGACAGTCGCAAGTGGTTGCGTTGATTTTCGATTCCGATCTCTGTGAGGAACAAGAACACGCTGTCGTCCTCGTTGTTATATGAATGTTTGCTAATTTCAGCAAATTTCATGGAAATCATGTTGGGTCCTGATATCAAATCATTTAAAATATGTTGTTAGGTTTGACAAGAAGGTTTCAAAGATAAAGAACCTTTAACTGGGTCAAGCGGCCACCTCACCTTTGAGCCAAGACCATATTTGTTCAGTCATCAAGGAATTCCTTCCATGTCTTTGGAAAGATTTTACTGTTCCCAGGAAGTTTATGGTACCAGCGGTATATAAAGTGTTTCCTGTGGAGAACAGAGGAAAAGTTTGACTATTTCTGAAGCAAATCACTACAAAAACATTCCTTCAGTATGAGTGGGATCCACTGACATCACGAATCTTGTTCAGGAGAGTATGAGCCATGTTTAGGAACAGCTTCAAAAAGTGAGCAAGAGGTAAAAGGAATTAAACTCAGACTGTTTATCAGATGATTAAAAGTCTAAAACTTTTAGGGCTGCCACCTTATCGTGGTGGAGGGGTTTGAGTGCCCCAATGATCCTGGGAGCTATTCTGTCTGGGGCTTCATGCCCCTGGTAGGGTCACACAAGGCAGACAGGTCCTAGGTGAGGGACCAGACAAAGTGTCGCGTGTAAACTGTGTGCTTAGGGACTATGTCTCTCAGCTCGTCTGGGAACACCTTGGGATTCCTCTGGAGGAGCAGGAAGAAGTGGCTGGGGAGAGGGAAGTCTGGGCCTCCCTTCTGAAGCTGCTACCCCCGCGACCCGACCCCGGATAAGCGGAAGAAGATGGATGGATGGATGGATAAAAGTCTAAAACCCTGAAACCGAAAACCTTTGCATAAATCCAGCATTATGCTGTCAGGACCTCCTGAAGACAAAAAGCTTCTTGTCTTGGTAAACAAGGAATCTCCATCACTGGAGAAGTTGGACACAGTGAGGCTGTTTTCCCACCTGACAGCCTGGTAAACTCGGATGGATTGCAGACCAAAATTGCTAAATTTTTTATGACCGTCAGCTGATGAGATTAATTTTCACACCAAACTGTCAAACAAGCCAAACTCTCTGAGCAACCTAGTGATGAGTATCAATATTGGCAGAGATTTTCTCTCTGATTCTCGCCTTTTCTGCTCCGTATTTAAGTATGGAGATAAAAGTTATTGTACCAACCATTCACCAAGGAGGCAAAGTTTTCGTTGGGGTCAAAGGGAACTTTCCCCCTGCCATTCTCAAAACTGTCTTCCATGGTCACATTTCCTTCTTCAAACATCTGAAAAAATATTTATAATTAGAAATTATACTTCTAATTCTTCCTACACAATAAATACCCAGTAAATGGTTCTGGTAATGCAGGACAACAACTCAAGCCTTATTTATGGGAGGAACGTACCAGGTGTGTGCAGGTAGGGTCGAATGCTTTGGTTCCACAAACCAGTATTCTGCCATCATTCAGAGTGTGCATCAACGTGATGTAGTTGTCACATACCTGTTAGAAGAACAGCTATTTCTCCAGACTATTTTAAGATGAGGGAGAACATATAACATTTCCTTATTTCAATGTGCTATAGTGTACCTCGATGCTCTTGCCTTTCATCTGACACAGGGCTTTTTCTTTAGAGGTCACAATCCAGTTAATCTGACAAAAAGACCAATCAGGAAGTCAACATGTTTATGGGGAGATGTTTGTGAAATTCCATCATGAGGTATGAATATAAAAAGAGGAATATCTATCATAAGGGGCACATTTTGTAAAGATACACGGTAAAAGTTTGACAGTGAAAATTTGGGTTATTTAGTCTGCAGTAAGAAGAAAAACTAGAAAATTTCTGAAGAAATTTAAAGGGGGCCTGCCAAAGCGCGCGCATCGGTCTGGACCCGGTGTTCCAACGCTGAAAGTTAGCGTCGATGCCATAGAAAGCTGCAGCGCGATCGACGGTATGAGGAGAATCGCGACAACGTCAACTGACACGGACTTGCATGTTAAAATGAGCGTATGAGCTAAAACTTGCTTTCTTCACTTCTTCTCCACTCGTGCTGTCCTTCTTCCTCCCTCCTCCTCCTCTCTCAACCAATCACGAGACACGCACCAGAGGACTGTCTGAGCTGTTGTGCTGATCGTTCTGTTGCTATGGTATTTAATTGTCAGTCATGAATTGGCAGCTGTGATGACTCATTCAATCTGTCCCCATACACAACAATGGCAAAAAGCGTTTTTTTGCTTTTTTTGTCGCCATATTAACTCAGAATCCCACCAGAAGTAATAGCTCCAATGCTATGATCAAGCCACACGTTTTGATACCACTTTTGTAGGGGTCCATTCAGCGGTTCGAGGTGCATTAACTGTAATAGGTGTATAACAATAGGTTCCTGCCATTGTTTTGCATGGCAGGCCCCAATAAATTCAACCTGGAGAGACTCACAAACACACACAGAAAGAATATGTATCAAAAGGTTTTACTTGACAAATGAAAGTCTTTGGCACTCAGACCCAGGAGGAAAGTGTGGCAATAGAAACCTCTGACAGAAAGAATGAAGATCTGTATGAAGACTAGAGAATTTATCTGCATTTATTTACAGACAAATAGCTCTATTTAAGGATAAATAAATAAAAAAAAGTAAATAACATCAGTGGGACTTTATTTACTGACTTTAAGAACTGAATAAAACTACAGAGGTTTATAGAAGAGTGAGATTGGGCATACTTGCTGAGGTAAGAATTAGGTATAAACTGTGTGCTTAGGTGGAAGAGGAGAAACGGACTGCGAGAGTCTGTGAAACGAGTAAAAGATTGAGACTGCAAGGCCTTGATTGACAGACATGGTGTTCTCTGTGTTTCCTGTCCTCGACCCTTGGTTTCAAATATTGGTTAGTGTTTGACATTAAAGAAGGACCTTATTTTACCTCGACCTAGATTAAATTCGGGTTGCTCTTCATCAAAACCACAGTTCATGACAAAGAAGAGATCTGAGACTGAGAGTTCACGGATGCAGGACAGCTTTTCAGCTGGAAGTGAGGCTACCATGAACTCAGAGTCTTGAGTGAAGCCTAGAAAACCCGGTGGTTTTCTCCTTGGACAAAGGAACCCTTACATGATGATACAATTATTGGAGAATACCTAAAGGTTTAGGGGAAGCAGCAGGAGGATGATTGAGGAGGAAGTCGAGCAGGTGCAGGACTGAGGGTAGGTTAGAGATATTGAGCAGAATCCAACAGAGGGCTTCGGAGAGGCTATTGAAGAGGCTAGGACTACTCCTGCACCCCGAAGGTGAGCCTGACTCTCAGTCCCACTGAGAAGGACGCACAGCCATGACCTTCAAGGCATCGGTAATATCAGGCTTGGCAAGCCAAGCACCACAACCCGTGATTTTTATGAGGGAAATGGCATAATTGATGGAAACATAGTAAAATGACAATGGGGGCTTTGGGAATGAGACAGTTAATGGTCAGATGTGGGTTGGAATGAGGATGAGGCGTTTCTTTCCAGAGTACTTGAGAGTAGAGATGTGTAACAGGCTAACATGGAAGAGGGAAAAGGGCAAAAACTTAAAAGAACTAATAATATAACTCTGGGAAACTTCCCACTGAAGTAATCTAGTCACAACCTCCAGCTTTGGTGTACAGACTAGAGATTGGGGCAGACTAGGGCAACAGAGGTGGGGAGGGCACACCAAGGTTGAAACCTTGAGACACTGAGGGAAGCAGGAAGTTAACAAAGGAACAATCTCCATGGTGCCTGAGGAGAAAAGCTAATTCCGGGATGATAATAGGGTCAGAAAACGGGAAATCAAGTCCCGGATCCGGGACGGCCTTTGCAGGATGGACGGCAAGGACAGACTGACTTGGGTTGTTCTTCCTTGAACAGGCTGCAGACAAGAAAAACATGAAATGAACAGGAGCTTTCATTAAAGTTAGTATAAATGGAGGTTTTATTGAAGACCTGAACTCTTCTTCCGCGGCAATTCATGAGTTGATGGTTAGAAGGGACCGGACGTTGATGTCGGACAGGAGGAGTAGGAAGCAGTGGAATGAGAACAGAATAAACTTTGACGGCCAACAGAGCCGCAGGAGGAACAGGAGACAGCTTGGGTGAGCATGAGGAGAATTGTCGGTATTGAGAACAGACCAATCTAAGCAAACACCAGATTGACACTGAACTCAAGTGGCTTTAGAAGCAAAAGCTTTGTGATAAGAACCTCCAAGATGAAATTGTCAGAATCAAGTTTGGACATGGAATCAGACGATGAATGGTCGAAGCTCGGCCGAGGAGCGGGAGAAGACGAGATGCTGGACCTTATCAAGGGCACAGTGGTTGATGATTGGAGGAGATGAGGAAAAGATCGGCACCGATAGGCTGTGATCAAGGCACATGATGATGATGCCCATTTTTTCCTGCCATGACAAGCTAAATAACTCAAATTCTTACAGTTAATTATTGACTGTGTAACTCCACAAACGGCCTACCATAGTCTCCTTTAAATTTTATGTCATTTCATTGACATTTCAAGCCCAGTTCTTACCTCTTTGGTCTTTTTAGTGATGTCATCCAAACTGAGTGTGATGATCTTTCCTCTGGCTCCGATGAAGAGCTGACCGATGTCTTCTCTGACCAGCACGGAGCTCAAACCATCAAAGTCAGGCTCCTTAAACAGCTTCAGGTTAACATCTTAGGGAAAGAATCCAACCGGCATCCTCAGGCTACTTTTGAAATCGAAAGTTACTACCGTAACTATGGTTCTATGAATTCCGGATGACCGCCAGAGGCGGTGCTTCAAGCACTGAATGATCATTCTTGCGCATGCGCAGGTCGAGTACTAATGACAACAAAGTCACCTGTGACCTGCTGGAAGTGACTCTATATAGTCACGTGGCACCCGGCATTCAATCCCTCAATCTTCTAACGAGAAGCAGAGATTCTGAAGGACCAAGCACTCTGGCGGTCATCTGGGATTCATAGAACCGTAGTTACGGTAGTAACTTTCGTTCTATTTCATCCCTACTGACCGCCAGAGGCGGTGCTTCAAGCACTGGATCACTCATATCAACAAGGTCACGAGGAATCAGCAATATTCAAGGGACAACGACTACACCACCCATCCTAATGTGATGTAGAGGTATGCTGCTCCAGGACTCCTTGAAGCAGATGGACGCAGCCACATTCACCCTGCAGAACTGAGTAAAGGTACTAGGTGATTTCCAGGAGGCTGCACGGCATATAACATCCAATGGCACTCCAGTCATGGCAGCAAACGATGTCGACATGCCCCTTGTAGAGTGGCACTTCACTCCTGCTGGCAGTGGTCGGTCCTGCAAGGCATAAGCCTTGGAGATCAAATCCACAACCCAGTGTGCAAGTCGCTGCTTAGAAAGTGCCTGACCTTTCCATGAGCCAGCATAGCAAACAAAAAGGCTATTTGTCTTTCGGAAGGATGCCGTGTGTAACCTGTAATTAGTAATGGACTTTTATTTTTGCGGGCCCACTTCCTGTTTGCCCCAAACTCCGCTAGCTTATTTAAAGCCACGCCTCCAGCGCGCAGTTTAAAGATCCTCACCTGTTTCCACTGTGGCTGTGGCTTGTTGTTGGCGTCTTCTTCACGGAGTCATCAAAATCTTTAAGCCCACTGATTTGATTGCCTGGTGAGTTTATTATCTGAAAGCAGTGTTGCTTTTACATGTGAAACTTTGGTTTGATTGCTCATTGGAGCGTTGTTTTATTAGAATTATTGGCGGTGTTACCTGGATGTCGCCGGGGTTCTGGCACAGCTGATTGTGGCTGGGCGTGCCCACTCTCTTGATAAGGTAATCTGTTGCTGAATTTTGTGTATGTTCTGACACGTTTATATTGATGCTGAGGCAATGAAGTTTTAAAATAAAATTTATCAGAACAGAATGTAGCTACACTTAAATATGATATTGCACAATAAACTTAGGTATTTACTTATTTTTTTCTTTCCCTCACTCTGCTTGAGTATTTGAGAAGTAATTTATTATTTTCCTTGATTGATATTTTGGAAGTGCACTTTAACTTTAACTTTAACTTTAACTTTGACTTTGACTTTGACTTTAACTTTGAATTGATTAACTTGAATCATGATTGATATTTTTTGTTTTACTTTATTTAAATTATGGTTAATTTAACCTAATTATTGAAATGTTTGTCTAATTATTAGAAATCTAATTGTTACGTTTAATTTGCACAAACTAAATGTTTAAATTGAATTATTTTTTTTTGTATTATGTTTGTACATAATTGTTATTTTGATAAAATGCTTAATGGATTTTCTGACCTTTTAGGTCGGGTTTTTTTTTTTCCGGTTGGATCAGATCCTCATCAGGATTTGAAGATGGCGAGCTAAGGAAAAGAACTCTGAACTTAATGATTTTGCAATTAATTTATTCTGGGTCAATTGTCTTGTCTCATTGTGTTGTTGTAATTGTTGTTTTATTCAAATCACTTAATATATATTCACCAAAACTAAAAACACTGCCTCCTGTTTTCTCCACACCTCGGGCTCCTAAAAGAACACTCTTCTGATGCTGCTTTAGTAGCCGCAGTTAGCTGCCTAGCCCATAACTGTTACATTGTTGGCGAGCTAGCCAGGAGCCTGATACTGTGAATGTTTTGGTGGATGTGTTTTGTGGTTTGTATTGAAATATGGATTTCTTTGACCAAATTGGTGTCAATGTTGCAAATTCTGTCATCATTAGTGGTGTAACGAACACTCAAGCAGATGATGAGATCATCAATTATTTACGTGGTTATGGTGGAATTAAGGTTTTCACTGTTACTGCACGTGAGAATCCATTTTATAAAAACCTGGCCGTTGAATTCAGTAATTCTGCAGATTTGGAAAAGCTAAAATCGCTTTTACCATATGTTTATCCATCTCAGGTTACAGAAGATGTTATATTTGTTGTTAAATTACTTTCAAGAGAGTGCCCTGCCACAGCCACAGTGGACACAACTCTACCTCCCGATTACCTTCATGAACTGAAACGTATTTCCCAGCAGAGTGGACAATCATTTGATGATGTTTTGAAAGGAGTTTTTGAACAAATAAGTGCTCATTTAGGAATAGCAGCTACTGGAGGGAAGCCTGATAAAGATGATGAAGGGGATGATGAGGAGGAGGATATTGTTGAAGTACTTAACACTGAAAGAGAGTCTAGTCAGACTCCGCCACCTACTCTTCCCTCAAATCAATCAGATCAGTCCACCACCTACCAGCAAGGACCACAAACTCAACCAAATCCAACTACAAATGTGGGGCCAAGAATTTTCCTTTCGGGGAATGATCTGAATCCTTCTGGGGTCCAAAGGGTTGTTGTGGAACACATTGTGCGCAGAGATGATGTAAATCTTCAACCTCTGTCTTCATTTAGACTACGTACCTTTTCAGGAAGACTTCCAAAACCTCAGCATGAGGCAGATTATGAATCCTGGAGGTCTCAAATAGAACTTTTAAATGCAGATCCAAGTCTTGCACCCTTACATGTTACAAGGCGCATTTTGGAAGGTTTACTCCCTCCAGCTGCTGACCTAGTGAAGGGTTTGGGGCCTGATGCCCTGCCTGCCACATTTTTGCAGGTACTCGATTCTGCATATGCTACTGTTGAGGATGGAGAAGAATTGTTTGCAAAATTTTTAAACACACTTCAGGACCATGGAGAACGACCTTCTTCTTATCTGCAGAGACTCCAATTGGCTCTCAGCACAGTGGTGAAGCGTGGTGGGATTCCAGCCACTGAAATGGACAAATATTTGTTAAAACAATTTTGTAGAGGTTGCTGGGATAATAGTATGATAAACAAACTGCGACTAGAAAAGAAAAAAGATCAACCACCTCCCTTCTCAGAGCTTTTATTAACACTTAGAACAGAAGAAGATAGGCAGTTGGCAAAAGAGATGTTAATGAAAAAACATATTCCATCAGTCAAGCATCGTGTCAATGTACAAGCTCACACTACTAGTGCATGTTCATGTGGCCATCCATCAGACTCGGTGCTATTGAAGACTTGAGAAAGCAAATGCTGAAGCTGCAGAGTCAAATGTCAGCTTTGCTGTCTAAGGACTCTAATTCTGTTAAACCAGAAAATCAGCTGAAAAAACAGAAACTAAAATCTGGCCAAACTAGTAGTAGGCCAAAGCCCTGGTTCTGCTTTAAGTGTGGACAGGATGGTCACATTGCTCCCAACTGTTCCAGTCAGCCAAATTCCAGCTTGGTTGAAGAAAACGTCGCCAGCTTAAACACAAACAGCAGTCCTGGGAGAAAAGTAAATCATCAAACTAGAAGCAGTTCTTACTGAGGGACAAGTGGGAGCTGCAACCAATGAATGTCCCCCCATTCAAGACTCATCTTCTTATTTTCCATTACCTAAAGGGTTAGTGGGCACAAGGAGTACTGGCGAGGTGAAGATTAAAGGGATCAATTTTCATTGCCTCTTAGACACAGGTTCCCAAGTCACCACAATTTCACATTCCTTCTATAACACCCATCTATCGGATCATAAAATAAAACCCATAAATGATCTTTTGGAGGTAGAAGGTGCAAATGGTCAGAGGGTGCCTTATATTGGATATGTGGAACTCTGTTTGACATTTCCTCTGAGTTCACAGGAGAAGAGATGGACATAAACACCTTGGCCTTGGTTGTTCCAGACCTGCGATCATCTCAACCCCCTGTTCTGATTGGCACCAACACTTTGGATGTTGTGTATAACCAGTGCTGTCAGTCACAGTCTGAGTTCCATCCTGTGCCTTTTGGATATAGAGCAGTGCATAAAATTTTGGAGATAAGGCACAAACTAACAACTGATGACTATCATGGCATTCTAAAATGCAGTCATCTATCCCCAGGTTGTTCCTGCTCAGAGAACTGCTGTGTTGGATGCTCTTCTTATATGCCCATTACTGCAAGGTGAAAAGAAGTAATTATTCAGCATCCAACCTCCTTTTCTCTACCTGGTGGTTTAATGGTAAATCTAGCCTTTTGATCTACCTCCTGTACAGCCTGCTTCTCTGCCAGTGGTGATCACTAATGAATCTGACCATGACATTGTGATTCCAGCTAGAGCCGCCATCGCTGAAGTCAGTACAATCCAAACCATACTTTATAAAGAACAGAGTGTGCATCAACCTTCCCATAGTTCAGAGCTAAATCCAACTAAGTTGAACTACAATTTTGGAGACTCTCCGCTCTCAACTGAATGGAAGCAACGTATAACAATCATGCTCGACAGTATGTCAGATGTTTTTTCAAAGCTTGATCTTGATTTTTTCGTACAGATAAGGTCAAGCATGAGATCAAGCTGTCGGATCCCACTGCTTTTAAACAGCGACCAAGACCCATTCACCCCTAGATGTGGATGCTGTACGTAAACACATTCAAGAACTGTTGCAGTCTGGTGTTATCGTGAATCCAACTCACCTTTTGCTTCCCCATAGTTGTAGTGCGGAAGAAAAATGGTGCTGTGCGGCTCTGTATTGATTACAGGAAGTTGAATGCACAGACCATCAGGGATGCATATGCTTTGCCAAAGCTGGAGGACACATTTTCAGCACTGTCTGGCTCAACATGGTTCTCCACTTTGGATTTAAAATCTGGTTACTACCAAATTGAGATGAATGAATCAGACAAAAATAAAACTGCATTTGTCTGTCCACTTGGATTTTATGAATTTAACCGCATGCCTCAAGGTGTAACCAATGCTCCTAGCACCTTTCAACGCCTCATGGAGCGGTGCATGGGAGACATGAATTTAAAAGAAGTGCTTGTTTTCATTGACGATTTAATAGTGTTTGCACCAACTCTAGAGGAGCACGAATTCCGGTTGAAGAAAGTTCTTCAACGCTTGAGAGAATTTGGATTGAAGCTGTCAGTTGAAAAGTGTGTTTTCTTTCAGACATCTGTTCGCTACCTTGGACATGTAGTTTCAAGGGACGGAGTGGAGACGGATCCAGACAAGATTTCCACATTAACATCTTGGCCAGTTCCTCAGAATTTAAAAGAGCTCAGATCATTCCTTGGTTTCGCAGGGTATTATCGCCGGTTTGTGGAAGGGTTCTCATCAGTGGTCAAACCTCTCAACGAGTTAACAGCTGGATATCCACCCTGTCGGAAAAATTCAAAACAGATGAAGTCGCAACATTACCTTGACCCCAAAGAACCATTTGCTTCTCGTTGGACAACTGCTTGCCAGCAGGCCTTTGAAGAAGTAATCCAGAAGCTTAGTACAGCACCAGTTCTTGCATTTGCAGACCCAGGTAAACCCTACATATTACACACAGATGCTAGCTCTACTGGCCTTGGTGCAGTCTTGTACCAAGAACATGATGGGCGGAACAGGGTGATTGCATATGCTAGCAGAGGTCTGTCCCGCAGTGAAAGTCGATATCCTGCCCATAAACTTGAGTTTTTAGCCCTCAAATGGGCAGTGACGGAAAAATTCTATGACTACCTGTATGGATCTGATTTCACTGTGGTTACCGATAGCAACCCATTGACATATCTGCTAACTTCTGCTAAATTGGATGCTACAAGCTATAGATGGCTTTCTGCTCTTTCAACTTTTACTTTTAAGATCATTTATCGGGCTGGCAGGTTAAATGCAGATGCTGATGGTCTGTCTCGTCGACCTCATGCTGAACAGGTGGCTGATCCTTTATCCGTTAAGGAGAAAGAAAGAATATTGAAGTTTACTGAACAACATCTGGAACATCCATCCTGTATTTCCATTGACCAGCACTCAGTCCAAGCAATATGTGACAGACAACTGGTGTACAGCTCACCCAACCTGGACCAGGTTGTTGCTCTTGTGCAAACCCTCTCCATTAACACTGACAGTTTACCAGACAGTTTTGTTAATGATGTACAGTTCTCTTCACTTGTTGTGCCATCTTTCTCTGAAGGTGAAATTGCTGATAAACAAAGAGCCGATCCAGTCATTCAGCACATCATCGCTCAAATGGAACGAGGGGAAAACCCACCGCCATTTCTGAGGAACAGCTCCCGATCTGCCACTACTTCTGCGAGCTTACACGCTTGAGCTCCATAATAATGTTCTCGTCAGGAGAAGGAATATTGGAGGTGAGCTTACTTACCAACTTGTACTTCCAGAGGAATGGCGGGCTGAGGTCCTCAACCAGCTGCATGACCAGATGGGCCATTTGGGCACAGAAAGAACTCTGGACCTCATCAGATCACGGTTCTTCTGGCCACGAATGGCAAGTGATGTTTGTAGCAAACTCAAGAACTGTGAAAGATGCATTCGAAGAAAAGCACAACCTGAGAAAGCTGCACCACTTGTTAATATTAAAACTTCAAGACCACTCGAACTTGTCTGCATGGACTTTCTTTCAATAGAACCAGACCGGAGCAACACAAAAATATTCTAGTGATAACCGATCATTTCACAAAATATGCTGTTGCAGTGCCAACCCCAAACCAAAGAGCTAAAACTGTAGCAAAAGTGTTATGGGAGAATTTTCTTGTCCATTATGGAATGCCAGAGCGTCTCCATAGTGACCAAGGGACTGATTTTGAATCACACACAATCAAAGAGCTCTGTCAGATCACAGGAATCAAAAAGATTAGGACCACACCTTATCATCCCCGTGGAAATCCTGTGGAGCGATTCAACCGAACCCTTTTAAACATGTTGGGTACTCTGCAAGAAGAAGATAAAATTCACTGGAAAGATTTTGTGAAGCCATTGGTACACGCTTACAACTGTACCCGAAATGATGTCACTGGATACTCCCCATATGAACTGATGTTTGGTCGGCAACCCCGCCTTCCTGTTGACTTAGCTTTTGGACTGCCTGTGTCTGAAAAACCATCTACATCTCATTCACAGTATGTTGAAAAGCTCAAGTCACACCTCAAAGAAAGTTATAAAATTGCAACTGAAAACTCTGAGAAAGTCATGTGGAAGAACAAACTCAGATTTGACAAGCAAGTCACAGCTGCAGAACTCTCAGTTGGAGATAGAGTTCTGGTTAGAAACGTCAAACTACGAGGCAAGCACAAGCTCGCAGACCGGTGGGAATCAGACGTGTATATTATTCAGAAGAAAGCCGGCACTCTTCCAGTATACACCGTTAAACCAGAAGGCAAAGATCGTCCCATCAGGACTCTCCACCGTGATCTGCTGTTGCCTTGTGGCTACCTGTCCCCAGCCTCTAAACCAGAACAGAGGAAGAAAACAGCGATTGCACCCGTGACTTCAGAAAATGTAGATCTTTTAGACCCTGAAAATGAAGAACTGTTCTTACCTGATTTATCTGATTACTCCAGCTCCTATGTCACCAGAGTTACAACTGAGGTTGACTTACCTGCTCCTGCATCTACCATCGCTCCTATACCTGTGGATTTGCCTGGCCAGCATCCCCAGAGCTCTTTAGAAGAGAAGGTTGGTGAGGAAAGGAAGGGAGTCTGGACCTGAACCTATTGCTGAACTGGACATGGAACGAACAGCTGAAGATGAAACAGATTCTGCTGACTCAGAGCCTCTTGGGGACAACTCCTCCTCTCAATCAGGACCTGTCTCTCCTCACCCAGAATCTGCATCCTATCCAGGACAATCCAGCATGTTAAGTGATTCTTCTGCTGTAAAACTCTCCAGCCCAGATCCTGAACCATCTGTCAGACGCTCTACCAGAACACGTCACCCACCAACTCGTCTGCAGTATTCAACACTTGGGCATCCACTTCTGCAGAGCATCCAAACCCTGTTTCAAGGACTCAGTACAGTCTTTACATCTGCTCTGGAACTGGATGAGACCTCTGTGACCTCTACATCATGTGACAGTGTGGTGTGTCACCAGCCGTTGCATGTACGAGGCCGCATATGAGTTTAGGGGGAACCTGTAACCTGCAATTAGTAATGGACTTTTATTTTTGCGGGCCCACTTCCTGTTTGCCCCAAACTCCGCTAGCTTATTTAAAGCCACGCCTCCAGCGCAGTTTAAAGATCCTCACCTGTTTCCACTGTGGCTGTGGCTTGTTGTTGGCGTCTTCTTCACGGAGTCATCAAAATCTTTAAGCCCACTGATTTGATTGCCTGGTGAGTTTATTATCTGAAAGCAGTGTTGCTTTTACATGTGAAACTTTGGTTTGATTGCTCATTGGAGCGTTGTTTTATTAGAATTATTGGCGGTGTTACCTGGATGTCGCCGGGGTTCTGGCACAGCTGATTGTGGCTGGGCGTGCCCACTCTCTTGATAAGGTAATCTGTTGCTGAATTTTGTGTATGTTCTGACACGTTTATATTGATGCTGAGGCAATGAAGTTTTAAAATAAAATTTATCAGAACAGAATGTAGCTACACTTAAATATGATATTGCACAATAAACTTAGGTATTTACTTATTTTTTTCTTTCCCTCACTCTGCTTGAGTATTTGAGAAGTAATTTATTATTTTCCTTGATTGATATTTTGGAAGTGCACTTTAACTTTGACTTTGACTTTAACTTTGACTTTGACTTTAACTTTGAATTGATTAACTTGAATCATGATTGATATTTTTTGTTTTACTTTATTTAAATTATGGTTAATTTAACCTAATTATTGAAATGTTTGTCTAATTATTAGAAATCTAATTGTTACGTTTAATTTGCACAAACTAAATGTTTAAATTGAATTATTTTTTTTTTGTATTATGTTTGTACATAATTGTTATTTTGATAAAATGCTTAATGGATTTTCTGACCTTTTAGGTCGGGTTTTTTTTTTTCCGGTTGGATCAGATCCTCATCAGGATTTGAAGATGGCGAGCTAAGGAAAAGAACTCTGAACTTAATGATTTTGCAATTAATTTATTCTGGGTCAATTGTCTTGTCTCATTGTGTTGTTGTAATTGTTGTTTTATTCAAATCACTTAATATATATTCACCAAAACTAAAAACACTGCCTCCTGTTTTCTCCACACCTCGGGCTCCTAAAAGAACACTCTTCTGATGCTGCTTTAGTAGCCGCAGTTAGCTGCCTAGCCCATAACTGTTACACGTGGCATTGATATATGCCTCAAGGGCACGAACAGGACACAATGGTTCAGAGGGGCTTCCAGTGTCAAACTGGGCAAGATGGAGCGGCTGGGTACTGCCTGCCGCCAGTGACACCTTAGGAATAAATGCTACGTCAGACCACAGTGTAACGCCTGAGCCATCAGGGTTCCGCTCGGCTATCGAGAGAGCCTGCAATTCTCCCACACGTTTTGCGGAAACCATAGCTAAAAGGAACGCTGTCTTCAGTGAGAGCCATTTGAGGTCTGCCGATGCCAGGGGCTCAAATGGGAGGGACCGAACAGCCTCAAGCACAAGAGAAAGGTCCCACGCCGGTGCCACAGGGCGGTTGGGTGAGTGCAAACGCCGAGCACCCCTTAAAAACAGCACAACGTCCTTGTCTCGGCCCACAGAACAACCATTCAGCCCGACATGCCAACAGGAAATGGCAGCCACATACACCTTTGAGGTAGACGGAGACCATCCTTGATCCAGTAATGCCTGCAGGAAGGTCAGTATGTCAGAAACTGAACAGTGCACCGGGTCCTGCCCTCTATTACGGCACCAGGTCGCAAAGACCGTCCACTTGTTAGCATAGACAGCTCGCATGGACGGCGCCCATGCATTAGCCATTGTATGCCCTATGGACCCAGTGTATCTTGAGAAAGTGGACCCCGGCCTTGCAGGGGCCAAATTCAGAGCTGGAGCTGGTCCGGTTTGGGGTGCAAAATCTGACCCCCCATCTGGGAAAGAAGATCCCTCCTGGAGGGGAGACGCATTGGCGAGCCGGAGCTGAGCTCGCACAGTAGAGGAAACCAAGTCCTCGCTGGCCAGGAGGGGGCCACCAGCAGAACCCTGTGCCCCTCCTGATGTACCCTGAGGAGAGTCTGAAAAAGTAGGCTGAATGGTGGAAAGGCATAAAGGAGGGTCCGGGGCGAGTCGTGTGCCAGAGCATCGTGGCCCAGAGGGCTGCTGTTGTCCAATGAGAAACAAAGGGGACAGTGAAACGCGTCCCTTGAGGCAAAGAGGTCCACGTCCACCCTGCCAAAGACCTTCCAGATGCACTCCACAACCTCTCGGTGAAGCTTCCACTCCCCTCGAAGCGGATTCTGAAGGGATAGAAAATCTGCTGGCACGTTCTCCGGCCCTGGGATGTAGGCTGCTCTGAGGCTGGCCATGTATGGAGCTGCCCAGGTCAGAAGCCATTGAGTCAAGCACAACAGTTTCCTTGACCTGGTTCCCCCCTGGTGGTTGATGTGTAAAACCACAATGGTGTTGTCTGACCTCACCAGCACATGCTTCCCCTGCAAGCCTGGAAGAAAGCTCTGAAGAGCCAGAAGTACAGCCTGTAATTCCAGGACATTGATGTGTTCCCAGCTCTGCCGCTGGGACCATGTCCCCTGTGCCATTTGACCCCGCCAGGTTGCACCCCAGCCCATGGAGGATGCATTCGTAAACACAACTTCCCGACGACACGGGAAGGAACCGAGCGGGACCCCTGTGGTCATAAACAACCTCACCCTCCATTGGGACAGAGACTGAAGACACTGAGGCCCCACCCGAAGTCTTCTGAGACGATGAGTATTCCGTGTGGGATCTAGATTCAAGCTGTTCAACTACATCTGGAGGGGCCACAATGACAGCAGCCCCAAGGGCACTACGGCAGACCCAGCTGTAAGCATGCCCAAAAGTCGAAGATACCGCACAAGAGGCAGTGCCATGCTGCACCTGAATTCCGGGAGCATGCTCAATATACTGTCCACCCGCTGGGGTGATGGGCAAGCAGTCATTGAGATGGAATCCATGGCAATGCCCAGGAAGACAGTCTCCTGTGAGGGAGTCAGACTGCTCTTCTCCATGTTCACCTGCAAGCCCAAGCATCCCACATGATGGAGCACTAACCGAGTATCTCGAACCGCTTGGTCCCGTGTCGAGGCACAAATGAGCCAGTCGTCCGGATATGGGAGGATCCTTAATCCCTGTGCCTGCAGAGGAGAGAGGGCCGCCGCAACACATTGGGTGAACACCCTGGGAGACAGTGAAAGTCCAAACGGGAGGACCCTGAACTGGAAATGCCTCCCCTGAAAAGCAAAACGAAGAAACCGCCAATGGAGCGGAGCGATTGGAACGTGAAAATAAGCATCCCTGAGATCTATGGAAGTGAACCAATCGCCCGGGGAAATCGCCTGCAACACTTCCTTGGTGGTCAGGATATTAAAAGGCATGACCTTCAAGTACACATTCAGGCCTCTGAGGTCCAAGACTGGACGCAGGCCCCCGGTCTTCTTCGGAACCAGAAAATACATGGAATAAAAGCCCCCTGGATCCACCAGGGGGTCCACAGGCACTATAGCACCCTTGGCCAGCAAGGTGCAGATTTCTTGGTTCAGTGCCTGTGCCTTCACCGGGTTGCAGATCACAGTCATCCTGACCCGGCCGGGGATAGGTGGCCGACGGCAGAATTGAAGACGGTACCCCCAGGACAGGGTGGACAACACCCAAAAGTCCGGGGTGTGGGCAGCCCAGAAGCTGAGCTGTCCCGGGGTAAAATAACCAATGGCCGGCCCTAAGGCATCATCTGTGGGCCCCCCAGCCCTTTGAAGGCCTGGGAGGACACCGGCCAGACTGTGTGGCTCGAAAGGGATGAAGGACCCTGTCCCAGCTTGGTCTCGAGCTCTGTTTCTCTGATCTGGCGCAGGTTTCTGGACCGATCTCTGACCTGGTACCAGACCCTGGGGCTCAGTGGAAGAAGAAGGCCCTCAGGACCTCCGTGAAGGACCCGCAGCAGCCCAGGTGCTTACTGGCTGGCGATCACATCTGTGAAGCCCTGCCAGCTGTTGCCTTGTTCTAGAGGCCTGAGCTGTACGGTCCAAGGCATCCAGTGCCGCAGAACCAAAAAGTTCCCCCGGAACCACAGGCAGGGCCCGTAGGGTCCTCCTACTAGGCTCAGTAAGTGGTGACTGCGCCAACCAGACCTGGCGGCAAGCGTGAACCAGTGTGGAGAGTGTGCGTCCAAGCTCCCTCATCATAAGAGCAAAGGCCTGCAGAGATGCATCAACCAGGCCTGGCGTGGCATGGTCCAGTGGAACAGATTCCAAGGAGGAAGACAGGGCCAGCATAAGATGGGAGAGAGAGTTCCTAATCCGGCCCATGTGGGCCCCAGAGTCATAGGTCTTGCAGAGAAGGTCGTCGGTAATACGGCACTGAGGGCGCGGACAACGGGCATTGGGCCGCAAAGCCTCATCAGGTGGGATAATAAGAGAGGCAATGCCCGGTTCCACTGCTGGCATCTGCCCCAAGCCAACCCTGGGTGCCTCCTGCATAGCTGCCAGGACCCTGCCATATGTTGTCAGACGTGAAAGCGCCTTGGTGTCTGACCAGCAAGCATGTAGTTCCCGCACATACTCCGCCGAGGGAGGAACCACAAAGGCAGTCTCTGATCTACTGCGCTTGAAGAAGGCGCTGGAAGCCGTAGGCTGGGCCTGAGGAACACTAATCTGTAAACGGGCAAGAGCCGTTCGAATAGCGGATGTCGCAGACTCCCCCATATCCTCCTGGGAGGCAATGGAGTCCAACCCAGAGGCCCCGGTCCTCACAGAAATGGGTGCCAGAGGCCGCCACAGAAATAGCATCGTCGTCTTTGGCTGACATGTCATCCTGCTCGGGAGGGAGAGTCGCGCCGCGATCACCAGCAGTCTGAAAGGACTGGAGGAGGGCTTTCATTTGGGCCAGCTCAGTAGTGAGATGATCCACTCTCGTGGACAACCTCCCTGCATCGGTCTGTCTGGCTCGCTTTGCCGGTACCGAAGGTGCAGCCACAGTAGATCATTTGCACATCGCCTTCCCCATCGGCAACTGACTATGCGGCGCAGCGCCTGCCCAGTGCAGCCAACCGATCCAGTCTGACTGACTGGGGCATGACGCAACAGTTGGGGCAAGCGTTATCCAACAGTGCCTCCCGGAGATGTTCCACACGGAGGCAGGAGGGACACAAGTCATGCCCGTCGTCGGGCTGAAGTGGAGCCAGACAGGTCGAGCAGCAAAAATTATCCAGCATCATACTGCTGAAAGGCGTGATTAGCCCGCCACCAACAAGAAGTCAACACGAGCAGAAAACGCCACTGGCGACTCCATTGTAGGAAAACTCCCGTAGAGGTTCCAAACTCAGCGTGAGCAGAAACGCCACTGACAAATCGATTATCAACCAAAGATGAACTCAGCACGAGCAGAGATGCCACTGGTGAGTCAGATAAATAACAGCAAAGTAAAATGGACTGAGCATGAGCAGAAAACGCTACTGGTGAGTTTAGGCAAACAAACTATAGAAGAACCCAACGCGAGCACAAACGCTACTGGTGAGTTGAGGTAAACAACTCAACACGAGCAGAGATGCTACTGGTGAGTTTAGATAAACAAACTGAAAATGAACTCAGCGCGAGCAGAAACGCTACCGTGAGTCAAAAGAGCCACAAAAATTAACGTGGCAAATCAAAGCCAACAGTAAACTACTGCTGAGAAAAGAACAAAAACTTACCAGTCGCCGCGGCGACCGCAGATCTGGTAAGGTGAAAGCAGCTTGTGCAGCCCCTGGAGGGTGAGACTTAGCCGCAGCTCCGACCAAACCCGGTCACGGAGCTACTAATAACAAGCAGCTAGGAAAATAGAGGTACACACAGAAGCAACCAGCTTCACACGACCACACACCTGTACTCAACACACCCGCGCGTGAGAAGAACAAAGGGATTGAATGCCGGGTGCCATGTGACTATATAGAGTCACGTGGGTCCCCGGCAGGTCACAAGTGACTTTGTTGTCAGTAGTACTCGACCTGCGCATGCGCAAGAATGATCATTCAGTGCTTGAAGCACCGCCTCTGGCGGTCAGTAGGGATGAAATAGAACAGATATTTACCTCAGTGTGATGTTACTGTATGCTATTCTTAATGTTTTTGACATTGACACTCATGTGGACTCAGTTTATTAATTAGCAAGCATCTGGATTTGGATGACATCCCAGAGCTGCCTCATGTTATAGGATTGTGTTTTCATGTTTAAGGTTTTACTTTCTTAAATGTTATTTTAATCAGATCACATTTATTGATATATTGTTAAAATATTTTTATCTGAAAATTGTTTTTTATCTATGCATAGACATGCACACATAATGTTGGAGCTGACTTCTCAGGGAAAGTCCTCTTTAGGGCATGACTTGGTTAGGTGCCTAAAAGGAGTTTAGTCCCGTTGTTCAGGCCACTTTGTGTTTGCTGCCTTCAGGATGCTTGGCATCCGCTTTAACGCCGAAACGGTAAACTATTTCTCTGTTGTTTTTACACATTGTCAATACTTATTTTGCTTTAATAAATTGGACTGTTGATTTTAACTCTGTTTCTTTGGTTATTTGAGACAATCCCCCTCCAAAAAAAGAGTCCAGGTGCAACACTCACCTGAGAAGAAAACGCTCCGGCGGGGTTTCATGCTTTGGGCTGATCCTTTGCTCATAATGATCAGGACATAAAGGAGCGCTACCTGACTCTTCATCATGACCTCAGACAGGAAATGAAGAAAAAACATATTTTATATGACAGATGTTATGGAAACAGCAGTTTATTTCCTGTTTTATAGTTGGACATCACAGCTTCTGATAGCTAGAAGATCTCAGCTCAACATCACGGATTTATAATTTATGAAATGAATCTCATTTCAATTATCCTATTGTCCTCAGGTTTTTTGATTATCATCTTTTGCATTGGTAAACTATTTACAGCTTAAGTAAAACAATTCACAATAACACGCAAGTAAAGCTCTGCATTACATTATTTTAAAAGCATGTATGTCTAAGAAGGGCATTCTTGAACATTTCATTTTCCAAAATAATATAAGTTGTGATGGCTTACCTGTTATGGGTGATTATGTAGAGGCAACTTACTTCTGATAGCCAAAACATGTTTATTTTTAAAAGCAGGGGCTGCATCCTTTGAAGGCCAGATCTGTGGGCTGATTGCATCGTAGCATGGCAACAGGGCCTGTCTGAATTCAAAGACTAAAGACTTTTCCAAATGCGTCCGGACATAGCTCTGTGGCTGCTCCAGGTGGTTCAGTGCTACACCAATGGTATCCTCTGTAGTGTCCATGAAATGTGAACCGGTGAGAGTAATAAATGAAATACTTTAGTAAACCAAACATTTTAGACATTACCTGACTGAAAAATATCGGTGTTTAACTTCCACTCACTGGGGAAAGTTAGCGGGAGGTTTTATAATAATTTGTTGGGAGTCAGGCGTTCTGTCCTGTTCCCAAGGGGAACTGGCTGTTAATGCCATGTTACTGTCACGTCTCTATTCTCTGATAATAAAGTAGGTGTAAGTCTTAAGTGCAAGTTAGCCAGACATTAATCATTTTAGGCATTTATTTTTGCATTGCGTTGCATGGAATGCTGCTCAGAGTTTAGCAGAACTGGGTTGTTCTTTCATTTAACAACAAATCTGTTTGCAACGGTAGAGTCTGCCCTCTCTTACCCCCTGGATGCTGTGGTTCTATTAGCACCAGGATCATTCCCACAGTGGTCAGACTGAACATGGTTTGGAGATTTCTGTGTCAAGTGTTTGTATATGTGAATTACACCAAGAGCACCAAATGAAACAATGATAAGGGTGTAGGGGTGGAGGTGTGGACTGAAGTATCTTCCTCCCCGTCTTCCAATTTGGACACGGTACCAGATCACTGCCTTCCTGTGCTCTCTGCCTTTAACTACTTCCACTGTGTCACAGGTGTAAAGGCCTTCATCAGTGAAGGAAGGTGTTAAAACGAGTCCCTGGCTGAGCAGAGTGTGTCAGGGACTGGGCTCAAGGATGCTACCAGAGAAGCTCCAGCTGATGGGGAGATTGGTATCAGGGGAGCAGGGGAGGAACTGCGCAACGTCAAGTGTGAGGTGGATGTCGATAATCTGCTTTGACACTGTGGGAAAAGCCAAAACAGCCATAAAAATTCTCCTACTGCTCTCCTCGTTAAGGTAAATGTGTGTAAAGAGCTTTATGTGGGGAATACTTGCAATGAGAGCTTGGGCAAATTCCAACGTCACCATCAATGAGGTTCTGGATCCTGCCACAAATGAATTAAATCCTCTGATTATAAACGTAGCACACAATGAACATGTCTTAGTTAGTGTGACATACATGGAGAGGTTTGAAGCACCAGCAGCAGCAGCACACAGGCCTGTGCGACGGTCCCAGCCACAGTATGGATCTCTGGCTATAAGGCAGTCAGCACAGGATGTGTAGCGGCTGCAGTCCCTCACACTGAGCTGAACAACAGCAGTTCTAGTTGTGCTGTACAGCTGACCCTGCAGATCATCAGAGTTCAAAGGTTAGCTCCAGGTCCATTTAGTCTACAGACATGTAGCTGTAACCTACGCTTCTAGAGGAGAGCTGAAGGAAGCGAATGGGCTGAGGATCCTGAGACAGCTGCAACTCCTCAATGATTCGCCCTCCATCATCATCAGACCACACCGCCTTCTGCAGCCAACCAGAGTCTAGAGGACAGAACCAGAGGTTAACTCTGATTTCTACAGGGTGATGTTTGTAAAGTTAAAAAGAATACTAGCAGCAATGTTCTGGTTTATTAGCCAGTCAGAGAAAGAAAATAGGGGTTCATTTTTTAAATCATTTTTACCATCTGATTCATTCATTTATAAATGTCACATTTAAAACTAATTATTAAGTGACATATTAAATAGTTACTTTCCAAACTAAATATTTAGTTTGGGCATACATATTTTGCTTGTTAACTAAATATTAAGCGGTCTAAGTAAGTATTCAGTTAGCCTCCTAAATAGCTAGCAAGCCAAATATTTAGCTTGCTTAACAAACATTACATTTCAAATATAATTTTTTAGGTTTTAACTAAATATTCTTTTTTTTTTTATTATTAACAATTTTTATTGAGAAGGCACATTACAATACAATTATATAATTGCGCCGAATACATTCACATTGTTACATGCTTCCTCTATTTTCTAAGTTTAGACAAGAGAGAAAGAAAGAAAACAAAAAGGAAGAAGAAAAAAACAAAAAAAAAACAAAAAAACAAAAACAAAACAAACTTAAATGGGAGCGGCGGGGCAACCCGAGTACCGACCAATAATGGACATATCAAGTTAGAGCATAAATCTGAATGACAGCAAGGTTTACGAAAAATCAGACACAACAGGTTTAACATATTCTGTCCACTTTGACCATATCTTGTAGAAAGCATCTCTCTGCACATTAATGGAAAAAGATAGTCTCTCCAGTATATAGATCTCTTTCACTACATTTATCCAGTCTTCAGTTGTTGGAGGTTCCCGTTTAAGCCATTTTCTTGTGAGGGCCTTTTTGCTCCCGGCCAGTAAAATGAACAGAAGTTTTTGATCGTTGTAGTTCAGTTTGTCAACCGGTATGTTACATAAAAATATGCATTCAAAAGTTAAAGGAAAATTAGCCGTGAAGATGTTCTGTAAATGATTATGGATTTGAGACCAATATTGCTGAATGGTTTGGCAATCCCAGAAAATATGGAAATGATTGGCGTCATCCCTTCCACATCTCCAGCAGGTAGAACCCCTTCCCTGGTATCGTTTCTGCTTTGGGGTTATAAAAAATCTTATAATATTTTTCCAGCAGAATTCACGCCAAACCTTCGATCTTGTTGTTGTCCATGGAATCTTACAGATGTGGCCCCAATCTTCTTCTGAAATTGTCAGGCTGGCTTCTTTTTCCCACTTCATTTTAATGTAAACAGTGCTGTCCTTCTTACACCGCAGGATGGCGTCATATAACCTGGAAATTGTTTTACCTGGTTTTGATTTAGTTAGTAATATAAACGTTTCCACAAATCTCAAATTATGTAAATGTACTTTTAGCTCTTTATTAAAATAATTTCTGACCTGTAAAAATCTAAAAAAGTCATCTGCACATAAATCATGTTTTCTTTTCAGGGTCTCAAAGCATTGGAACGTCCCTTTATGGAGAAAGGAATAGTAATTAGTTAGGCCTTTTGAAATCCACTTCTTGAATCTATCGTCCTGTTGATTTGGGGGGAAATCCGAATCGTAAGCGCACCATCTTAAGAGTTTAGAGGCATTTTCTAAATCACAAATTCTAATTGCTTCGTTCCATGCAGATATCATTACTTGTGATATTGGTTCATCTGCCAAATTAATTTTACTCTGTAATTTTGTGTCAGCTATTATGGCTTTAATCGGCATTGTTTTGACCGTTTCCCCTTCCACATTTTTCCATCCTGCAGTGTAATCCGGACAACACAAACATATCAAAGGTCTCAACTGAGCTGCACAGAAATATTCTCGTAAACATGGAAGCCCACAACCCCCTTTTTCCTTTTTTAATTGTAGAGTTTTGTATTTGACTCTGGCTTTTTTCCCTTTCCAAATGTATTTGGACAGCATCTTATCCCATTCTACAAATTGTTTTGACGGTACGGGAACTGGTAGGGATTGAAATAAATACAAAAGTCGGGGGAGAATGTTTAAATTAACTGACTCAATCCTGGAGTGTAGGTCTAAAAAAGGTATGGCATTCCATCTTTGGATATCTGACTTTATGGCTGTGTTCAAGGGGGCATAATTGGCTTCAAACATTTCATTAGGGTCACGGTGGATCACCACCCCCAGGTACCTAATACTATCTGCCTCCCATTTCCATTTATAGCTATTTTTAATTTCAGCTGGTGGGTCATAATTCACAGTTAAGGCTTGTGTTTTGTTCACATTAACCTTGTACCCTGAGTATAGACCGAAATCTGATAAGATTTTCATTAACTTGGGGAGAGCCTGAGTAGGATGAGATATAACAAGCAACAAGTCATCAGCAAACAATGCCAATTTTTGCTCTCCTCCAATGGTCCTTATTCCAGTTATATCCCGTCTTTGTCTGATCCATTGGCTCAATGGTTCTATAAACAAGGCGAAGAGGAGTGGCGACAGACAGCAGCCCTGTCGTACCTCGCTCGAGTATGAATGATTCAGTAAGGTCTCCATTAATTTTAATTCTGGCTGTTGGTTTATCATACAACCCAGATATAGTATCTATTATAGATTTATCAAATCCAAATCTCTCAAGGACCTGGTATAAAAAGGGCCACCTCACGGAATCGAATGCCTTTTCGGCGTCTAAACTTAACACTAAAGTCTCTATTTTTGTCTGTGAACCTGGTTCATAATATGTAAAACTTTCCTAATGTTATCTTGAGTTTGTCGATGTTTAATAAAGCCTGTTTGATCATTATGTATTAGTCCTGGTAGGATAATTTCAAGTCTCTTAGAGATGATGGAAGTGAACAACTTATAATCAATATTTAATACACTGATTGGGCGGTAGTTACTACAATTTAGATGATCTTTTCCTTCTTTTTTAATTATAGAGATTATTGCTTCTTTCCATGACGGGGGTACAATTTTTCCCTTCATTACCCAATTAAATGTTTTCTGCAAGATGGGAGTCAAATGATCCTGCATTATTTTATACCATTCTGGGCCAAATCCATCTGATCCTGCCATTTTACCCCCTTTTAATCTTTTAATTGCCGAGTGAATTTCTTCTCTGGTTATTGTGGATACTAACAATTTATTTTGTTCCTCTGTCACTGTTGGTAGCTCCAAATTAGATAGAAAAATATTAACATCTTGGTTGTTATCTACATGGTTTTGGGAGTAAAGTTTTCTGTAATAGTTCTGAAAACATTGTTGAATTTTCTCCTCTTCGGTTTCTAATTGGCCATCTAAAGGATTTCTTATTTTGTGTATCGTCCTCTCTGCTTGCTGCTTTCTGAGTTTATATGAAAGAAGTTTTAATGATTTCCCGCCTACATCACAGTACTGCTGTTTGTTAAAAATTATTTTTCTCTGTACTTCAACCATGTTTAAGTCGTCTAATTCTTTTTTAAATTTTGCTATATCCGATTTAATGCTGTCGTTCATATTCACAGAGTGTTCGTGTTGCAGTTTTAACAATTTATCTTCCAGGTATTTACGTTTTTGTATGTTTTCCTTTTTTAAGTGGGTGGATATACTAATTATTTTCCCTCTAATCACCGCCTTCATTGCGTCCCATAATATTCCTGGTGACACCTCCTCATTATCATTTTGAGCTAAATAATTTTCTATTTCTTTTTTTAACTTCTCTTTAATGTTTGGATAGTTTAAAATATTTGTATTCATCCTCCATAATGTAGATCTCTTTTTCCCATTCAGACAAATATCAGCGTAAACTGGATTATGGTCAGAGATTGTACATGGACCGATTTCGCAGGTTTTAATTTTAAACAAATCATTCTTGAACGTAAGAATGTAATCTAACCTAGAATATAAGTTATGAGGATGGGAGAAGTGGGTATATTCTCTATTAGTTGGGTGATGTTCTGCATACATCCACTAATCCTAAATCGTCCATGAGGTGTCCCATCCTCTTGCCAATATTTCGTCCATCGCCTTTCCCACTAGAAGAATCAAATTTGGTGTTTAATAAAATATTGAAGTCACCACCGCATATTAAAGTTCCCTGACTCCTCGTTGTTGCAATTTCGAGAATCTGTCTATACAAGGACCATTTGCTGCCCGGTGGAATGTATATATTCAGGATGGTGGTCATGATACCATCAATCCTGCCCGTAATCATTATGTAGCGACCTTCTTTATCTTTGTACTCTGATATGTGTTGATAGTTGAGAATTCCAGATAACAAAATTGCCACTCCCCTTCGCCTCCCAGACTTGTGGGACGAAAAAAACACATGTTTAAAACCCATCTTGTTTAACTTAACATGCTCGCTATCCGGTAGATGTGTTTCCTGCAATAAAACAATTTGGGCTTTATCTCTCTTAAGTTTAGATAGGACTTTCTGCCTTTTTACTGGACTATGTAAGCCATTAATGTTGTTTGACACCAATTTTATCAACCTGCTACTCATCTAACTTATATTTCTTAATTATATCACAAAGATTATTGGGCTCCCCGCTCACTCTAAAAAACACTGAACATAGAACATATAAAGAAATCAACATTAAGAACAAACAGAACTCAAACTGAACTCTTGACTTCCAAGGTGGGGGTCTCGGATGAGAACCCTGCTTCACCTCCGAAGGCAGCTTCTTCATCGGTTGATGAAGGGGCCCTTGGTGGCTATGGCTTCGGTGTAGAGAGCACCGTAAGAAACCTGTCTTATTTACTTATTGTACTTCATAAACCAAATACAAATCTTAATTGTTAGTAACAGAGTGAATAAACCTTAATTTTCCTTATGCGTGGGAGAAGACCTCTTGAAGGCTCTGAGTTTTTCTTTGTAACCGGCTGCGGGGTCCCGCCTCTTGTTTGCTGGCCCACTCCCCGATCCGCCGCGTACTCTGGTCCAGGTCAGCTGCTTCAGATGCTCCAGGGCCGTTTCTGGTGACTTAACGACCCGCACAGCGTAGCCTCTACTGGACATGTCTTCAGTAGCTTCCACCACTGTATTGTAGATCTTTGTTTCATCTCCATATTTCACCCTCAGCCGGGCAGGAAAGAGAGTCTGAAAGGGGATTTGCTGCTCCTTCAGAATCTTGCGTCTGCGTATTCTCTTCGTTTTTTCAAAATCAGAGGGGGATAGTCATGGTCCAAATTCACTTGCTTGCCGTTCCAGGTAAATCCTCTTTTCTGCCATGCTTTGCGAAGGAGAAGTTCTTTGGTTTTAAAACTGAGGAATTTCACAACAATAGATCGCGGGGGAGCGTCGCTTGGAGGCGAAGGGCCTAGAGAGCGGTGGGCCCGTTCAATGTGTATGTCGAGCTCGTCTTGGGTCAGCGCCAAGCCCTCACGGAGCAACTTCTCCACAAAGTCACCCATTGACGCCGAGTCCCGTTCTGCCGCCTCGGTACGCCCATAAATGCGTATATTCTCTCTTCGTAGTGTCTGCTTTCTAGGTCCATTAGTTTATCCTCCAGCTTTATCTGTAGCTTTATTATTTCAGAGACGGCGTCCTCCGTGGTTAAAATCCTCTCCTCCGCTTTTTCAATCCGATCCTCAGCCTCATCTAGTCTGGTGTTCATCTTTCGAATTTCTTCTTTTATTTCCCCCAGATGCGCATTATTTTCCTGTCGGAAGCCTCTTAATTCCTGCAATACCGTCTCCCATTCAGCCATAGTATCACTGTTGTTTGTTTAGTTCAAGTCAGAAAGTGCAGCGGTAATTTTCCAGACCGGAGGTTCGAGATGAATAGCAGTTGGCATTAGCTAAAATGCTAGCAATATTTTCTCGACTTTAAACGTCCGCTTATTAGCGTTACAAAGCATCGGTTTTGAAGTATTTCGCTCACCCCAGATCTTTTTCACCTTTATAGGTATGTTTTCGTCGTTTAAGTGGGGTTGGGATTTCAATTTCTTAGGTTCTCTAGGGAGCCCGTTCACAGCGCGGCCATCACGATGACGTTCAAACCGGAAGTCCCAACTAAATATTCTAAATATGTATTTAACTAAATACAAACAGCACAGTGAATCTGCATGAAGTTTTTTCCTGTTCATTGGTCAATACAGCCATTTTCCAGTCTGATCCTGCCAACAACGCCAAGATGTGTTAAGTCAGTATATATGATCCAGTTACTTACTGTTGCTAATAAACATGACGTTGTGCTGCTGTCCATCCAGAGAGGTTACTTTGTCAAGAACAATTCTGGAGAACTGGGCCATGGCCTGGAGCAGCAGGGGCTTCCCAGTGATCGGTGTCACAATTTGCTCCATCAGAGTGTGGGTCTTCACAAACATCAGGACTGAGTCTGGGACATTCCGAGAAGTCCTCACACCTTTGGCTCGCATTTCATCATTAATACACTGACAATACAGATCAGAGACCATGTGAGGTCATTTTCTTTACCACCATCTCATATGAGTTTGGGGTTTATGCTTACCGAACCAGGGTAAGGGTTAAGCATTGCTCCTGGGTGCTTCACCCAGTGGCCAGAATCAGTAGAGGTCATAAACCTCCCCCTGAAAACTTGCTGGATGTCAGACAGCTTGTAAGCGCAGACAGCAGACTGACTGCAGGCATTGGATATCTTCCTGCAAATTAAGTCCTGTTACTGCCAGGTCCAATAAAACATTAACTTGGTATACTGGAGAGACTACCACATCAGAATAAAATATGTCAGTGCTTACCCAATTCATACAGAAACTTACCCTGAACTCCTGCCAGAGCTCTTTAGAGATCTCCCATAACCTACTCCTTTCCACCCTTCACTTACAGGTGTGCAATGCATGAGCTAAAAAAGATTGTTCCCAAGTGGGAAATATTTAATGGCTGAGACAGGAGCCAGTCTTCCTTTTTGGCTGCTGAATTTTCAGGATGTCCCAAAAAAAGTATATAAAAGTCTGAATGTGTAATATCCAGACAATTCACAGTAAAGCTGGGGCACCATGTCAGACCTCCATTAGCAAGTCAAATATTAAAATTTAAACTTTAAACTTAAAAAAACACCTAACATGTATGGAGACAAAAAAGAAAGCTTCTTCTCTCCAGACTGGTAAAGTTGTATGTGAATGAAAGACAAGACTTCTAGGACAAAGTGCTGTGGACAGATGAGACCAGAGTAGAGAGGTTTGCAGAATCATACTTCTGGAAATGAAACATACCAAAGGCCCAAACCAACTGTCAAATGCGGTGTTGGAAAGTGAATGATTTTGTTAGGAACTAAGGTCTTGGCTCTTTGTCAGGATTTTCTGTTGCTTGCTGCTCCCCTCTTCATCCACTAGATGGTGTTAGAGGCTGCTACACCTTGAAGGGCATGCCTGCTGACACAGTTGGGCACACCTGTTACTCATCACCCAATCATCCAGGAGTAAATGAGGAGAAGGCTGCCCACACTTCGTCGCCTGAGTGTTTGCCAGTTATGTTACTCTGTGCCCTTCCAAGCTCGCTCTCTGGTTCTCTGACATTACTTCTAGTAATTAATCCTTGTTGCCTCGCTCTCTCAGGTGTTTCCTTGTGATGTCTTGGAAATTCCCCTGTGAAGCCCGAGTCCTGGCTTTCTGGATTTCTTCCCTTGTAATGCCGTGGACCCTTACCCACTGGTTGCCCAAGTCCCTTCTTTGCCTCTGCATCTTCAATAAACCATTCCTGGATTCCCAGCTGGCAGTTGGTTCGCTCCTCATTCCTCCACACCTGAACTGACCTGTCCGCCCTCCACCGCAGCCTCTACATCTACCTGCAAGGAACTCATTCTGTCAAGATCTCACACTGGAACCTGGATCACTTCAAGAACACCCAGAGTCCATACCCTGGAAACCAGGGTATTACTAACCTAGCGGAAGTCTATCTTCATCTCAAGTAAGATCCGTCTAATTCATTCTGAATTTCCACTTTCCGACAACCTCAAACTCACCATCTCTGTCTCTCTGCTCTTCAGAATACAGACAACCCTGGTTTCCAACCCCAACGACAAGAACTATACAGTCTCGCTTTGCAATAAACTTATTTTTCTGATAATCTGTTCTCCTGGTGGTGTTCTGTACGTGGGTAAAGAAAGTAGGACCCATTATGATAGATTTAGGTTCAGTTTTCAGAGATTCTCTATTGAAACATAATGCCATTTTGTTCTTGGAAAATTCTACTACAGGTCCATTCATTTTTATTATCATTTAGCACTGGTCGCCTTTATTTGTCAGTAACCCGACAGAAAAAGGGCAGTGAGGGAGGAGGAGAGACATGTGGCAAAGGACCCGAGGATGAGAATTGAACTCAGGTCAGCCATATGAATGTCTGACCTCTGTATAAAGCCTCTGTATATGGGGTACCCAGTCTAACTACTATGCCTTGCAACATGCCCTCCTGTTAAACTTTACGGTAAAGAAAAGAAAATGCAGTTTGGGAAGCTGAAATACAGAAGTGCAATGTTGCATAACACATTACCAAATTGGGGATCCACTATATAACAAAGTATTATGAAGTCAATATGTTCAAAATATGAAGCATGGATCAACAGAAAATTTATCCCAAATCCATCAGTGAAACTGAAACAGAAATGCTGAGAAAAAAAATCAGTAAAAAAATCTAGCAAAAGTCTATCTTCATCTCAAGTAAGATCCGTCTAATTCATTCTGAATTTCCACTTTCCGACAATGTCAAACTCACCTGCTTATACATGAAGCAGCATAAATGGTACCCTGCCACTTTAAGGCCAATATTGGCTGCCGCATATAAGCAGGTCTCTACCTGCCACGAGGCACGATTCGATGTCGAATCGAACCCAGCAGCACAGATGTCCAGTTGGCATTCAGGTCCTCCTATTATATCAGCAGGTCGTGTGTGGTGGGGTGAAAATAGGGGAGTGCACCCCTACAAGATGCTACCCTGGGCAGTTGCCCACGTCGCCCATGTCAGAAACCACCACTGATCATATCTGTACCTCCAAAGACTCAACAACAGGCAGCAGAGCTGCTGAACCAGTCATTTTTAATTAAAATTACTGAAACAAAAAACAGTTTTGTTTGAAAATAAAACAAAACTGTTATTATCATGTAATGTTTATTGTTAACTCGGGCCTCAGTCCACATACACTCCCTTTGGCTTTTGAAAGGATTCTGCTTGAAAAGCCTGCTGGTCCTGCAGTTATCACAGTTATTGTGTTAATTTTCCTTCACACTTTTTTCTTCCACTCAACTTTCTATGAATGTGTTAGAACTTTTCCATAACATAAAAACATTTCTGAGGATCAATGGCTTGAAATATTTTCCTGTAATAAATCTGTTTCACCTTTTTGAATAAGTGACAGAAATATTGAGGTTTTCATGATGTTCTAGATCTTTGAGCTGATCGAACATGATGAAACTGTAATTACTTTAAAAAAAGAGTTATTCACCTTTAAGAATCATAATGTTTTTAAAAATAAACATATTTTGGTTTCTCATCAACATCGGAAATAAATTGCTTCTAAAAAACAACCAAAAACAGGTAAACAATCACATCTTGTTTTATTGTAGAAGGTTAAATGTCTTAATTAACTATGTTTGATAATACGCTTCTTAAACATATTTGTGCTGTTTAAATCATGTAGTTGTTTTATCTGTAAACATTAGCAGCTTAAGTCTAAATAAAAATGTTTTAAAAATGTTCAAACATGAGAAACTTTTTGTGAATTATGTATTAGTTTCCCACATTTCAATTTCCTGCAGAGATGGTTTTGGTGTCTTGGCGCCCCCTTGTGGTATAAAATATGTAAACCATGACATGCATGTTTTATGGTAAAGTGTTTTAAGTTGAGCTGTAAATCACTTCCAGATGCTAATTGAAAGACCTTTATTAATCTTTATTCATTCTTTGCCAAACAAACTGTTTGCTTTGTGTTCTTAAGTGAGTTTATTCTTAAATATTGTGTCAGGTTTATGCACCTTGACCAGGGGTAGGCAGTCCTGGTCTTGGAGGGTTCGGTGTCCTGCAACTCTTGGATGTCTCCCTGGTCCAACACACCTGAATCTCCTCCTCAGTGCAGTCAGGTTCTCCAGAGTCCTGCTAATGACCTCATTATTTGACTCAGGTGTGTTGAAGTAGAGAAGCATCTAAAAGTTGCAGGAGACTGGACCTCGGGGCCTGGAGTTGCCCACCCCTGACCATACAGACACAAGGGAAGACAGGGGAGGGTTAGTTTCTTTTAACTTGTGAGGAGAAATGGACAGAGATGTGTTTCCAGTTACAAATCTCATATCGTTCTGAAAACACATTCCGCCGCAACTCTCTTTTTAATGAAGAAGACGTCCCTATTACATTCAGCTCTAAAGGGTAAAAAGGAAGGAAACAAAAACATATGCAGCTGCAACGTGATTCACAGTTTCATAAGATAAACTAGAACATTTACTACAAACAGTCTGACTGTTAAAGGCTACTCTGCACCATTATGCTATATTTTAATTCTATCATATCACCACTGTTCTAATCTCCATAGCCTTAGTGGCTAATTTTAACGTGCTGCTCAGTCTCAAAGTTTCAGCCCTCATTCCCAGCCCTCGCTACAAACATATATAACCACACTTGAATCATTTTTGTCTTTTATTGTTACAGAGTTGATGGCAGTGATGCACAAAGTGTAACAGAAGTGGGTTGTGCTGTTATCAAACTATAAATCTGTTTTAAATGGTAGATTTTGCCTTCTCTTGGTATCAGGATCACTAAAGCAGTTGCAGGGCACTGTCTTCTGCGCTGGTTGCTCAGTGCTAGCATAACTCACACTGGTACTGCCAACAACTGGTTTTAAGGTTTGTGCTTCCAGTACATGTAGATGATGAGCATTACACACAGCAAACAAAAAGAACCTAAAATATAGACAACTACACCCTGAAACCAGTTTACCCGACCCAAGATTTCACCCTCTAAAATCTTGACGTTGTACTGGATCACTGCCTTCCTGTGCTCTCTGCCTTCAACTACTTCCACTGTGTCACAGGTGTAAAGGCCTTCATCAGTGAAGGAAGGTGTTAAAATGAGTCCCTGGCTGAACAGAATGTGTCGGGGACTGGGCTCAAGGATACTACCAGAGAAGTTCCAGCTGATGGGGAGATTGGTATCAGGGGTGCAGGGGAGGAACTGCGCGACGTCAAGTGTGAGGTGGATGTCGATAATCTGCTTTGGCACTGTGAGAAAAGCCAAAACAGCCATAAAAATTCTCCTACTGCTCTCCTCGTTAAGGTAAATGTGTGTAAAGAGCTTTATGTGGGGAATACTTGCAATGAGAGCTTGGGCAAATTCCAACGTCACCATCAATGAGGTTTTGGATCCTGCCACAAATGAATGAAATGCTCTGATTATAAACGTAGCACACAATGAACATGTCTTAGTTAGTGTGACATACATGGAGAATTTTGAAGCACCAGCAACAGCAGCACACAGGCCTGTGCGACGGTCCCAGCCACAGTATGGATCTCTGGCTATAAGGCAGTCAATACAGGATGTGTAGCGGCTGCAGTCCCTCACACTGAGCTGAACAACAGCAGTTCTAGTTGTGCTGTACAGCTGACCCTGCAGATCATCAGAGTTCAAAGGTTAGCTCCAGGTCCATTTAGTATACAGACATGCAGCTGTAACATACGCTTCTAGAGGAGAGCTGAAGAAAGCGAATGGGCTGAGGATCCTGAAACAGCTGCAACTCCTCAATGATTCGCCCTCCATCATCATCAGACCACACCGCCTTCTGCACCCAACCAGAGTCTAGAGGACAGAACCAGAGGTTAACTCTGGTTTCTACAGGGTGATGTTTGTAAAGTTAAAAAGAATACCAGCAGCAATGTTCTGGTTTAGTTAGCTAAATATTTAGCTATGTAATTAAAGATTGGATTTGCAAGTTACATATTTAGTCTGTGAATTAAAATATTAAATTTGGAACTATGACATTTTTGTATCAATAACCTAATAAAAATATGGCTGTTTTTTTCTCTATGACAAGCTAACAAAAGAAAAGTAATTTGGTAATTTTTTTACAGTGTAAGTATACAAACAGCACCACACACATCTCTCTTACATTCACAGTGAAACTGCATGCAGTTTATTCCTGTTCATTGGTCAATACAGCCATTTTCCAGTCTGATCCTGCTAACAACGCCAAGATGCGTTAAGTGATTATATATGATCCAGTTACTTACTGTTGCTAATAAACATGACGTTGTGCTGCTGTCCATCCAGAGAGGTTACTTTGTCAACAACAATTCTGGAGAACTGGGCCGCAGACCCAACCAGCAGGGGCTTCCCAGTGATCGGTGTCACAACTTGCTCCATCAGAGGGTGGTTCTTCACAAACATCAGGTCTGAGTCTAGGACGTCCCGAGAAGTCCTCACACCTTTGGCTCGCATTTCATCATTAATACACTGACAATACAGATCAGAGATCATGTGTGGTCGATTGTTTTCTTCACTACCATCTTATATTGTTCTGGTCTTGGTGCTTACTGTACGAGGATAAGGGGAAGTATATGATCCTGTGAACCTCACCCAGGGGCCAGAATCAGTCTCAGTCATAAAGTTTCCTCTGAAAACTTGCTGGATGTCAGACAGCTTGTAGGTGCAGACAGCGGACTGACTGCAGGTACTGGACGGCTTCCTGCAAATTAAGTCCCGTTACTACCAGGTCCAATAAAACGCTAACTTGGAGCTCTGCACTCTGCCAAAAAGTGATTTTGGCTGTAGTTCATCTTATGAACTTATTTACATTAATCCCACTTAATTCATGTAGTTTAGTGATGACAACTTACTTTTTGTGTTCAATAACTTAAAAGTTACATTGAACTATTTTAAATTAACTTAATGAAATGAAAATAACATTTTACTTTGACTTTTGTTGAGAATGAATAACTCTGTGTTTTCCTTCTATCACTTTAAGCTAGTTGCAAAGCCAAAGAAAATGTCATGTTAGGAAACACCCTCAAAGCTAAGGTTAAAGGAAATTACACAGTAGGGAACGCCCTCTTGAGGGCATAGCTTAGAGGCTAGCAAAGGAAGTTACCAACAGTTGCTTGTTGTCATTTTATTCTGTTATGTCCTAAATGTAGCATGACAAATAGACCAGTTGTATTTTGGTATTAATAAATCAAGTTATTATAATGGTTGTCTTGTCTTGGTTATTATGTTGGTGAATAATATTACAAACAATTGTGAAATGGTTTTTGTTGGATGTTACACTGCAGAATTTATGTTGTTAGACACAGGTAAAATATGAAGTCCTTTGTTCTGTGGAGCACGTGGCTTTCTGAAGGACAAGGCAAAGGAGACTTTCCTTCCCCCTTGATAGCTTTTGAGATTGCTTTGCATATGAACCAGGGGTGGCCATTTGGAAGCAGGCAATAAGCTAGGAACTGGATGAGCCATATAACTGTGTCTCAGGTTACAGATCAAAGATGTTTCCCTGCGCAGGCATCTTTGCTTTTTGGCCCCTAATAAATGCTTTTGTTTGCCACCATCCTCAGATAACAGCAGCAGATTACCTGGATGTCATCACAGGTCTGGGTAGAGTAGAGAGCAAAGCGGGGGAATCAGTGACCATTTCATTTGAAGGAGTTCTTTAGGAGTTCTTTTAAAAACCACTGTTGTAAACCGGTTTTTCAAGATCTTTGGATTTTGTGTTTCGTGTTGGAAAAAAAAAATACAAATTTACAATTTTTTTCTTCTTTTCCTCCACAGGATGCAACTGTGAGATGCAGCAGGTGGAAACTCTAAATTTACGGCTAACAAATATCTTTATCTCCAACATTAGTGTGACAAAAAAAATTAAACAAATCTTTTAAACTGGTGTGAAATAATTAAATGATTTAATGTTTTTGGGTGATGTTAAGAAGATGTATTTTGGATGGATTATTTGAAAATTAAAGATCAACTGATGTGAAAAGTACCTTAAAACACTGAGAAGAAAGTTTTGTTCTTTTATTAGGTGGTTGACTGGTCAGTAAAACCCAACCAGTTTTGGTCAACTGGTTTTATTGTGGGGAGTGTTTGAGGGGTTATAAGAAGAGCTATGGAAACTTGACGTCACTTTATTGACTAACCTTTAGTGAATAGATGTAGCGATACGTTTCTTATTTTCAAACCATGCATGAAGAGTAAATGTTTTGTATAAAACCATGTTAGAACTGTAAATATATTTTATCCCATATATGTTCATCATTAACTTTAACGACTGTGTCATTCTTTTGTTTTCTTCTGTTTTTGTGAGCAATGTCTGCAGGAAGCTGATAAATGTGCCAAATTGGAAGCAACAAAACAAGATTTCTTTTCCATCGAATTTGGTCATTTTAAGTTGTTTAAAAGAAGGTTACAAGACATGTAGGATGGGGTTTATGATTTAAGTAGCAAATTATAAAACAGCATCAGACTGATTTAAGGTTCATTATATTTGTTACAAAACATTCAACTTATGACTCAAATCTAAATTGAAATATTATGTTGAGGTTATAATTAATTTGGTAATTTTACTTCAATATGGGAATGAATATAATGGATCAGCAGCAATCAGAATTCAGCCTTGGCTTAAAGTAGATGGAATTTATTGAATTATTATTATTTTTTAAGAAATGCAGACAGGTTAGTAGACTGTCTCATCCAGCTTGGATTGTGACTTACTAAATAAACTAATTGCTGCTTTAGAGAGAACAGGAATGACTTCACGTGCAACAGGAATAAATTGGACATGATGAAATCGTATAACTAAGTATGTCATCTTCTGACTGCAAAAAATCAACAGGGAAAAGTAAAGAGTCACTGGACAATATTTCTGATAGCAATAGAAATGTTGTTGTCAGAAATGTTGATTGTGATTTGTTTTAATTGGATACATTTGAAAATGTTCAAATTATCCCCACATAAATGAAAGTTTTTCCAAACTTCTGTGTGTTATTTAGGCCATGTAGTTTCTGAACATGGGGTTGAAACAGATCCGGAAAAGATCAGTGCTTTAAAATCCTGGCCAGTTCCTCAAACTTTAAAAGAATTACGAACATTTCATGGCTTCGCTAGTTATTATCGTAGATTCAATAATGACTATGCTGCTATTGCTAAACCTTTAAATGACCGAACGAAAGGGTACATATCTACCCTTAAACGTAGCAGTAAAGCAACCATCACAACAAAAAGCCATAATGTAAAGCAACCTTTCATTAAGAAAGGTGGACTGCACAGTGTCAATCTGTTTTTGACACATTGATTGACAGATTGACGACAGCCCCAGTACTGGGTTTTGCTAACACAAGTCAACCTTACATTCTGCATACTGACTTGACTTACGGGTTCAAGGAGAATGTTGCGTAAAAGATGCTGTCGGACACATTCTTTTCATCTTGGAGAAAAAAGACGTCCTGCACTAGAGATGTTGAACCTTCATCTCCAAACGGGCAGTCCAGATGGGCTTTCAGGAAAGAGGTCCACTTTCTCTGCAAAGTTTTCAACCCTCCCATGTCGCTCTGAATCCGCACACATATCAGACTTTAATACTGATTCATGTGGTGTTTTAAGGGAAGTTTAACATTTAGAGACATACTTTACACACTCGTGCAACTCTTGACAGTCGCAAGTCGTTGCGTTGATTTTCGATTCCGATCTCTGTGAGGAACAAGAACACGCTGTCGTCCTCGTTGTTATATGAATGTTTGCTGATTTCAGCAAATTTCATGGAAATCATGTTGGGTCCTGATATCAAATCATTTAAAATATGTTGTTAGGTTTGACAAGAAGGTTTCAAAGTTAAAGAACCTTTAACTGGGTCAAGCGGCCACCTCACCTTTGAGCCAAGAGGATATATGTTCAGTCATCAAGGAATTCCTTCCATGTCTTTGGAAAGCTTCTACTGATCCCAGGAAGTTTATGGAACCAGCGGTATATAAAGTGTTTCCTGTGGAGAACATAGGAAAAGTTTGACTATTTCTGAAGCAAATCACTACAAAAATATTCCTTCAGTATGAGTGGGATCCACTGACATCAAGAATCTTGTTCTGGAGAGTATGAGCCATGTTTAGGTACAGCTTCAAAATGTTAGCAAGAGGTAAAAGCAATTAAGCTCAAACAGACTGTTTATCAGATGATTAAAAGTCTAAAACTTTTAGGGCTGCCACTTTATTGTGGTGGAGGGGTTTGAGTGGCCCAATGATCCTGGGAGCTATTCTGTCTGGGGCTTCATGCCCCTGGTAGGGTCACACAAGGCCGACAGGTCCTTGGTGAGGGACCAGACAAAGTGCAGCCCGAAGACCCCAATGATGATTAAAAACATTGGACTTGGCGTTCCCTCGCCCGGACGCGGGTTACTAGGGCCCCACTCTGGAGCCAGGCCTGGAGGGGGGGGTACAACTGCGAGTTCCTGGTGGCTGGGCTTTTTCCCATGGAGCCCAGCCGGGCTCAGCCTGAAGAGGAAACATGGGTCCCCCCTCCCATGGGCCACCACCTGTGAGAGGGGCCAAAGGGGTTGGGTGCATCGTGTGATGTGTGGCAGCCGAGGGAGGGGACCCTGGCAGTCTGATCCTCGGTTGCAGAAGCTCTTGGGACGTGGAATGTCACCTCTCTGGTGGGGAAGGAGCCGGAGCTAGTGTGTGAGGTCCAGAGGTTCCGGCTAGAAATAGTTGGTCTTGCCTTGACGCACGGCTCTGGTTCTGGAACCAGTCTCCTTGTGAGGGGCTGGACATACTTCCATTCTGGAGTTGCCCAAGGTGAGAGGTGTCAGGCAGGAGTGGGCATACATGTTGCTACCCATCTCGGCACCTGTAAATTGGGGTTTACCCCGGTGAACGAGATGGTAACCCTCCCTCCGCCTATGGGTGGGGGGACGGGTCCTGACTGGTATTTGTGCTTAAGGGCAGAAAGACAGCTCAGAGTACCCACCCTTTTTGGAGTCCCTAGAAGGGGTACTGGAGAGTGCTCCTCCTGAGGACTCCCTTGTTCTGCTGGGGGACTTCAATGCTCACATGGGCAATGACAGTGAGGCCTGGAGGGGCGTGAGGCCATGGTCTTGAGCAGGAACAGAGTAGAGTGCCTTCTCCGGGTCGGAGGGGTGTCCTGCCCCAAGTGGAGGAGTTCAAGTATCTCAGGATCTACAAAAAATTCCTGTCCTGGCAAACAAGGAATCTCCATCACTGGAGAACTTGGACACAGTAAGGCTGTTTTCCCACCTGACAGCCTGGTAAACTCAGATGGATTGCAGACCAAAATTGCAACATTTTTTATGACCATAAGCTGATGAGATTAATTTTCACACCAAACTGTCAAACAAACCAAACTCTCTGAGCAACCTAGTGATGAGTATCAATATTGGCGGAGATTTTCTCTCTGATTCTTGCCTTTTCTGCTCCTGTATTTAAGTGTGGAGATAAAAATTATTGTACCAACCATTCACCAAGGAGGCAAAGTTTTTGTTGGGGTCAAAGGGAATTTTCCCCTTGCCATTCTCCCAATTGTCTTCCATGGTCACCTTTCCTTTTTCAAATATCTGAAAAAATATTTATATTAAAAATTATACTTCTAAGTCTTCCTACACAATAAATACACAGTAAATGGTTCCGGTAATGCAGGACAACAACTCAAGCCTTATTTATGGGAGGAACGTACCAGGTGTGCGCAGATAGGGTCGAATGCTTTGGTTCCACAAACCAGTATTCTGCCATCATTCAGAGTGTGCATCAACGTGATGTAGTTGTCACATTCCTGTTAGAAGAACAGTTATTTCTCCAAACTATTTTAAGATGAGGGAGAACATATAACATTTCCTTATTTCAATGTGCTATACTGTACCTCGATGCTCTTGTCTTTCGTCTGACACTGGGCTTTATCTTTAGAGGTCACAATCCAGTTAAACTGACAAAAAGACCAATCAGGAAGTCAACATATTTATGGGGAGATGTTTGTGAAATTCCTTCATGAGGTATGAATATAAAAAGAGGAATATCTATCATAAGGGGCACATTTTGTAAAGATACACAGTAAAAATTTGACAGCAATAATTTGGGTTATTTAGTCTGCAGTAAGAAGAAAAACTAGAAAATTTCTGAAGAAATTTAAAGGGGGTCTGCCAAAGCGCGCGCGTCGGTCTGGACCCGGTGTTCCGACGTTGAAAGTTAGCGTCGACGCCATAGAAAGCTGCAGCGCGATTGATGGCATGAGGAGAATCGCGACGTCAACTGACACGGACTTGCATGTTAAAATGAGCGTATGAGCTAAAATTTGCTTTCTTCACTTCTTGTCCACTTGTGCTGTCCTTCTTCCTCCCTCCTCCTTCTCTCTCAACCAATCATGAGACACGCACCAGAGGACTGTCTGATCTGTTGTGCTGATCGTTCTGTTGCTATGGTATTTAATTGTCAGTCATGAATTGGCAGCTGTGATGACTCATCCAATCTGTCCCCATACACAACAATGGCAAAAAGCGTTTTTTGCTTCTTTTGTCGCCATATTAACTCAGAATCCCACCAGAAGTAATAGCTCCAATGCTGTGATCAAGCCGCACGTTTTGATACCACTTTTGTAGGGGTCCATTCAGCGATCCGAGGTGCATTAGCGGTAATATGTGCATAACAATAGGTTCCTGCCATTGCTTTGCATGGCAGGCCCCAATAAGTTCAACCTGGAGAGACTCACAAACACACACAGAAAGAATATGTATCAAAAGGTTTTACTTGACAAATGAAAGTCTTTGGCACTCAGACGCAGGAGGAAAATGTGGCAATGGAAACCTCCGACAATAAGAATGACCCATTCTGTATGAAGATTAGAGAATTTATCTGTATTTATTTAAAGATAAATAGTTTTATTTAAGGATAAATAAATAAAAAAGAGTAAATAACATCAGTGAGACTTTATTTACTGACTTTAAGAACCGAATAAAACTACAGATGTTTATAGAAGAGTGAGATTGGGCATACCTGCTGAGGTAAGGATTAGGTATAAACTGTGTGCTTAGGTGGAAGAGGAGAAACGGACTGCGAGAGTCTGTGAAACGAGTAAAAGATTGAGACTGCAAGGCCTTGATTGACGGACATGGTGTTCTCTGTGTTTCCTGTCCTCGACCCTTGTTTTCAAATTTTGGTTAGTGTTTGACATTAAAGAAGGACCTTATTTTACCTCGACCTAGATTAAATTCGGGTTGCTCTTCATCAAAACCACAGTTCATGACAAAGAAGAGATCTGAGACTGGGAGTTCACGGATGCAGGACAGCTTTTCGGCCGGAAGTGAGGCTACCATGAACTCAGAGTCTTGAGTGAAGCCTAGAAAACCCGGTGGTTTTCTCCTTGGAGAAAGGAATCCCTACATGATGAAAAAATTATTGGAGAATACCTAAAGGTTTAGGGCAAGCAGCAGGAGGATGATTGAGGAGGAAGTCGAGCAGGTGCAGGACTGAGGGTAGGTTAGAGATGTTGAGCAGAATCCAACAGAGGGCTTCGGAGAGGCTATTGAAGAGGCTAGGACTACTCCTGCACTCCGAAGGTGAGCCTGACTCCCAGCAAGTGCCACTGAGAAGGGCGCACAGCCATGACCTTCAAGACATTGGTAATATCAGGCTTGGCAAGCCAAGCACCTCAACCCGTGATTTTTATGAGGGAAATGGCATAATTGATGGAAACATAGTACAATGACAATGGGGGCTTTGGGAATGAGACAGTTAATGGTCAGATGTGGGTTGGAATGAGGATGAGGCGTTTCTTTCCAGAGTACTTGAGAGTAGAGATGTGTAACAGGCTAACGTGGAAGAGGGAAAAGGGCGAAAACTTAAAAGAACTAATCATACAACTGGGAAACTTCCCGCTGAAGTAATCCAGTCACAACCTCCAGCTTTGGTGTACAGACTAGAGATTGGGGCAGACTAGGGCGATAGAGGTGGGGAGGACACACCAGTGTTGAAACCTTGAGACACTGAGGGACGCAGGAAGTTAACAACGGGACAATCTCAATGGTGCCTGAGGAGAAAAGCTAATTCCGGGATGATAATAGGGTCAGAAAACGGGAAATCAAGTCCTGGTACGGCCCTTGCAGGATGGACGGCAAGGACAGACTGACTTGGGTTGTGCTTCCTTGAACAGGCTCCAGACAAGAAGAAAAACATGAAATGAACTTTCATTAAAGTTAGTATAGATGGAGGTTTTATTGAAGACCTAAACTCTTCTTCCGCGGCAATCCATGAGTTGATGGTTAGAAGGGACCGGAAGTTGATGTCGGACAGGAGGAGTAGGAAGCAGCGGAATGAGAACAGAATAAACTTTGACGGCCGACAGAGCCGCAGGAGGAACAGGAGACAGCTTGGGTGAGCATGAGGAGAATTGTCGGTATTGAGAACAGACCAATCTAAGCAAACACCAGATTGACACTGAACTTTAGTGGCTTTAGAAGCAAAAGCTTTGTGATAAGAACCTCCAAGATGAAATTGTCAGAATCAAATTTGGACATGGAATCAGACGATGAATGGTCGAAGCTCGGCCGAGGAGAGGGAGAAGACGAGATGCTGGACCTTATCAAGGGCACGATGGTTGATGATTGGAGGAGATGAGGAAAAGATCGGCACCTTGTGATCAAGGCACATGATGATGATGCCCATTTTTTCCTGCCATGACAAGCTAAATAACTCAAATTCTTACAGTTAATTATTGACTGTGTAACTCCACAAACGGCCCACCATAGTCTCCTTTTCCAATTTGGGTATTTTCATTGACATTTCAAGCCCAGTTCTTACCTGTTGGGTCTGTTTAGTGATGTCATCCAAACTGAGTATGATGATCTTTCCTCTGGCTCCGATGAAGAGCTGACCGATGTCTTCTCTGACCAGTACGGAGCTCAAACTGTCAAAGTCAGGCTCCTTAAACAGCTTCAGATTAACATCTGAGGGAAAGAATCCCACCGGCATCCTCAGGCTACTTTTGAAATCAGTTATTTACCTCAGTGTGATGTTACTGTATGCTATTCTTAATGTTTTTTGACATTGACACTCATGTGGACACAGTTTATTAAATAGCAAGCATCTGGATTTGGATGACATCCCAGAGCTGCCTCATGTTATAGGATTATGTTTTCATGTTTAAAGTTTTACTTTCTTAAATGTTATTTTAATCAGATCACATTTATTGATATATTGTTAAAATATTTTTATCTGAAAGTTGTTTTTTATCTATGCATAGACATGCACACATAATGTTGGAGCTGACTTCTCAGGGAAAGTCCTCTTTAGGGCATGACTTGGTTAGGTGCCTAAAAGGAGTTTAGTCCCGTTGTTCAGGCCACTTTGTGTTTGCTGCCTTCAGGATGCTTGGCATCCGCTTTAACACTGAAACGGTAAACTATTTCTCTGTTGTTTTTACACATTGTCAATACTTATTTTGCTTTAATAAATTGGACTGTTGATTTTAACTCTGTTTCTTTGGTTATTTGAGACAATCCCCCTCCAAAAAAAGAGTCTAGGTGCAACACTCACCTGAGAAGAAAACGCTCCGGCGGGGTTTCATGCTTTGGGCTGATCCTTTGCTCATAATGATCAGGACATAAAGGAGCGCTACCTCACTCTTCATCATGACCTCAGACAGGAAATGAAGAAAAAACATTTTATATGACAGATGTTATGGAAACAGCAGTTTATTTCCTGTTTTATAGTTGGACATCACAGCTTCTGATAGCTACAAGATCTCAGCTCAACATCACAGATTTATATTTTATGAAATGAGTCTCATTTAAATTATCCTATTGTCCTCAGGTTTTTGATTATCATCTTTTGCATTGGTAAACTATTTACAGGTTAAGTAAAACAATTCACAATAACACACGCAAGTAAAGCTCTGCATTACATTATTTTAAAAGCATGTATGTCTAAGAAGGGCATTCTTGAACATTTCATTTTGCAAAATAATATAAGTTGTGATGGCTTACCTGTTATGGGTGATTATGTAGAGGCAACTTACTTCTGATAGCCAAAACATGTTTATTTTTAAAAGCAGGGGCTGCATCCTTTGAAGGCCAGATCTGTGGGCCGATTGCATCGTAGCATGGCAACAGGGCCTGTCTGAATTCAAAGACTAAAGACTTTTCCAAATGCGTCCGGACATAGCTCTGTGGCTGCTCCAGGTGGTTCAGTGCTACACCAATGGTATCCTCTGTAGTGTCCATGAAATGTGAACCGGTGAGAGTAATAAATGAAATACTTTAGTAAACCAAACATTTTAGACATTACCTGACTGAATAATATTGGTGTTTAACTTCCACTCATTGTGGAAAGTTAGCGGGAGGTTTTATAATAATTTGTTGGGAGTCAGGCGTTCTGTCCTGTTCCCAAGGGGAACTGGCTGTTAATGCCATGTTACTGTCACGTCTCTATTCACTGATAATAAAGTAGGTGTAAGTCTTAAGTGCAAGTTAGCCAGACATTAATCAGTTTAGGCATTTATTTTTGCATTGCGTTGCATGGAATGCTGCTCAGAGTTTAGCAGAACTGGGTTGTTCTTTCATTTAACAACAAATCTGTTTGCAACGGTAGAGTCTGCCCTCTCTTACCCCCTGGATGCTGTGGTTCTATTAGCACCAGGATCATTCCCACAGTGGTCAGACTGAACATGGTTTGGAGATTTCTGTGTCAAGTGTTTGTATATGTGAATTACACCAAGAGCACCAAATGAAACAATGATAAGGGTGTAGGGGTGGAGGTGTGGACTGAAGTATCTTCCTCCCCGTCTTCCGATTTTGACACGGTACCAGATCACTGCCTTCCTGTGCTCTCTGCCTTTAACTACTTCCACTGTGTCACAGGTGTAAAGGCCTTCATCAGTGAAGGAAGGTGTTAAAATGAGTCCCTGGCTGAGCAGAGTGTGTCGGGGACTGGGCTCAAGGATGCTACCAGAGAAGCTCCAGCTGATGGGGAGATTGGTATCAGGAGAGCAGGGGAGGAACTGCGCAACGTCAAGTGTGAGGTGGATGTCGATAATCTGCTTTGACACTGTGGGAAAAGCCAAAACAGCCATAAAAATTCTCCTACTGCTCTCCTCGTTAAGGTAAATGTGTGTAAAGAGCTTTATGTGGGGAATACTTGCAATGAGAGCTTGGGCAAATTCCAACGTCACCATCAATGAGGTTCTGGATCCTGCCACAAATGAATTAAATCCTCTGATTATAAACGCAGCACACAATGAACATGTCTTAGTTAGTGTGACATACATGGAGAGGTTTGAAGCACCAGCAGCAGCAGCACACAGGCCTGTGCGACGGTCCCAGCCACAGTATGGATCTCTGGCTATAAGGCAGTCAGCACAGGATGTGTAGTGGCTGCAGTCCCTCACACTGAGCTGAACAACAGCAGTTCTAGTTGTGCTGTACAGCTGACCCTGCAGATCATCAGCGTTCAAAGGTTAGCTCCAGGTCCATTTAGTCTGCAGACATGTAGCTGTAACCTACGCTTCTAGAGGAGAGCTGAAGGAAGCGAATGGGCTGAGGATCCTGAAACAGCTGCAACTCCTCAATGATTCGCAGTCCATCATCACCAGACCACACCGCCTTCTGCACCCAACCAGAGTCTAGAGGACAGAACCAGAGGTTAACTCTGGTTTCTACAGGGTGATGTTTGTAAAGTTACAAAGAATACTAGCAGCAATGTTCTGGTTTATTAGCCAGTCAGAGAAAGAAAATAGGGGTTCATTATTTAAATCATTTTTACCATCTGATTCATTCATTTATAAATGTCACTGTTAAAACTAATTATTAAGTGACATATTAAATAGTTACTTTCCAAACTAAATATTTAGTTTGGGTATACATATTTTGCTTGTTAACTAAATATTAAGCGGTCTAAGTAAGTATTCAGTTAGCATCCTAACTAGCTAGCAAGCCAAATATTTAGCTTGCTTAACAAACATTACATTTCAAATATAATTTTTTAGGTTTTAACTAAATATTCTGCTTGTTCATAAAAAGATTTAGTTAAGAACTGTTTTGGATAGTTAAATATTTGATATTTAGCTATTTACTTAAAGATTTGATTTGCAAGTTATATATTTTGTTTGTGAATTAAATATTTAACTTGGAACAATGACATTTTTGTATGAATAACTTAAAAATGTTTCTTTTCTCTATGACAAGCTAACTAAATCAAAGTATTGTTGGTAATTTTTTACAGTGGAAGTATACAAACAGCACAGTGAATCTGCATGTAATTTTTTCCTGTTCATTGGTCAATACAGCCATTTTCCAGTCTGATCCTGCCAACAACGCCAAGATGTGTTAAGTCAGTATATATGATCCAGTTACTTACTGTTGCTAATAAACATGACGTTGTGCTGCTGTCCATCCAGAGAGGTTACTTTGTCAACAACAATTCTGGAGAACTGGGCCATGGCCTGGAGCAGCAGGGGCTTCCCAGTGATCGGTGTCACAATTTGCTCCATCAGAGTGTGTGTCTTCACAAACATCAGGACTGAGTCTGGGACATTCCGAGAAGTCCTCACACCTTTGGCTCGCATTTCATCATTAATACACTGACAATACAGATCAGAGACCATGTGAGGTCATTTTCTTTACCACCATCTCATATGAGTTTGGGTTCTATGCTTACCGAACTAGGGTAAGGGTTAAGCATTGCTCCTGGGTGCTTCACCCAGTGGCCAGAATCAGTAGAGGTCATAAACCTTCCCCTCAAAACTTGCTGGATGTCAGACAGCTTGTAGGCGCAGACAGCAGACTGACTGCAGGCATTGGATATCTTCCTGCAAATTAAGTCCTGTTACTGCCAGGTCCAATAAAACATTAACTTGGTATACTGGAGAGACTACCACATCAGAATAAAGTATGTCAGTGCTTACCCAGTTCATACAGAAACTTACCCTGAACTCCTGCCAGAGCTCTTTAGAGATCTCCCATAACCTACTCCTTTCCACCCGTCACTTACAGGTGTGCAATGCATGAGCTAAAAAAGATTGTTCCCAAGTGGGAAATATTTAAAACAGGAGCCAGTCTTCCTTTTTGGCTGCTGAATTTTCAGGATGTCCCAAAAAAAGTATATAAAAGTCTGAATGTGTAATATCCAGACAATTCACAGTAAAGCTGGGGCACCATGTCAGACCTCCATTAGCAAGTCAAATATTAAAATTTAAACTTTAAACTTAAAATTACCTAACATGTATGGAGACAAAAAAGAAAGCTTCTTCTCTCCAGGTTGGTAAAGTTGTATGTGAATGAAAGACAAGACTTCTAGGACAAAGTGCTGTGGACAGATGAGACCAGAGTAGAGAGGTTTGCAGAATCATACTTCTGGAAATGAAACATACCAAAGGCCCAAACCAACTGTCAAATGCGGTGTTGGAAAGTGAATGATTTTGTTAGGAACCAGGGTCTTGGCTCTTTGTCAGGATTTTCTGTTGCTTGCTGCTCCCCTCTTCATCCACTAGATGGTGTTAGAGGCTGCTACACCTTGAAGGGCATGCCTGCTGACACAGTTGGGCACACCTGTTATTCATCACCTAATCATCCAGGAGTAAATGAGGAGAAGGCTGCCCACACTTCGTCGCCTGAGTGTTTGCCAGTTATGTTACTCTGTGCCCTTCCAAGCTCGCTCTCTGGTTCTCTGACATTACTTCTAGTAATTAATCCTTGTTGCCTCGCTCTCTCTGGTGTTTCCTAGTGATGTCTTGGAAATTTCCCTGTGAAGCCCGAGTCCTGGCTTTCTGGATTTCTTCCCTTGTAATGCCGTGGACACTTACCCACTGGTTGCCCAAGTCCCTTCTTTGCCTCTGCAGGTCTTCAATAAACCATTCCTGGATTCCCAGCTGGCAGTCGGTTCGCTCCTCATTCCTCCACACCTGAACTTACCTGTCCGCCCTCCACCGCAGCCTCTACATCTACCTGCAAGGAACTCATTCTGTCAAGATCTCACACTGGAACCTGGATCACTTCAAGAACACCCACAGAGTCCATACCCTGGAAACCAGGGTATTACTAACCTAGCGGAAGTCTATCTTCATCTCAAGTAAGATCCGTCTATTTCATTCTGAATTTCCACTTTCCGACAACCTCAAAGTCACCTGCTTATATGTGTAGCAGCATAAATCGTACCCTGCCACTTTAAGGCTAATTTCGGCTGCCGCATATAAGCAGGATGTCAACAACAATTTATGAATTTCTGTTTGTCAGCTTTAATCTTAGCCATTAATGCAAACTGGTCTGCTCTGTTTAGCCTCCTTTGCTGCTCCTCCAACATCTGGACCGATCTGTCCGTTTTTTTGTCTGCTGCTGTGAAGGTAAGGGCCAGCGTGGCTAGGTAACATCCACCCCATGTAATCAAAGCCTTTATGTAGCTTTTTCTTACAGCTGCGCTGCATAGGCGGACTTGTGGATCCGTTTATCTGGTAGCCTGGTAACTTACTAGGTCACAGGTAAGCAGCTACCTTAAGTTATGGTTCTGGTTCTAGATCCTGAGCAGACCAGATCCAGAAGCCCTGAAAGGTCTGGAAGGTTGATACAACAGTTTCAAGTTTTTAATATAGTTTAGTGCTAAGACGTTCAGAGATTTATGAAATACCAACAGTATTTTAAAGTCTGTTCTCTGAGCTGCAGGGAGCCAGTGTAGTGACTTTAAAACTGGTGTTATGTGCTCTGTCTTTCTGGTTTTAGTAAGAACGCCAGCAGCAGCGTTCTGGTTCAGCTGCAGCATAAATTTTTTAGACAGACTTGTGAAAACGCTGTTGCAGTAATTGAAAGATAAATGCATGGTGAAGTTTCACTAGAATTTGCTGAAAAATTAGCCTTGTAATCCTGGAGATGTTCTTCAGGTGATAGAAGTCGGTCATAGAAGGCCGACTGTTTAACTGTCTATCTGACTCTGAATGTTCAGTTCAGAGTCCATCACTACACCGAGATTTCAGCCTGATCTCTACTTTCCATTCTAGTAACTGAAGCTGTGTGCTGACTCTAGATTGTTCCTCATTATATCAAAGATAATAGCATAGGTTTGTCTCAGTCTACTTTAAAGGGAGCCCATGATGTACAATTCACCTTTTGCATGTTTCTGTATTTCCATTTGAGTCTATGCTGCTTCTGCAAACATTCCAACTGCAAAAAAGCCATCCAGACTTCTTCTAGCAACAAGTTAATGTCTTTGGATTTGTGGAAAATGAACCATTTCAAAATCCTACGTGTTGAAAGCCTGAGACTTGACTTACGTGTTCAAGTTGAATGTTGCGTAAAAGATGCTGTCGGACACATTCTTTTCATCTTGGAGAAAAAAGACGTCCTGCACCAGAGATGTTGAACCTTCATCTCCAAACGGGCAGTCCAGATGGGCTTTCAGGAAAGAGGTCCACTTTCTCTGCAAAATTCTCAATCCTCCCATGTCGCTCTGAATCCGCACACATATCAGACTTTAATACTGATTCATGTGGTGTTTTAAGGGAAGTTTAACATTTAGAGACATACTTTACACACTCGTGCAACTCTTGACAGTCGCAAGTCGCTGCGTTGACTCTGGTATTCGATCTCTGTGAGGAACAAGAACACGCTGTCGTCCTCCTTGTTATATGAATGTTTGCTGATTTCAGCAAAGTTCATGGAAATCATGTTGGGTCCTGATATCAAATCATTTAAAATGTGTTGTTAGGTTTGACAAGAAGGTTTCAAAGTTAAAGAACCTTTAACTGGGTCAAGCAGCCACCTCACCATTGAGCCAAGACCATATTGGTTCAGTCATCAAGGAATTCCTTCCATGTCTTTTGAAAGATTTTACTGTTCCCAGGAAGTTTATGGAACCAGCGGTATATAACGTGTTTCCTGTTGAGAACAGAGGAAAAGTTTGACTATTTCTGAAGCAAATCACTACAAAAACATTCCTTCAGTATGAGTGGGATCCACTGACAACAAGAATCTGGTTCTGGAGAGTATGAGCCATGTTTAGGTACAGCTTCAAAATGTGAGCAAGAGGTAAAAGGAATTAAACTCAGACTGTTTATCAGATGATTAAAAGTCCAAAACGCTAAAAGCAAAAACCATTGCATAAATCCAGCATTATGCTGTCAGGACCTCCTGAAGACAAAAAGCTTCTTGTCTTGGTAAACAAGGAATCTCCATCACTGGAGAAGTTGGACACAGTAAGGCTGTTTTCCCACCTGACAGCCTGGTAAACTCGGATGGATTGCAGACCAAAATTGCAAAATTTTTTATGACCATCAGCTGATGAGATTAATTTTCACACCAAACTGTCAAACAAGCCAAACTCTCTGAGCAACCTAGTGATGAGTATCGATATTGGCAGAGATTTTCTCTCTGATTCTCGCCTTTTCTGCTCTGTATTTAAGTATGGAGATAAAAATTATTGTACCAACCATTCACCAAGGAGGCAAAGTTTTCATTGGGGTCAAAGGGAACTTTCCCCCTGCCATTCACAAAACTGTCTTCCATGGTCACATTTCCTTCTTCAAACATCTGAAAAAATATTTATAATTAGAAATTATACTTCTAATTCTTCCTACACAATAAATATACAGTAAATGGTTCTGGTAATGCAGGACAACAACTCAAGCCTTATTTATGGGAGGAACGTACCAGGTGTGTGCAGGTAGGGTCGAATGCTTTGGTTCCACAAACCAGTATTCTGCCATCCTTCAGAGTGTGCATCAACGTGATGTAGTTGTCACATACCTGTTAGAAGAACAGCTATTTCTCCAGACTATTTTAAGATGAGGGAGAACATATAACATTTCCTTATTTCAATGTGCTATAGTGTACCTCAATGCTCTTGCCTTTCATCTGACACAGGGCTTTTTCTTTAGAGGTCACAATCCAGTTAATCTGACAAAAAGACCAATCAGGAAGTCAATATGTTTATGGGGAGATGTTTGTCAAATTTCTTCATAAGGTATGAATATAAAAAGAGGAATATCTATCATCAGGGGCACATTTTGTAAAGATACACAGTAAAAATGTGACAGCAATAAGAAGCAATAAGATGAAAAATTAAAGCTGCAAGTAGAGTTGGAGGCTCTCGCAGCTCAGCTTTGTTTCAGCCTAACGGCGCTCCAGCAGTGCCACCATCTTGGCACGTTGATGCTCTCGCACAGTTCTGATACCTGTCCACTAGGTCAGTGGTCCCCAACCACCGGGCCACGGACTGGTATCGGTCGATGCATGAAAAATGTGGTGCAGATCGCTTGATGTCTTAAGGAGACATAACTGTTGGAATAACCTATGTGGTGCAATGGAGTCAAATTACAATTTCAATCTATTGGGTTCTTTAGAGATTAATAAAGGTTAATCCTAACAGGTTTAGTGCAAATAAGATGAGCCATGTGTGATTTAGAGACAACCATATGCAAACAGTGAGGGATTAGAATTTGCCATTCAGCCACGCCCAAATGCTGGCGCCAGCAGACAGTGTTCAATCAATCAATCAAATTTTATTTGTATAGCACATTTCAGCAGCAAGGCATTTCAAAGTGCTTTACATCAAATCAAACACAAAAACACAATGCAACATAGAATCAACAATAAAAATCACATCAAGTCAGATACCATCAATAAATTTGCAATTGATTGCGTTTCAAATACAACTCTAAAAGAGTGGGTTTTTAGTTGAGATTTAAAGGAAGTCAGTGTTGTTGAAAGAAGGATTTACCATCAAGCTGTTCTATTTCTATTTAACACAGGTTGGAATCTGCATGAAACACAGAGTAAAAGGAAGAAACATTGTAGGAAAACGGGTTGAAAGAAGGCGGGGCTTAAGGTGTTGTCAGTAAATGGAGTGATTGTGAGTGTGATGAGCTCTGGTCTGTGATGATACAAATGAAGTTTGATCTGTCTGGGAGCTTTACGGGGAAGTTATTCCACTTTCATGTTTGATGGTGAATGGTCAGACTTGAGGCTTTGCCACACCCACATGCTATGACGTACAAAAAATCCTTTGATAACTTTTGACCTTCAATGCTTCAAGACTGTCCTGACTGACTTGATTAGGTCAAGAGAATCAGAGATGGAGCTTTCCAAGAAAAAAGAGTCACTTCCTGTTCTGAGGGATTTTCTCATTGTCAGCTGACGAGTTATAGTCTGGTTATATGGTACATAGGTTATGTCAGACTATGATGACATAGGATTGTCACATCAATCAGTCAATCAAATTTTATTTGTATAGCACATGTCAGCAGCAAGGCCTTTCAAAGTGGTTTACACAATAACAAACACAAAAACACAAAGTCATGCAGCACAGATTCAACAATCAAAACATGCCAACTTATGCCAAGTTGAAAGTTACAGCGTTTCGTTTGCTTTGGCGAGTACGCCAAGTTTGCAGCTCAGCCATGCCCCTAAACTAATATGAAAACAAAATCTTTTTGATAACTTTCAAAGTCTCACTTCATAACTGTATCCTAACCAAAAATTAAGCCAATAGGGCAACATCCCTAGGAGTTTGTTAAAATTTGAGGTTTGTAAAAGTTAAAAATTCCCAAAGTTTCCCTTCGACTCAAAATTACCGCCTCGCTGCACTGAGGAGGTGATTCAGCTGTTGCACCAGGGAGACGTCTAAGAGTTGCAGGACACCGGCACTCCTAGACCAGGAGTGCCCACCCCTGTTCTAAGGGGTACCTCCAAGAGACTTTATTTCTTTATCTGGGGGGGAATCTACCTATGTACTAAATTTCAGATCTCTATGGTTTGTCCTATCTCACATTAGGGGGTGCTGTAGAGCAGTTTGGCCACGCCCACTAGCGATTCCACTGGAATTCAAACATTTTTCTTAAAGGACAATTTTGGATGACCTTTGGGTGAGTTTCTGAATATGTTAAAGCCTCCAAAAAAGCATATATAGTTTGTCTGAAAAATAAGAAATCCCGTGGTTGCAATAGGCCACTGCAGCGCTTTGTTGCTCAGGCATAATAAGTTGGGATAAATTTTTCAGTCTTATTTTCAGCAGGTAATTCATTAATTTATAAATGTCTCAGAGTTAAAATATTTAGCTGAGTAACTAAATATTTTGTTAGCAGGCAAAATATTTAGTTTACAAGCTAATTATTTAGTTTGCTAACTAAATATTTAGCTTGGTAACTAAATACTTAGGGTTAAACTAAATATTTTAATTGGCGCTCAATATTTAATTGGTTATCTAAATATTCAGCCTGCTAATTAAGTATTTTGATGGAAACTGACATTCATAAATGAAATAAACCACATGATAAAAGTATTGCTTTGACTGGCCATCAAGTTGAACAGTCCATGTGGGGAAGCAGCCTAAGAGGGGAGACCCGACTACTTGGGCCAGCTCCCAGGCCGGTCGAGAGATGTACCCCCTCCATCGTGTCCTGGGTCTTCCCCAGTGCATCTCCACCTCAGCTGGCTCCTCTTGAGCTTCACACTCGGCTGCGAACCGCTCCAGCGAGAGCTGCAGAACACGACCTGATGAAGCCAACAGGACCACATCGTCCGCAAAAAGCAGAGATGCAATCCTAAGGCCACCAAAACGGATCCTCTCAACACCTTGGCTGCACCTAGAAATTCTGTCCATAAAAGTAATGAACAGAATCGGTGACAAAGGGTAGCCCTTGTGGAGTCCAACTCTCACCGGAAACGAGCCCGACTTACTGCCGGCAATGCGGACCGGACTCTGACACCGGTCCTACAGGGACCTGACAGCCCGTATCAAAGGGCCCGGTACCCCATACTCCTGGAGAACCCCCCAAAGGGCTCCCCGAGGGACACGGTCGAACGCCTTCTCCAAGTCCACAAAACACATGTAGACTGGTTGGACAAACTCCCATGCACCCTCCAGGACCTGCTGAGGGTGTAGAGCTGGTCCAGTGTTCCACGACCGCTATGACAAGCTAAATAACTCAAATTCTTACAGTTAATTATTGACTGTGTAACTCCACAAATGGCCTACCATAGTCTCCTTTTCCATTTTATGTCATTTCATTGACATTTCAAGCCCAGTTCTTACCTCTTTGGTCTTTTTAGTGATGTCATCCAAACTGAGTGTGATGATCTTTCCTCTGGCTCCGATGAAGAGCTGACCGATGTCTTCTCTGACCAGCACGGAGCTCAAACCGTCAAAGTCAGGCTCCTTAAACAGCTTCAGATTAACATCTGAGGGAAAGAATCCCACCGGCATCCTCAGGCTACTTTTGAAATCAGTTATTTACCTCAGTGTGATGTTACTGTATGCTATTCTTAATGTTTTTGACATTGACACTCATGTGGACTCAGTTTATTAATTAGCAAGCATCTGGATTTGGATGACATCCCAGGGCTGCCTCATGTTATAGGATTGTGTTTTCATGTTTAAGGTTTTACTTTCTTAAATGTTATTTTAATCAGATCACATTTATTGATATATTGTTAAAATATTTGTATCTGAAAGTTGTTTTTTATCTATGCATAGACATGCACACATAATGTTGGAGCTGACTTCTCAGGGAAAGTCCTCTTTAGGGCATGACTTGGTTTTGTGCCTAAAAGGAGTTTAGTCCCGTTGTTCAGGCCACTTTGTGTTTGCTGCCTTCAGGATGCTTGGCATCCGCTTTAACACTGAAACGGTAAACTATTTCTCTGTTGTTTTTACACATTGTCAATACTTATTTTGCTTTAATAAATTGGACTGTTGATTTTAACTCTGTTTCTTTGGTTATTTGAGACAATCCCCCTCCAAAAAAAGAGTCCAGGTGCAACACTCACCTGAGAAGAAAACGCTCCGGCGGGGTTTCATGCTTTGGGCTGATCCTTTGCTCATAATGATCAGGACATAAAGGAGCGCTACCTCACTCTTCATCATGACCTCAGACAGGAAATGAAGAAAAAACATTTTATATGACAGATGTTATGGAAACAGCAGTTTATTTCCTGTTTTATAGTTGGACATCACAGCTTCTGATAGCTACAAGATCTCAGCTCAACAGATTTATATTTTATGAAATTAATCTCTTAAACAAGTTTATTTATCTCTAGTCTTTCCATTAGCATCTTTAGCATTTGTAATTGCTTTACAACTTATATAATGCATAAAACATGCAAATAAAGCTCTGCGTTGCATTATTTAAACAGCCTGTAAGCTTAAAAAGGGCATTCTTGAGTACGGTCAATTAAAACATTTCATTTTGCAAAATAATATAAGTTGTGATGGCTTACCTGTTATGGGTGATTATGTAGAGGCAACTTACTTCTGATAACCAAAACATGTTTATTTTTAAAAGCAGGGGCTGCATCCTTTGAAGGCCAGATCTGTAGGCCGATTGCATCATAGCATGGCAACAGGGCCTGTCTGAATTCAAAGACTAAAGACTTTTCCAAATGTGTCCTTCTTTTCCCCAGATTTGAAGGAAGGGTCCGGTGTGTCCTTCATGGCCCTCTGTATCCCATGATTCCAAATTGGGTGTTCAAACAAAGAGGCAATGAAATTACCATTTCATAGTGTGATGAAGCCAGCTCCAAAACAGTGCAGACAAAGTAGGAAATATGTGCAATATAAACATAAATATGGTGATTATTACACTATTAAATCAGTTAATTTATATAAACATACACACATGCACATATAATACACATATAATCCTAATATATTTTTTTCTAAAAAACAGTGATTGGGATTATTTGCATTTTATTATCTTAAAACCTAAAATAGATTGACAGCATTTCCATAGTGACTGCTCGATCTTTTGCAGCAAATGGTGCATCTGCAGCCATAAAAAATACTTAGAAGGTCATTATGTGAAAATGACCTTCAAAGTCATTATTACTGTACAAACGTTGAACCAGATGAAGCTAAAACTGCCACCAGAGTTGTGTCTAGAACCGATTGCAGACAATGCTTTTTATAAAATCTTAAACACAAAATATATTTTGTAGTTTCTTCTTAATTGGTGCTCATTGTTATTTTAACAAATTGCATACTCCAGTTAATAATAAATCCATTAATACAATAAGTGATGATTATTTTAATTGATTAATTCAATTAATAGTTTCAACAATAGTTACAAGCATGGATAACCGCACTTTAATCATTTTAGACATTTATTTTTGCATTGAGTTGCACAAAGTTAAACAAAAGTGGGTTGTTCTGCTATCAAACTATAAATTTAGTGTTTGGGAATTCCTCTTTTCCACTGTGGTTGCAACGGTTTTCCCAGTGCCATTGTAACCCCCAGTCTTAATACCTCGAGCCTTGTTTTGAAAATTATGCTTCCACCATGTGTACATGATGAACAATAGACACAAGACACAAAAAACAGCTAAAAGAGATATAACTATAGCCTGAGTCAAGGTTCCCCCACCCGCTGAAACCTTAACGTTGTACTGGCTCACTGCCTCCCTGTGCTCTCTGCCTTTAACTACTTCCACTGTCTCACAGGTGTAAAGGCCTTGATCAGTGAAGGAAGGTGTTAAAATGAGTCCCTGGCTGAGCAGAGTGTGTCGGGGACTTGGCTTAAGGATGCTACCAGAGAAGCTCCAGCTGATGGGGAGATTGGTATCAGGGTTGCAGGGGAGGAACTGCGCGACGTCAACTGTGAGATGGATGTCGGTAATCTGCTTTGGCACTGTGAGAAAAGCCAAAACAGCCATAAAAATTCTCCTACTGCTCTCCTCGTTAAGGTAAATGTGTGTAAAGAGCTTTATGTGGGGAATACTTGCAATGAGAGCTTGGGCAAATTCCAAAGTCACCATCAATGAGGTTCTGGATCCTGCCACAAATGAATTAAATCCTCTGATTATAAACGTAGCACACAATGAACATGTCTTAGTTAGTGTGACATACATGGAGAGTTTTGAAGCACCAGCAACAGCAGCACACAGGCCTGTGTGACGGTTCCAGCCACAGTATGGATCTCTGGCTATAAGGCAGTCAGCACAGGATGTGTAGCGGCTGCAGTCCCTCACACTGAGCTGAACAACAGCAGTTCTAGTTGTGCTGTACAGCTGACCCTGCAGATCATCAGAGTTCAAAGGTTAGCTCCAGGTCCATTTAGTCTACAGACATGTAGCTGTAACCTACGCTTCTAGAGGAGAGCTGAAGGAAGCGAATGGGCTGAGGATCCTGAGACAGCTGCAACTCCTCAATGATTCGCCCTCCATCATCACCAGACCACACCGCCTTCTGCACCCAACCAGAGTCTAGAGGACAGAACAAGTTTAACTAAATATTGAGTTTTAAAATTAAAACTCAATATTTATTTTTGAGTTTTAATTGCATCGTTAGATCCATAGCTCTACAGCAGGAGATGTAAATATCCATCAGAGACGGAAGAGCGCAGCCAACAATTCTATGAGCTACCTTTACAACCCTCTATAGCTGGGGTGGGCAATCCTGGTCTTTGAGGGCCGGTGTCCTGCAACTCTTGGATGTCTCCTTGATCCAACACACCTGAATCCAACAGCTGAATCTCCTCCTAAGTGCAGTCAGGTTCTCCAGAGTTCTGCTAATGACCTCATTATTTGACTCAGGTGTGTTGAAGTAGAGATACATCTCAAAGTTACAGGAGACTGGACCTCGAGGCCTGGAGTTCCCCACCCCTGCTCTATAGCCTCACCCTGTCTGCAACAGTGCAGTGTGCATATCATAATGTGATGCAGTATGTCAGCTGGCTCTCGATGAATGAGCAATAGAAAGTCAACAGCAGCTTCCTCAGGACCCTCAGGAAGAGTAGCCACTGCTGGGTCTTCTTGATGACTGCTGTAATGTTTTCAGTCCAGGAGATGTCCGCGGAGACACCATCAAGAAGCCTGATGGTGTGGACACTTTCCACACTCTTTCTGTTGCTGAGTGTGGAAAGTGTGCAGCTCAGGGTTGGTGCTTTGCTTCCTGAAGTCAATGATGATATCTTTGGTTTTCTTGGTATTCAGAGCAAGATTGCTGCTTTACAGCCTGCCAGTTTTTTTTTTACTGTGTAACGTCATAGACTGCACTCCAGAGATTTCTCTTACATTCACAGTGAAACTGCGTGTAGTTTATTTCTGTTCATTGGTCAATACATCCATTTTCCAGTCTGATCCTGCTAACAACGCCAAGATGTGTTAAGTCATTATATATGATCCAGTTACTTACTGTTGCTAATAAACATGACGTTGTGCTGCTGTCCATCCAGAGAGGTTACTTTGTCAACAACAATTCTGGAGAACTGGGCCGCAGACCCAACCAGCAGGGGCTTCCCAGTGATCGGTGTCACAACTTGCTCCATCAGAGGGTGGTTTATCATAAACAGCAGGGTTGAGTCTGGTAGGTCATGAGAGGTCCTCACACCTTTGGCTCTCATTTCATCATTAATACACTGATAATACAGATCAGAGATCATGTGAGAAAGATCCTTTTCATTGCTTTAATTTTACATTTGTTTGGTGCTTACTGAACCAGGGTAGGGGTTAGGCACTTCTTCTGTGTACTTCACCCAGCAGCCAGAATCTGTCATGGTCAGAAAATTCCCCTTGAAAACTTGCTGGATGTCTGACAGCTTGTAGGCGCAGACAGCGGACTGACTGCAGGAACTGGACGTCTCCCTGCAAATGAGGTCCTGTTACTACCAGCTCAGAAAAAACGTTAACCCTGGACTCTAAGGAGACCACCACATCAGAAATAGTTTGGTCTAGGCTCCTCAGTTTATACAGAACCTACCCTGACCTCCTCCCAGAGGTCTCATTTTCCCACACAACTTATGTAATAATAAGTAATAATAAGTAGACAGTGTGTTTCTGAACTGTCTAACATCTGGTAAATACAAAGTAATTTGTTATCAATGAAACTAGAACTTTATTAGGATGTATAATTGCAACATTTGAGATACCCTCTGAAAATGCTCATAACTTAGCATATATGAAAGGAAACCTAAATGCAGGAATCTCTTTACTGTAACATCATGGCAGCTGAATAACAGAAGTTCACTTATTTTAAACACGGTACAATCATAAAGCTGGAGATTAAGAGGTTAAAAAAGCCTAAATTCTATGAACATTGAAACCTGAAAAGACATGACTTACAAGTTTGAGGTGAATGTTGCGTAGAAGACACTGTCCAACAAGTTCTTTTCATTTCGCAGAAGAAATACATCCTCCACCAGAGACTGTGAAGGCATGCCTCCAAACGGGCAGTCCAGATGGGCTTTCAGGAAAGAAGTCCACTTTTTCTGCAAAGTTCTCAGTCCTCCCAAGTCACTCTGAATCCACACAATGTCATACTTTAATACTGATTCAGGTGGCGTTTTAACAGAAGCTAAACATCTAGAGACGTACTTTACACACTCGTACAACTCTCGACAGTCGCAGCCTGTGTCGTTCTTCGACAGCATTCTCAGTGAGGAACAACAACACGCTGTCGTCCTCATTGGTCTTTGAAATTTTGCTCATTTCAGCCAGGTGTATGGAAATCATATCGGGGTCTGAGTTCAGATAATTTCAAACATGGTATTAGGTCTAGCAGGGTGATTTCAATGTAAAAGCCACTTTAACTGGGTCAAGTGGTCACCTCACCACTGAGCCAAGAATGCTTCTCTTCGGTCTTGAGGGCATTCTTCCCATGTCTTTGGAAATTCTTTATTAATCCCAGGAAGTTTATAGAACCAGCAGTATATAACATGTTTTCTGTTGATCACAGAGGAAAAGATTTTACAATGTCTGAAATTAATCATTACAAAAACATTCCTTTAGCATGTGTGGATCTACTGGAATCACGAATCTGGTTTTGCAGTGGTTTACTACTGGAGAAAAAACTGGATGTTTCCTGCTGGATAAAAGCTAGATTTAGATAGAGATTCAAAATGTGAGCAAGAGACTGTCATGGAAAAATTACAATAAGGTCACATCTGCTAGTCACGTTATATGAAATGCTCATGAACTCTCACCGAAAGAACTATTTGGGTTGCACGTAGAAGGTTGGAAGTTGTTTTGCACAGCTGCATCAGAACCAGACTGTCTCTCCCTTTGTTGCTAATCCTTTAGTCACGCAAATTGTTTATGCTCATTTTATTGTGCTGAGAAGGTTTCCCTTTATAACTTTTAGATTAGCAAATATTTTCAAAATGTTCAAGCAATCTATAAGATGGAAATGTACTCATTTTTATGTCATTTTTGAGATGTTTGATCATCTTATTCTCAGTAAATATCTTAGTTGTAACAGGGGGCTGCGGGCCGTTCATGCCTTGCTGTCCCGAGCAACCAGCCACACCAACCCCACCCAGCTGTTAACTCTGAGTATCTTGAAGTTGGCCTGCAGCTACAATGCCAGCTGCATGTCCGCCTCATCTCAGTCTTCATGCAATCCCTGCAGAAGATGGTTTGGGAACATTTGAGCCTCGAGCAGGCCTCCCCGGGGGTCATCAAGGCCACTCAAGCCAGGCCTGTTTCCTTCGAGGATGTCTCCAGCTGGCACTCACTGAGAGCGTCTGTAATCAGAACTGTGACTATGATAATAATACTGATAATTGAGTTGAGGATGTTCAGCCTAGATCTGGTGAAAACCTGGATGTCGGTGACGAGCGTGGAGATGAGGAAGAACTTCATCCAAGTCATCCTCTGATAGAGGCTGCAGAAGATCTGGGACAGCAGCCGGTGTTTGGGTCCATGACCTGTGAGGGCAACAGCGACGGCACCGCGACCAGAAGACTGTCTCTGGATTCGGGCCGGACCGGGCAGGACGTCAAGCGATTCCAAATGGCAGCCGGCACCGCGTCCATAGTGTTTGGCCGCTGCCAGTCCATGCCAGGGACAGAGACCATGCTAAGCTAACAGATCGGCTGCCAGGTGAACGATTCCACCAACGTGAATTTGCAATAGTATTTCAATTCTGGGGAGGGAAGGGTACTGGGGGTGAAAATAATTAGGATCCCTTGGGGGGGCATGACAGAAAATAATTGAGAAACACTGCCTAAGATCAACATTTAGGACCAACTTCCTTATAGATGCAAACATGGAAAACCAACACTTAGTTTTAGCAGGTCATGAATCCAGAGGAATCCCTACTAGATTCTAGATTCTTATTCTTACTAAACATGAGCAGCCAATATACAGTTCTATAGTTTTACCCGTTTGTAAACTTGATATAGTTTCATTTTTCTCTTGCTTTTCTTTTGTTACTTTGTATTTCCTCTAACTCATGTAAAGCACTTTGAACCTTGTTGGTGAAAATGTACTGTCGTGGAAAAAATCTATTTCCAAGCACTGTTTAGGTAAAATCACTCAATCAGGTTTATTCATATATTGTGCACAATACAGAGAGCTTGTAGGACAATCAGTAATGAAGCAAGTCTGGATGAAAAGCTCTGCCAGGCAGCGACAACACATGAGTTTTATACAAAGGGATAAGGGATCCTAAGCATGGGAAGCAGACTGGTTCCCATGCAGCTGTGAAAAACAACGTCCAACCTCGTACATGTAACCAAAATAGTTTTAACTTGGTGGGAATATACAGAACTTAGAATAAACATATAACAATACAACTGTGACCTTCTTGTAATTTTCCACTACATGTACCTTACCTTTTGGAACATGGAAGCCATTAATGAAGCCATCTTCAATGCATAGAGGAAAGTCCTCCACTCCATAAATTCATTTTTGAACTGATTGGGCACGGGGTGCCGATTATTCAAAAGTCAAAATATAACATCAATAATTAGGGTCATTTTGCCATTTTATAAGAGAAAAAATGGGCATTAATCTTTCAGTCATATTTTCACTATGTTATTTATATAAATGTCAGAATTTTCAACTAAATATTTAGTGCCATAGATATTTAATGAGCAAATTAAATAGCTCAGATCAAACTATTTAGCTAATACGCAAATGCACTTGCTCATAAAAACAAGTGGACTATCAAAATAAAAGAAACAAAAAGCCTTGAGAGATTCTGCATAAAATCCTGCTGGTGAGATTTTATGTTTGAAAGCTGCTGCACCACAGCAGCTGTTGATCCATTGGTTAATGTCTGCATTGCCTCTAAAATGGCTAGTCCTTTGTTTAAAGGTGAATATTTGGACAAGAATAATCAATGATAAAGAGGTAACATGTAGCGATTTGAAAGCAGGAATTTGTAAAAAGTTTCCAAGGACCCAGATTTTCTTTGTTAATCCGTTTCCAGTTATTGGCAAGTGAATTTGTATATTTGCTAAATATTTAGCTTCAGGTTCACGACAAGCTACATATTTAGCTAGCAGTTTAGTTGGATATTTAGCTTAACAAGCTAAACTAAATATGTAGCTTGTTAACAAATTTTTTAGTTTGAAACTGTGACATTTAATAATGAATAAAAAATGGGCTCATATTTCTTTCTCAGGTGGCAGGCTAAATTACCCAAATTATTGAAAATCATTACGATGGATGAGGTTTCTCAATGCACACCTACTGTTTGGTCAAGAACTGTTACGGTCCACACAGGACTCACAACACAAGGAGTCCAGACCAATTTACACAAGAACATAAGAAATGATGAATCCAGACAAGAAAGCACTGAGATACTGAACGAAACGTCATTAAGCCTGGGATAAAAAGTGTTGCACCAACCAGTCATCATGGAGGCAAATCTTTCTTTGGGGTTAAAGGGAATTTTCCCTCTGCCATTCTCAGTTGTGTCTTCCATGATGACATTTCCTTCTTTGAAAATCTGTAAAAATATAAAATAATTTATAATGATTTAGAACTGATACTACTTATTTTTTCAAGCATCTGCATGTTTTTACATCCATTCCTGTTTTATTTCAATAAACTAAATTCTTCCTACACAGTAAATGCCCAGTCAGTGGGTGTGGTACTACAGGACAACAACTCCAGCCCTAGTTATTGGAGGAACGTACCAGGTGTGTGCAGGTAGGGTCGAATGCTTTGGTTCCACAAACCAGTATTCTGCCATCATCCAGAGTGTGCATCATCGTGATGTAGTTGTCACAATCCTGTTAGAATAACAGCTATTTCTACAGACAGACTATTTTAATTTAATGTGACTAATATAACATTTCCTTATTCTAATGTGCTGTTGTGTACCTCGATGCTCTTGCCTTTCGTCTGGCACAGGGATTTGTCTTCAGAGCTCACCATCCAGTTAGTCTAAAAGATATCAAACAAGAGCTCCATGTGGTTTTCAGGAAATGATTGTGAAGTTCTTTTGTGTCTTTTTAATGTGAAAATAAAAAAAATGCATTTTAAGGGTGTCATTAGTAAAGTTACGCAGTTAATAAACTGGCTAACAGTTTATTTGATGGGCTGTGCATAAGACTGACAAGACATTGTCATAAACGTGACATAAGAACTGTCATGAATATACAGGAGTCTTTATGAATGTTTATGACTGTTGTCATCAAGTGTTATTCTGTAAATAATGACACTTTAATGCAAAGTTGCGTTAATAGTGCAATAAAAGTCCATTGAAAGTGTCAACTTTGCAACTTTATGACAGGAGTTATGTCATGTCAGTCTTATGCACACCCCATCAAATAAAGTGTTACTATAAACAACAACAATATGGGTTATTTACTTTGTCATGAGAGGAAAAAAGCAGGGTAATTTTGCAAAGTCATGTTTTTACCTCACCATTATTTTATAAATAGCTCATTATCAAATTGCATATGTAGATGTCAAGCGAAACATCTAGTATTAAATTAAATATGGAGCCCAGAGATAAATATTTAGCTATGTAGCTATACTTGTGTATATTTAAATATGTAGTTTGTAAACTAAATATTTAGCTGGTGTAGAGGCAATTATGTTTGGAACTAGTCTGCTTACTAACACACCAGTAAGCACTAGTGTGTTAGCTTATGTAGCTTAGTTAGAAAGCTAACTAAGGTAAATACTTCTTAGTTAGCTTTCTAACTAATTATTTAGCTTTAATCTAAATATTTAGTTAGCAAACTAAATACTTTGGTTAAAAACTACATATTTACTCCATAGTAATCTTGCTTTTTTAAATAGTTGGAAACTGTGACATTTACTAATGAATGAATAACATGACTGGAAAATAAATCCTCATTTTTCCTCCTATGACAAGTTAAATTAGCCACATAATTTAATCTAATTTTTTACCACGTAACTTTCAAAGCACCACCCAATAGTATCTCTGTGCATTTCATTTTGTGTTTTTTCATTGACGTTTTCCCACCCAAGCCCAGTTCCTACCTCGCCGGTCTTTTTAGTGATGTCATCCAAACTGAGTGTGATGATCTTTCCTCTGCCTCCGATGAAGAGCTGACCGATGTCTTCTCTCACCAGCGCGGAGCTCAAACCGTCAAAGTCAGGCTCCTTAAACAGCTTCAGGTTAACATCTGAGGGAAAGAATCCAACCGGCATCAGAGCATTTTCATAAACTTCTGAATTTAGCTTAGTTCTCTGCATTTTATTTAGAGATATCAGAGTAAGAGGGGGTAGACAGCATCTTCATTCCATACTCGTATTATTTCCATCTTTTAAATGCAGTGCTTTGTGTTAGTTTTTCATTCAAAATCACAATGAAACATCAGAGTTTGTGTTTGCAACATGACAGAATGAGGAAAAGTTAACAGGGTGTGAATACTTCTGCATTGGTCCGAACATTTCACTGCTGCTGCAGAGACGCCTCACCTGAGAAGGAAACGCTCCGGCGGGGTATCAGGCTTTGGGCTGATTCTTCACTCACAATGATCAGGACATAAAGCAGCGCAACCTGACTCTTCATCATGACCTCACCAGGAAATGAAGAAAAAAAATATGATTTCTATGGCAGTTGTTATGGAAACAGCAGTTTATTTCCTGTCTCATAAGATCTCAGCTGTAGCTTCACAGAAACATTATGGATTTATAAATGATGAAATATGAATGTTTAGCATCTGTAAGTGATATTCAGCTTAGGTTAATGCACTTCACCATGATTTGCATGGTTTTATCATTTATTATCACCAGCGGGAGCAAAGACACCACAATTATCTCTGAAGTTGATTACAAGTATAAATAGACTGAAGAAGTGCATTATAGAAAGCGGTCGATTATAACATTTAATGTTGTAAAATAAAAAGATATTTGTTTGCTTACCTCTAACTGGTGGAAATATAAAGGCAATTTACTTCTGATAACTACGAGAAACCAAAACATGTTTATTTTTAAAAGCATTCCAATGTTTAAAGGTGAATAAAACTTCCTTAACTGACAGTTCTGTATTATCTGAATGTATTAAGGCGGCGGTTTTCAAAGTGTGAGGCGCGCCTCCCCTGGGGGGCGCCAGAGCACTTTAGGGGAGGCGCGGTGCGAGGGAAAAAAAATAAACCGGAAAAGCTATCTGCTTGCTGTCTACTGATGTGAGAGAAACGTCTTTTACGCACACGATCAACTCTGTGGATTTAGGAAAAAGTTGGTACTGTGGGGTGCGCGTGTGGAGCGGGGATCAGTGGAAATGTTTCCCACCTTAGAGGATGTTTTGGCCAGTGACGTCAGTAACGTTACTGACGTCGGACCACTTTTTTCAGTAACCAGTAATCTAACGCGTTGCTATTTCAAATCCAGTAGTCAGACTACAGTTACTTATCAAAATCATTTTTGCGTTACTATCTTCTTTTGTTATTTAATCGTATTTCCTCTACGTGTCTTGTCGAGTGACCGACGTCTCTATGCAACAGAAATGTAAACAATGAAATAGTTGGAAACTGTGAACTATTTACTAATGAATGAATAACATGACTGGAAATAAATCCTCATTTTCCTCCTATGACAAGTTAATTAGCCACATAATTTAATCTAATTTTTTACCAGAACTTTCAAAGCACCACTCCAATATCTCAAGACAACAGTGGACCACACAAATTACTCATGTTTTTATTTTTGTACAATCTCCTCTTCAGTTCAACCTTATCAGTGGAGACACATTGTTGATGTTACCATTATAAAATAACTTACAATTAAGTATTGGCAAAGCTCAATGTGATTTTCACAGGAGGCAGAGCGTTGTTGTTAGCAGCTGCTGAAAGTAACTAAAAAGTTACTTAATCCTGCAGTTAGTTACTTTCCTGCAGTTAGTTACTACTTGACTTGGAAAGTAACTTAGTTACGCAGCAGGCTTTAAGCTCCTTGAAGGGGGGCTCACCCTTTCATACTTTGAAAACCCCTGTATTAAGGAGTAGCTCTCCTGATGTACTTCTAAACGTGGTAACACATCACTATACTATTGTATTTCCCAGTGGAGCAGGAATCCTGTCGCTTTTACTCCATTTTCCCTTCTTCCAATTATAATGTTTTAATGCTGAAACTCAAATTGCAGCCTACCCCCCAAACTTATTACAACTTTTATTTGGTATAGAGGTTTAATACCGACAGCAGCAGGGGAAAAGTTAGGACAATTCCAAGGGCCATTGACCAACAGTGGGCCTCCCCACAAAAAATATATGTATATATATATATTTTTCTATAGAAATAAAAACATTGGGACCCTGTCAATTTGTTATTGTGCTTTTTAAAATTGTTTTTAGCAGTAAAATGTAAATATTACCCCTCCCAAATCAAAAGGCACATATTCATATTTGCCATGAACCCCCCTGTACCTGCTAGAAATGGTTCGTTCCTGCTTAGCACAGTCACGGTGTTCAGCAGCAGTCAGAACAAGACCAGGACGAAAATAATAATAAAAATAATAACGTCAGGCTTTCAAAAAATAGAGATGAGAGAGAAAAGGACAAGAGTGTGAATTTGTAACAGTTTTTCTCCAAGACTGAGACAAACGGAGAGACTGTGACATTATCAACCATTTAGCATAGTTAGCTTAGCTACAGACTACTGCTTACCTCCATTTTACTAGCATTTAATAAATTAAGGAAAAGAAATACCAAGATATTCATATATTTAACTTGTCCCTGTACCTTTTACCACACTTGACAACAGATGAGTCAGTCAGCAGCAGCTCTAACGTCGACACTAACATAAACCCTTCCCCCGTCCCAGTGCTAAAAATGAGCAACACTGTATCCAATGACAAGCTAGTTCAGCTAGTTAGCATCATTCCAGTGAGTCCATAGGGATTCCTCTCTGTCTCTGCTCTTTTCACAATTACACAACAAAAACAATACATTTGTTGCTGACAGAAATTCAAACAAATGTTATAAAACGATAATAAAAAACAGCCTCCTGTCTGGACTGCAGCCAATACACACAAATTTACCTAATTAGCATAGCTACCAAAGATGGCAGATAAACAATTTCCTGTAACGATAAGTTGTTCCTCCCACTATTAGCACATTTAGCAGTGAGTGAATGAGGTTAATTGACAGCAGGCCCTCCTCCTGATTCTGATAGCAATAGTAATTCAAGGAGGAGGTGGAGAAGATTGATCTGTTTCACAGATTGTCTCATAACAAACTGTCACAACATGGTGACAGCCTTAATAAAGATGGAGAAAACATATTTTTCTATTAGTTATATACTGCAGCTTGAATTAAAAGCAATTACATAGCATTTTTGAGAAGTCTGGATTGTTTTATGTATATTTTGCATGATGTCTGTGACTTTTGCAAGTGGGGAGAGACATTTCAGAAAGCTAAAACTAATAATAAAAATATTTAAGCAATCTATTTGCATACAGTATGTGGACTGTTGTATGTAAAATTCACAAGCAATGAATATTGTGCTAGTATCAGTATTGAACCAAAGAAAGCAAGGCTAATGCAAAACTTTAATTGTGGCGCTTTATATGGGACAAATAGACTTAAGAAATTGTAATAGCAGTTGTGCAGAGGGGGGCCCAATTATTTATTTTTTTGTCATGGGGCCCAAGATTTCTGGCGGCGCCCCGGAATAGCCACACAGCTACTCAAATACAAATATTCAGGCAGGCTCACCAGTAGATGGCGCTATGATGGAAAACACACCTTTTTATTTATAAGTCCAAACCCGGAAGCCCCATTAACAAAACTGATGTCTGCAAAATTTCCTAGAAAGATTCTCCAAAAGATGAGCTGCTGTGCAAAGGATCAACTCTGAGCCAAATAAAACCTAGCACAATATACACTGAGTAAGAAATAAAAACGTTATTGTGGCAGATGTTTTCCCAATTAGAATGTAATAGCTCAATAAAAATTGCTTCGTAGATACAAAATTAAAATGCCCATAATTTTCAAATTCTACAAAATTCCACAAATTCCTAAGCACAGCCAACTACAAATACAATACTATCGATGTCCAGCTAATATTTGTCAACATCCACCACTAGATGGTGCTATAAAATTGTTACACAAAAACCACTGATTGTATTTTCATCAAACTTTGCACTGCATAGATCTTACCCTATTTATTCAAGGTAAGCTTATTTACAAAATAGTGAAACATGCTTCATCTCACACGACTGAAATACATCAGACACTCTTCATTCTTCAAAGTTTGGTAAGAACCTGTGCTTCTTTGTTTGGATAATACCAAATTAAGCTTTTACACTGAGTACTCTTGATGTTTAATGTTGTTTTGCATTTAACAGAACAGCATGAAAAACATCCATACCTTTGGCATGGAAATTTCTTAAATTAAAATGCTACTTAAAGTAATACAGTCCTCCACTACCAGGCCACATGGGGTTTGCAGTTTCTTTTGTTGAAATGTGAAAGAGGAAGAACTCTAGAAGGAAGTCTTCCATGTCTCAACTGGGGAAAAAACCAAGTGGTTTTCTCCCAATCAAAGCCCGTCCACTCCTTTCTATCTCTTTCACTCACAATGAGTAAGTATCTCAGTAGTATAAGACCAAAAGTCATTATGAACGTCAATGTTCAGCAACCTTTGACATGCTTTATTGTCATAGTTGACCATTGTCTGACTTTATCTACATGGCTTTCCAAGTTGAATTGATAAATCAGATAAAAAATATTCACATTAAGCAGATTATATAACCAATAAGCCCATTTTTAAATAAATTTTTATGGGAAAATTAGCATCTTAATACTGAAAATAAATTGACAAAATGGTTTTAATGAATGCTTCAACATTCATAGGAAAGGATTTGTTTTTCTTACAGAATCTTAACATTTTAAATCTCCCACTAGAGGAGTTTTGTGTAGAACAGATTGCAGACAAGCACTTTTAACCTCAAGTGAAAATGTTGTAGTTTCTTCTTAATTATTGCTCCGTGTTCTTCTTTTAACAAATTGACTTTTAGAGCCTGTATACTCCAGTTAACAATTAATCCATTACTAAATTAAGTAATGATTATTTCAATAATAGATTCATCCAATTAATCATTTTAACCCTAGTTACAAGCATATATAACCACACTTTAATCACTTTTGTCTTTTATTTTTACAGAGTTAATGGCAGTGATGTGCAAAGGGTAACAAAAGTGGGTTGTTCTGTTATGAAACTATAAATCTGTTTTAAATGATGGATTTTCTCCTCTTTTCCTTCCCAGTTATTATGATTTTCTTAGTATCAGGATCACTCCCACAGTCACAGGACCCTGATTGCTCAGAGCTATCATCACTCACACTGCTACTGCCAACACGGTTTGGAGTTTTCTGCTTCCAGTACACGTAGATGTAGAACAATAGACACAAAACACAAAGAAGAGCTAAAATAGAGGTAACCATAGCCAGAATCAAGGTTTCCCCACACACTGAAACCTTAACGTTGTACTGGATCATTGCCTTCCTGTGCTCTCTGCCTTTAACTACTTCCACTGTCTCACAGGTGTAAAAGCCTTGATCAGTGAAGGAAGGTGTTAAAATGAGTCCCTGGCTGAGCAGAATGTGTCGGGGACTGGGCTCAAGGATGCTACCAGAGAAGTTCCAGATGATGGGGAAATTGGTATCAGGAGAGCAGGGGAGGAACTGCGCGACGTCAAGTGTGAGCTGGATGTCGGTAATCTGCTTTGGCACTGTGGGAAAAGCCAAAACAGCCATAAAAATTCTCCTACTGCTCTCCTCGTTAAGGTAAATGTGTGTAAAGAGCTTTATGTGGGGAATACTTGCAATAATAGCTTGGGCAAATTCCAAAGTCACCATCAATGAGGTTCTGGATCCTGCCACAAATGAATTAAATCCTCTGATTATAAACATAGCACACAATGAACATGTCTTAGTTGGTGTGACATACATGGAGAGGTTTGAAGCACCAGCAACAGCAGCACACAGGCCTGTGCGACGGTTCCAGCCACAGTATGGATCTCTGGCTATAAGGCAGTCAATACAGGATGTGTAGCGGCTGCAGTCCCTCACACTGAGCTGAACAACAGCAGTTCTAGTTGTGCTGTACAGCTGACCCTGCAGATCATCAGCGTTCAAAGGTTAGCTCCAGGTCCATTTAGTCTGCAGACATGTAGCTGTAACCTACGCTTCTAGAGGAGAGCTGAAGGAAGCGAATGGGCTGAGGATCCTGAAACAGCTGCAACTCCTCAATGATTCGCCCTCCATCATCATCAGACCACACCGCCTTCTGCACCCAACCAGAGTCTAGAGGACAGAACCAGAGGTTAACTCTGGTTTCTACAAGGTGATGTTTGTAAAGTTAAAAAGAATACCAGCAGCAATGTTCTGGTTTATTAGCCAGTCAGAGAAAGAAAAAAAGTGGGTGATAATTTTTCAAAGTTAATTTAAATGTTTGGCTAGCAACCTAAATATTTAGGACAAGGCTAAATATTTATGTCCCCCAAAATATTTAGTTTTAAAATTAGATCCTTAGTTTGAAAATTGGACATTAGTTTGGAAAATAAATGATTACTTTATACCTGTTGACTTGAGACTTTATTATTCCCAATGGGGAATTTTTCCCACAAACCACAAGTAGACAAGAACAAATGACTAGCTAGACAATTACCTAAAGCATGAGACAAAACACCCTCACACAAGGTTCAACATAAAATGAAATCCTCAGCGGAGGGCATTGTTTAGAGTGGTTATAACTGTGTGCATCAGGCTTCTCCTCAAATTCTCCCTCCTGCACCACAATGTCCTGTACCTGCACCAAGGGAACAGCAGAACGGCTAAGTGTTCCTGTAGTGGAACGCTAGGACTTTTAGGATCCTGGATTGTTTTGAGTTGTTATGGGGCTCAATGTATTCTGGCTTCATTATTACTTTATGTTCTATAGTCTCTTTTTTTGATTAGATCAGCCTTATTTCTGTTACTTTAGTTTAGTCAGCCTTCTATTTCCTGAAGAACATTTCCAGGATTAGAGGTCTAATGTGTCGACAAGATCTAGAGAAACTCATCCATGTGATTGTCTTTAGTCACATCGATTACTGCGTCTTCACAGGTCTGCCTATCAACTCCTCCAACTGCAGCTGATCCAGAATGCTGCTGCTGGTGTTCTGACTAAGACCAGGAAGATAGAGCACATCACCCAGTTCTAAAGTCCCTACAGAGAGAGAACAGACTTTAAATTACTGTTGCTAGTTTATAAATCACTCAACCGCTTAGCACCACAATTCATTAAAGATCTGTTGCGGTTGTATCAACCTTTCAGACCCCTGAGAATTTTGGTTCTGGTTCTGCTCTGCATCCCAAAAACCAGAACCAATCAATCAAATTTTATTTGTATAGCACATTTCAGCATCAAGGCATTTCAAAGTGCTTTACATCATATCAAACACAGAAACACAACCAATGAGAAGAATCAGCATTCAGCTTCTATGCACCACAAATTTGGAACAAACTTCCAGAATATTGCAAAACTGCTGAAACAATGAGTTTCTTTAAATCTCGACTAAAAACCCACCGGTTTGGAGTTGGGTTTGAAAAGTAATCAAATAAGAATTTAACGATGGCACTTGAATGTGTCAATTGTTGAATTAATGTTACATGATTTTGTGTTTTTATGATGTAAAACACTTTGAAATGTCTTGTTGCTGAAATGTGCCATAGAAATAAAATTGGATTGATTGATTGATTTAGTTATTTGGACCATCCTCAGTCATGTTTGATAGTAGTTTATTAAAGGTTTAATTTGAAAAATTAGTATTTGCACTGGAATAATTGTATAACAAATGAAATATTTACTTTGCAAGCTAAAGATTTAGTTTGAAAAGTAAATATTTTTTATGTAAATTATATACACTACAAACTAAAAGTTTGGACACACCTTCTCATTGAATTCAATTAGAAAGTGTGTCCAAACTTTTGTTCTGTACTGTATCTGGTTTGGAACTATTACTTTTAAAAATTATTTTGGAACTATAAACCTTTATTTAAAAGTAATTTTGCAGGAAGGGGACAGAGAGAAGGGGAGAAAACATGCAACAAAGCAACCGAAGAAGGGACTCGAACTCGGGACGCCACCCTGTATAGCCTCGCTATACAAGGTGCCCACTGTAACCACTGCATACATGACGACATAAAACTTAGACATTTAGAAATGAATTAACAACACAGTGGAAATATGACTGAAAAATTTACAACCATTTTTTTTCCCTCTATGACAATGTTTTCAAACTATTGCTAGAAGTTATTTACTATTACATTCACAGTGAAACTGCATGTCATTTTTTCCTGTTCATTGGTCAATACACCCATTTTCCAGTCTGATCCTGCTAACAATGCCAAGATGCGTTAAGTGATTATATATGATCCAGTTACTTACTGTTGCTAATAAACATGACGCTGTGCTGCTGTCCATCCAGAGAGGTTACTTTGTCAACAACAATTTTGGAGAACTGGGCCGTAGACCGAACCAGCAGGGGCTTCCCAGTGATCGGTGTCACATTTTTCTCTATCACAGTGTAGAGCTTCACAAACTCCAGGGTTTTCTCTGGAAGGTCCCGAGAAGTCCTCACACCTTTGGCTCGCATTTCATCATTAATACACTGATAATACAGATCAGAGATCATGTGAGGTGGATCGTTTTTTTTACTACCATCTTATATTGTTCTGGTCTTGGTGCTTACTGTATGAAGATAGAGGGGAGGAAATGGTTCTGTTACCGTCGTCCAGCTGCCAGAAGGACTCCTACTCACTAATCCCCCCGTGAAAACATGCCTGATGTCTGACAGCCTATAGGCGCAGACAGCAGACTGACTGCAGGTACTGGACGGGTTCCTGCAAATTTAGAGAATCATACTTCTGAAAATGAAACATATCAGCACCGACCCCAAACAACTGTCACAAATGTTGCAGGATTTCTCCCAGTGTATTATAAGCCTGGCGGGTCACTAGGCTTTACTGCCCCCGCTAGGCTGACCATTGTTTGTTTCTGTTTTTATTTAAAAGATTCTTATTTTTATTTTTTTAAAAGAAGACAGAGGGCAAGCATCTCTGCTGCAGTGAGCATTTTACCAGAAGGGCAGAATTATTCCTGAAAGAAAGATGGGTATTATATTTTTTAAAGTTTTATTAGTTGACGCATTGGAAAGGGAGCGCAGACCATCACACCATCGGTGGCTCTGCGTGTTTACCGCCTCGCACACTGTCACTGTGCGAGGCGGTAAACAACAGGACAATCATAAAGCTGCAGATGAAGAGGTTAGAAAAATCAGAATTCTTTGCACACTGAAACCTGAGGTGACATGACTTACTTGTTTGAGATGAATGTTGCGTAGAAGAGGCTGTTTTTTATATTATTTTTATCTCGTAGAAAAAAGACGTCCTGCACCAGAGCGGCAGCGCCTACGTCTCCAAACGGGCAATCCAGACGGGCTTTCAGGAAAGAGACAAACCTGTTCCGCATTATTGTCGATCCTCCCACGTCACTCTGAATCGACACAAATGTCACACTTTATTACTGATTCATGTGGTGTTTAAAGAGAGTTTAGGTAAGGAAAGGTAGGTAAGGTAATTTTATTTATATAGCACATTTTCTGCAACAAGGCAATTCAAAGTGATTTACATGAATTAAAAGGAAACACAACAAACCAAAGGAAAGAGCAAGAGAAAAAAGAAAACAAAAAAGGTATAACCCTATGTTCTGTGATTTACAAACTAATAGGAGTTTCTCTGGATTCTAAGCTTGTTCTAATTCCTGCTGTGGATTGAGTGAAATCCTCTGGATCTTTTGGTTCTAATTAATAGGTTTGATTCCTGTTCTGGGATTAGTTAATAAATAAACTAGATGCTCCTGGTATAAGTACTCCATAATTTATAAGCGAGAAGAAGTTTCTCTGGATGATAATAAGGTAAATATTTGTCTAAAATAATAAAGTAGACAGAACGACAAACAGGGCAAGAAATTATCAGGAAAAAACAGCACATGTAGCAACATTCATATACAAAGACGTGAGCTGGCAAAGGCACTGAAGTCAGGGAGTGTGTTGTCTGCAACTATGGCGTGCTTGCAGATTAGCCCAAGTCTCATTACAGCCTGTTCTCCCAAAACAAAAGTGGTATTATCTAAGAGTAAGTCCTTGGGAGTTCAACCATATAATTTCACAGGTGACTTTGGGAGGGGGGTGAAGAAGGGAAAGAGCAGCTAGTTTACATACACTCCAGGAGATTTGAGATAGGCAGCAAGCCAAGGCCGGCACAAGGGAGACAGATTCAGAATAAACAAATTTTCTTTAGATCAGGCAGACTTTAAATTTCCATCTTTCCTAGAGTCTTAACTGATATAATTTGTTGTTGTTTCCAATGGACCAAAAACTAGCAAATTCTCCAAGATCGATTCCATTCGGCTGTTGAGTTTTAGCATCCAAAGTTTGCCTATGAAAGAATCTCATCCAACATGCACCCCGTTCTCACAGCTTCAGTCTGAGTGCTCCCTATCCATCACAAATTTGTCGATATGCCAGGTATCCGCCAACTCCAAACAGCAGAAGTCCTGTTATCATGAATCCAAATAAATCCAGGATGTACACTCTGGGTGTGTCCCCACAGGACAAGTGGGCTCTCGTGAGCCCAGTCTTCTCTTTGAGAAAATTTGATCAATTGCATTTAGAGACCAACTAAGCACAATTTGTAGGATGTGCAAAGAAAGGCTCCAAAAAAGCAGCAAAAACAGAGCGAGGAGGATGAGAATGATTAGGGAGGCGTCCGCCTTCACCAAGAGCTAGAGAGAGAAATAAGTTTAGCATTCAGACGTACTTTGCACACTCGTGCAACTCTCGACAGCCGCGTTTGGTGTTGGGATTCTAAACTGTCCTCAATGAAGAACAAGAACACGTTGTCGTCCTCGTTGTTCTCTGAATGATTGCTTATTTCGGCCATATGTATGGAAACCATGGTAGGCTCTGAGTTCAGAGAAAATAAAAAGTGAAGGGAGGTTTGACAAGAATATGTATTTTAACGGTCAAGTGGCCACCTCACCGGAGAGAAACTTGACTCCCTCTTCAGTCTTGATCACATTATCCGTATGTTTTTGGAAAGCAGGTTTTTTTCCCAGGGCGTCTAAGGAGCCAGCGGTAAATAACATGTTTTCTATTGATAGCAGAGGAAAATGTTTTACAATTTTTAAACTGATTATTACAAAAACAATCCTTCAGCATGGGTAAGATGCACTCAAACCATTAACCTTGTTGTACAGCTGTTCAGTACTGTAGATAAAAATGTTGTCTAAAACTGGATGTTGTGAAGATGTTTTCTGATAAATCAATACTTTAAAATGTTTAATTTATTTTAGTTTATTTGATTAGGGCAGTGCACATTAATCAATATTACCACAATTCATGTAAATATGCAGAAATTAGTACAAAAGCTCAGTTTCGTATTTTGTTCTAAGACAAGCAAGCCCACAAACAAAATACCTTACCATGCAATTCACTGGACAGAAAACAGTAACAGCACAAGACATTATGAATTAATACGAACTGGTTTGCATTCAACCAATGCTTGTGATTCTTTTTAAAAATTGTGCAGTTTTCACTGTTTTTGATATAGGCTGATAATCCGCTCCATGAACATGTCTAACAGACGCCACCTTCTGTCAAAACTGTGATCTGTGCCTCAGCATGTTGAGGTCTGCTTTGGTTTGTTCTCTGGTTTTTATTTTACTTTATTTGCCGTTTCTGAATTAAATCAACTGATAATGATGGAGCAAGTCCATTCAAAACTTTAAAATAATACAGACTTCATGATATATCTGACAAGAATCAAGGTTTAAAACATTATGCTTGTTAATAATTTTACAATAATGAAAATGGAACAATTTCTTGTCGCAGGATTTCATTGTCCTCTTGAAGAGAGACATGATGGGTTTTACTATACTTGCATCTGCATATGACCAGGTTGTATAGCAGTGTTTTATATGAAAATAAAAATATTTTCAGAATGGGTGGATGGATGGATGTGGGTTAACAATGACTCCAAGATATTTGCATTTTACAACCAGATCAAATCTCTCTTCATTAAGAATAATACTTGGTTCCTGGCCATCTGTGGACCATTTGTAAACCCAGTGGACTTTACAAATGGTATCAATAATTAGGGTCATAAACTTGTGGTGAACTAATAAACAGCCTGAGTTTAAAAGTTACTCTAAGTATCTAATCAACTCCATTTATTTCGTCTCTTTTTGCTGTTTTCTGTTTTTCAACAGGTTACAATCCAGCAGCCCAAAACCCCCAAACTGTTAACTTTCTTTCTACTCTGAAGGCTTTGAAGCATAAAGAAGAGACTGAGATCTCTGAGAAGGAAAAGCAATGCAGGTTCACTGGTTGTTGTTGTATGTAGATCCGAGTAAATGTACAACCATGGAGATGTAGGAGAACAACTACACATTTCATAGAATGAAGTTTCTCAATGCTCACCTGCTGTTTGGTCAAGAACTTAGGAATTTTAACCCAGAGAATGAAGCACTGAGATACTGAGCGAAACGTCATTAAGCCTGGGAGAAAAAGTGTTGCACCAACCAGTCAAAATGGAGGCAAATCTTTCTGTGGGATTGAAGGGAATTTTTCCTCTGGCATTCTCAGTTGTGTTGTTCATGGTGACATTTCCTTCGTCGACTATCTGAAGAAACATTGAAGAATTTGTAATAATTAGGAAATTATGTTACTCTTCCATGCATCTGTTTTAATTCTGAGGGTAAAATGAGAAAACAATGCAAAACTCCAATACCTTAGCGATCCATGTTTTTACTTCCTTTCCTGTTTTATTTCAATAAACTAAATTCTTCCTACACAGTAAATGCCCAGTCAGTGGGTGTGGTACTACAGGACAACAACTCCAGCCCTAGTTATTGGAGGAACGTACCAGGTGTGTGCAGGTAGGGTCGAATGCTTTGGTTCCACAAACCAGTATTCTGCCATCATCCAGAGTGTGCATCATCATGATGTAGTTGTCACATTCCTGTTAGAAGAACAGCTATTTCTACAAACAGACTATTTTAAGTTAATGTGACTAATGTAATATTTATTTTAATGTGTTGTAGTGTACCTCGATGCTCCAGCCTTTCGACTGGCACTCGGATTTGTTTGTGGCGGGCACCGTCCAGTTAGTCTAACAGAAAACAAACCAACATTAGGAGATGTTTGTGAAATTCCTTCATGTCATATTAATAAGAAAAGTCAAATATTTATCCGATGGGGTGCCGTTTGTAAAGTTACCCAGTCAAACATGAACAGAAATAATAACAGTCATTCAGATAATAACAGAAAATAAACGGCTTAATTTTAAAAAGTGATAGCTTGAAACTAAATTGTAAACTAAATTCTAATTTGTAAAGTAAATGTTTTAGCTACCTCAGAGCTAAATACATTTAATTTGAAAATATTTAGTTTTGAGCTCAATGCTCAGAACAGATAGATGTGTGGATATGCCAAAACTTTCTCCAGCTGAACAGAAACAAAACTGAAGTTATTATTTTTGGACCTAAAGAGGAACTATGTGGAGTTATAGATCTAGAGTTATAGATCTAGAGTCAGTGCACAGCTTCAGTTATTACAACTAAAAACCAGTGATCTGCCTGAAACCTGGGAGTAGTGATGGACTCTGACCTGAACCTTCAGAGCCACATAAAGACAGTTACAAAGTCAGCCTTCTATCACCTGAAGAACATTTCCAGGATTAAAGGACTAATATCCTCTAGATATCTAGCTACAGATCTAGAAGACATCTAGATCTAGTTTTTCTAGATATAGCGAAATCTAGAGAAACTCATCCATGTTGCATTGATTCAGTTCAGTTGCATTGATTGTTGCAACTGCGTCTTCACAGGTCTGCCAACAAATCAATAAAACAGCTGCTGCTGATCCAGAATGCTGCTGCTGGAGTTCTTACTAAAACCAGGAAGATAGAGCACATAACACCAGTTTTAAAGTCCCTCCACTGGCTCCCTGTAGCTTTAATTTAATAATTAAGCTTCAATCGAAATAGTCAGTTAGCAAGCTAAATATTTGGCTTAAACCTAAACATTTAGCTTCAAATTAAATATTTTTAAACTAAATACATTTATCTCTAAGCTAACTAACTATGTAGTCTGTACATTTCACATTTAGCTTTCTCTGAGCTAAATTTACAGCTTGGTCCCAAATATTTAACTTGTGTATTAAATTCTTCTATTTCGATTTTAGATTAATATGTAAATAGGAGCTAAATATTAAGTTGGTAAAGTCAGTATTGTGTGTTCAGTCCAGGCTCACCAACCCGTTCCACCCAAGCCCAGTTCCTACCTCGCTGGTCTTTTCAGTGATGTCATCCAAACTGAGTGTGATGATCTTTCCTCTGCCTCCGATGAAGAGCTGACCGATGTCTTCTCTCACCAGCGTGGAGCTCAAACCGTCAAAGTCAGGCTCCTTAAACAGCTTCAGGTTAACATCTGAGGGAAAGAATCCAACCGGCATCAGAGCATTTTCATAAACTTCTGAATTTAGCTTAGTTCTCTGCATTTTATTTAGAGATATCAGAGTAAGAGGGGGTAGACAGCATCTTCATTCTATACTCGTATTATTTCCATCTTTTAAATGCAGTGCTTTGTGTTAGTTTTTCATTCAAAGTCACAATGAAACATCAGAGTTTGTGTTTGCAACATGACAGAATGAGGAAAAGTCGACAGGGTGTGAATACTTCTGCATTGGTCCGAACATTTCACTGCTGCTGCAGAGACGCCTCACCTGAGAAGAAAACGCTCCGGCGGGGTATCAGGCTTTGGGCTGATCCTTCGCTCACAATGATCAGGACATAAAGCAGCGCTACCTGACTCTTCATCATGACCTCACCAGGAAATGAAGAACAAAAATGTGATTTCTATGGCAGTTGTTATAGAAACAGCAGTTCATGTCTTGTATAAAGAGGATCTAGCTATCAGATAGTCTAGCTTCAGCTGAGGCGCTGAAGAGTCTCAGAAACATTATGGATTCATTATGAAATGAGTCTCATTTAAATTATTTTATGTCCCTCACTTCTTTCAATTAGCATCTGGAAGTGATTTACAGCTCAGCTTAAAACACTTTACCATAAAACATGCAAGTCATGGTTTACATATTTTATACCACAAGGGGGAGCAAAGACACCAAAACCATCTCTGCAGGAAATTAAAATGTGGGAAACTAATACATAATTCACAGAAAGGTTCTCATGTTGGAACATTTTTTGTAAACATAAAGATGTTTATCTTTACAAATATGCATTATTTAAAAAACATTAAAAAGTGCATTATCAAATTAAGACATAAGATGTGATTGCTTACCTTTTATGGGAGGTTATGTAGAGACAATTTACTTCTGATAACTATGAGAAACCAAAACATGTTTATTTTTAAAAAAAACAACATTCCAACATTTAATGGTGAATAACTCTGCTTTCCAGTTGATACAGAACTTTCGGTTCAGAACCAGAACTTCGATGCAGTTTCTGTTTTCAAAAATGTTATCAGAAGTAAATTGCCTTTACATAACCATCCATCACAGGTAAGCAATCACATCTTGTTTTATTTTAAAAAAGTAAATGTCTAAATCAACCATTTTTGATGATGCACTTCTTAAACATATTTAAGTTTTGAGTAATGTAATTTATTTAATTTTAACTTTATTTACAAACAAACAGCTTAAATCCAAACAGAAACCTAAGGTTTTGTTCACACTGCAGCCTGAAGTGACCCAATTCCGATCTTTTTTGACGTAATGCGACTTGTATCTGATTTTTTCGTGGCAGTATGAACAGCACAGGTCGGATTCTTTTCGAATGCGACCCGGGCCACTTGGGTATCCGATATGTATCCAATTCAAACGCGACCCAATGACCTGAAGGTCACCGATACTCGACAAACGTCACTATTCTGCATCCTGATATGCGCAAGCAGGAAGAAAAACAAAAACCATGGCGGATTATATGAGGATTAAGTTAATATGCTGCTCTGGTCAGACAACTTCAATTGTGTAAGCTATGCTCCACCGTTAGCATCCATGTTTACTTCCCCAAACACTGAGCACTTCTTCTTTTCATAGCGGTTGTGTTGCACACTCGAACAACAGTGATGTCAAGACATGCGGTGGTTGTAAATTTCCTTTACTTTCCATTTTATCTGAAAATACAAACAACGTTTATAAATCCAACGTGCGTCACATTATGGCTGCGATGTATTACTCAACACAGAAACTTAAGACCCAAGGCTGCCCTAAGGGCCTGTTCAAAACTGATGCCTTTCTAAACTCATTTCACTCTCAGCAAGAATAGTTACCAACATATATGTGAATGTTCAACTTAACATGGACAATGAAACACAGAGCTTTTAAATAACTCCGCAAAATAATCATAAGAAAGAGAACAGAATCATATTTTAATGGAAGGGAGGTTCCTTGATCTAAAGTCCCCAGCAACTGGTCCCCCACAGTTGGCAGAAGACTGAGAACGCTGACGTTACCGCGCCCTCTACTGCGTGTGCGAGACACTACCAGGTCGTTTGCCCGTTCAGACTGCAGAACACATACAGGTCGCATTTATTTGTAAGTGGGAACGGCCATGGGAGAAAAACTCAGATAGGACAAAAAAATCGGAATCGGGTCACTTCAACCTGAAGTGTGAACACAGCCTAATAAATCATTCACAAAAAGTTTCTCATAAAACACTTTTTGTCTGCGTTAAACCTGCAGCTTGAAGTGACCCAATTCCGATTTTTTGTCCAATCTGATTTTTTTTTTTTTTGCCATGGCCGTTCCCACTGCTGTTTCCATAACAACTGTTATAGAAAATGTGCTTATTCTGTTTTTCCTGTGTGAGGTCATGATGAAGAGTCAGGTAGCGCTGCTTTATGTCCTGATCATTGTGAGCGAAGGATCAGCCCAAAGCCTGATACCCCGCCGGAGCGTTTCCTTCTCAGGTGAGGCGTCTCTGCAGCAGCAGTGAAATGTTCGGACCAATGCAGAAGTATTCACACCCTATTAACTAAAATGTTTCTACTTCTTTTATTCCAATCTCAAAGTAAAGTACGGGGACTAAACTAAACTCAGAAGTTTCCTAAGTAGTAGTCCGAGTCCACTTGTGTCAATGTGAAAAACATTAAGAATGGCATACAGTAACATCAGTGTGATGTTACTGATATCTGATTTCAAAATTAGCCTGAGGATGCCGGTTGGATTCTTTCCCTCAGATGTTAACCTGAAGCTGTTTAAGCAGCGTAACTTTGACAGTTTGAGCTCCCTGCTGGTGAGAGAAGACATCGGTCAGCTCTTCATCGGAGGCAGAGGAAAGGTCATCTCGCTCAGTTTGGATGACATCACTAAAAAAACCAGTGAGGTAGGAACTGGGCTTGGGTGGAACGGGTTGGTGAGCCTAGGCAGTACACACACTACTTAGGAATGGTGGAGGATGCTGTTGGTAAAGTAATGAGTTATTAATCTGTTATAACAGAAAAAATCATGTAAAAACTTAAAAATTATGAAAGTGACACAATAACAAACATCTTAGTGCCAGCTAGCACAACAATTAACAGAATATCTCCATCATACTTCGTAATTAGAGAAAAACATCTTTTAGATTCCCAATAGAGAATGAAATGTTGACTATTTCTTGATATTTGTACAGTTTGTTCATAGGAGGTGTTATAAGGTCAAAATCTAAATCTCAATAACATCTTCAGGGATTTTTTAGTTGCTCATTCACTGCTACCCATAAAGCTTAATGCATTGTAAAGGCAACACTTTTAAGGGGGCAGGTTTATGTCATTTACAGCCACATAGTACCATTTTATAGCACAATTAAGTCATTATGTACTTTGGTTTTTAAAAATGTTGTATATACTTTAAACATGACTTTAAAAAATTAGACTTTGCAACTGAATAGAACAAACAAATGAACCTCCAGATCTGTTTTGTTTCAGATTAAATGGATGGTGAGCTCTGGAGAAAAATCTGAGTGCTTGGCTAGAGGCAGGAGCATCGAGGTACATTGGAGCACATTCACATGAGAAACATGTTTCCTTAAAATGCTCTGTTTGGAAAAATAGCTGTTCTTCTAACAGGACTGTAAAAACTACATCACAACGCTGCACACCCTGGATGACAGCAGAATCTTCACGTGTGGAACCCGTGCATTCAAACCTCTCTGCACACACCTGGTACGTTCCTCTCATAACCAAGGCCCCCGGGACGCAAAGGCAAAAGCCTTTTGTCATTCAGGCAGTGGATCCACACAGATTCAGTGTCTTGGGAAACCAGAAACAAAGATTTTTGAACAGGTTCCACCTTTCAGAATGCCAGTTTCCGTTTGGTCATTGCAGCAAACGGAAACTTTTGCTACAATGTCGTAGCTCCATCTTGTTCTCCATCCTGCATGTGTTTGAGCTGGATATGTTTACACACACACATGTGGCGCAACGTCATCTTAAATGATGAAGCAACACTGGGATTTCTGTTTCACAATACCACTACATAGTGACACCTAATTGGCCAATTGCCCAGACATACTTACTGCACCCTTTTCTATGATGCTGTATCATGTCATGTGGACACACATTTTCCTTGATCAATTACAAAACTATGCAGTGCTTGTTTCCATGTACGCGAGAATTAAGGCTGGAGTTGTGACACCAGAACCATCAGCTGGGAAGATGCACTGGGTTTTTACTGTGTTCTTCCCCCACTGTGTTTCCAAGTAACAGTTGTGCAGATAGATAAACTCTTAGACGATTGACGGGCGTATGTCGTTTTAATTGACGTTGCTTTCAATGCCAAGGAGTGAAACTACAAATAAAGATGAAAAACATCAATTAGAATACAACAGTAGTCAAATCATACAAATAGTAAGGGCACAAATGCTTAATACTGTGTACATAACATGTCACAATCAACCTTACAAACATCAAGCTTTGCAACATAAATGTCCACAAATATAGCTCAATATTGTCTCAGATGTAATGAAATAACACAAAATACTTACAAGCAGTGCTTTCTTTAAACAACAAAACAGGATGAAGAATGATTAAATGAAGACTGATAAACTGCCTGTGTCAGCCATTATACATGTGTTCCTGAACTCATTCTACAGTTCAATAACAAACTTAACATGAAAACACCACCATCTGCTGGCTGGGAAGAATCACTACAAGCACACATGAAAACACCACCACCTGCTGGCTGGGAAGAATCACAACCAGCACACTCCCCTGTCTAACTACTGTCCTTGCTGCAGGTGTTTTTCAGAAGGAGAACAACTCCAGTAACTGGTCTCAAGAAGGTCTTGCATGTACCTCCAGAACTGATTTTTATTTTCAGGCTTCCTAACATTTCCATCTTGACTAGGGAAGGTATTAACCACAATTCCCATGGGCCACTGGCTTCTTTTGGCTTGACTGTCCTTTAAAAGCACAAGATCTCCAACTTGAAGATTAGGCTTCTCTGATTGCCACTTTCATCGCGGTTGCAAGGTAGCCAAGTACTGACTTCTCCATCTATGCTAAAAAACATTCGAGAGATGTTGCACCTGCCTCCACTGACGTCTGTAAAGACCTCCACTCTCAAAGTCTCCAGGAGGTATAGAGGAATCCCCAGTCTTTTGGGTAAGGAGGGTAGCAGGTGTGAGAATAAAGGAACATTCAGGATCAGAAGAGACTGGAGTTAAAGGACGAGAGTTCACAATGGCAGTTACCTCAGCTAGAAAGGTAACTAGCACTTCGTAGGTGAGATGCTGAGTTGGAGTACACGACAACATGGAATCTAGTATGCGCTTTGTTATGCCGATCATGCGCTCCCAACTTCCTCCCATATGTGAGGCATGAGGTGGATTAAAAATCCATGTACACTCATTTTCATTTAAGAAATTCTGAATTTCTTGATTGTTGCAGTGTGTTGGAGTTATGCCAAGTTCCTTGCATGCTCCTAGGAAGTTAGTTCCACAGTCACATCTCAATTGCTTCACCGGTCCACGAATGGAAACAAACCTTCGAAAGGCATTGATGAAGCTTGAGGACTCCATAGATTCCATCACCTCGACATGAATGGCCCTAGTACTCAAACAACTGAAGATAACAGCCCACCGTTTACTGTTTGCATAGCCTCCCCGTGTTCGCCGAGAAGTTACAATCCAGGGTCCAAAAACATCGACTCCGACATAAGTGAATGGAGGAGCAACTGCGGTACGATCCATTGGCAGGTCCGCCATCTTTTGTTCTTCTGTATTGCGCCTCAATTTACGGCAGATTACACAGTGGTATATAACCGAGCTGATACATCGTTTTCCACCAATGATCCAAAGGCCAGCTGACCTCACAGCACTTTCTGTAAATAGACGTCCTTGATGCTGTACACGCTGATGATAGTGACGTACCAGAAGGGTCGTCAAATGATGATAACTAGGAATAATATATGGGTTTGCTTCGTCGCTTTGGAGATTGGCTTGTGCAAGACGACCTCCTACTCTGAGGCAACCTGAGTCATCAATGTAGGGTGACAGTTTCTTGAGATGACTGTGTTTAGAGATCTCCTTCTGATCTCTAATACTTGCAAATAATTCAGGGTAGCTCTTGCATTGAAGGCTGCTCAAAATGACGCGCTTTGCCGTTAGAAAATCATCTAGGCTCAGATCCTTGCACATATGCCAACCTTGACATTTGCTCGTTTGATTTTCCTTCTTGTACAGTCTGACTATGTGAACCAGTGGCCCTCAACAGTGACTTCCATGATGAAAATTACTCGAAATGACTTGGGTCTAAGAAAGAGTCTGTTAGTACTGTTAGACAACTGGTCACTGTAGGACGAATCTCTGGGTCAAATTCAGGGTCAACTTGGTTGAAAGAGGTTTTGGTTTGTTCAGTGTGCCTGTTTTGCCTGAGCAGGAAATCTGGTCCTGTGAGCCACTTGCTGTTCGCTAAGGCTTGAGCTGGGATGGATCTTGAAGCTATATCAGCTGGATTTAACTCTGTAGGAATGTAGTTCCATTGGTCTGGATTAGATGACTCCCTTATTCTTTGCACCCGGTTACAGACGTAAACATAGAATCTCCTGGACTCATTCTGAATGTAACCGAGAACTACCTTGCTGTCGATAAAGAACTTTGTTGAGTGGAAGGGAACATCAATCTCTTCAGATATCATGTCAGCAATCTCAATGGCAAGGACAGCTGCACAAAGTTCTAACCTTGGAATGGTAACTTCTTTTAGTGGAGCAAGTTTCGCTTTGCCAAACATGAAACCAAGTTCACTTTTGCCTTCTGCATCTGAAATCTTGACATAAGCCATGGCAGCAATTGCTTTAGTAGAGGCATCACAGAACATGCACAATTCTCTGTTTGTTGCATTATAAAGGGAAAGGGAGGTGTACTGTCTAGGGATCCTCACTTGTTCCAGATGGTTTAGAGAGTTCCTCCATGCACTCCATTCCTGTAGTTTCCTCTCTGGAAGTGGGTCATTCCAGTTGATGGTTTCAGTTGAAAGCTCTCTTAGAAGAGCTCGACCTTGAATACTCACTGGGGCTGCGAATCCAAGCGGATCGTACAAACTGTTTACAGTTGACAGCACTCCTCTACGTGTATAAGGTTTCTCTTCATTTGAGACTTGAAAACTAAACTCGTCTGTGTTAATGTCCCAACTTATTCCAAGGCTACTTTGCACTGGTGGAGGGTCTGCTCCAAGGTTGAGATCTTTAAGGCCTTTTGCCAGGTCCTCCTTGGGGAATGCTTTCATCATGTCAATATCATTAGATGCAATCTTGTGCAACTTTAAGTTGGATGCAGCCAACATTTGTTGAGCATTTTTGACAACGGAAATTGCCTCATCACTCGATGAAAAGGAGGCAAGGCCATCATCAACGTAGAAGTGATGTTCTACAAGATGTCTTGTGTTGTCCTGTGTCTCCTGGTCTTCTGATGCACGACGAAGCCCATAGGTTGCAACTGCAGGCGATGGACTGTTGCCGAAAACATGAACAGTCATGCGATACTCCACAATTGGTTGTTCCATGTCATTGTTTTCATGCCAAAGAAATCGTAAGAAGTTCCGATGGTCCTCTCTGACGACAAAGCAATGGAACATCTGCTTAATATCAGCGGTCACTGCTACTCGTTCTTCTCTGAGACGCATTAGAACACCTAAGAGACTATTGTTAAGATTAGGGCCTGTAAGAAGAACGTCATTGAGTGACAATCCATTATGACGTGTGCTGGAGTCAAACACAATTCGAATCTGGTCTAACTTGCGAAGGTGATAAATTCCAAAGAAAGGGAGATACCAGCACTCCTCCTGTTCTTTGAGAGGGGGTGCCAATTCTGCATGGCCGCTATCGAGTATGGTTTGCATAAATTGTAGGAAGTGTTCTTTCATTTTAGGGCGTTTATTCAGAGTATGGTGAACAGAGGTAAGGCGCTGTCTAGCCTGCTGCCTATTATTGGGAAGGCATGGCCTAGGGAAACGAAAGGGTAGTGGAGCGACCCAACTATTTGAACTATCTTGAAAGACTGCCTTGTTCATTATCTGAAGAAAGGCTCTTTCTTCTTGTGAGAAGCCAGGTTTCTCATCTGAGCTTGTTTGTTGAAAGATTGTTTCTCCAATCTCTGTGATGTCTGACCATTTTGTCTTTGTAGATGTGCAGAAACTGACCTTTTGAGGAACTGCGGAATCAAAGCCTTCTGCCACCTGAATTACATTCTTACACGGTAGAAAGTGACTGGGTCGACCATTATCCAGAAAATTGGTTTTGAAAACACTTGCATAGTCAGGTTTGTGCGCCCCTCCGAGGCAAACATCTCCAACTATGACCCATCCAAAGGCCAGCTTCTGAGCGAATGGGGCATTTAGAGGTCCATTACGTTGGTCAGTAACCTTGTGTGCTTGGACAACATCTCTCCCTATGAGAAGCGAGATGCTAGCATCTGGATCCAGCTTGGGAATTTCTGCAGCTATGTCCCGGAGGTGGGAGTGGTGTTGAGCAGCTTCAGGTGTTGGAATTTCATTCCGATTGTCTGGAAGCATATCACACTCGATAAGCGTCTCTAGCAACAGATCTGACTGGCAGTCCACTGATTCCACAACAAAGTTGTGAGCTCTTCTCCCCACTACTTCTTCCGTTCCTGCACAAGTCTTTAGCATGTAAGGATAAGATCTCCTTGTAATACTGAAGGTGTCAAAGACTGAAGATCTAGCAAGGGACCTGTTACTTTGGTCATCCAAGATCGCATATGTTTTCAACTTCTTCTCAGGAAACCCCTTTGGATAGATGAACACTGGACAGATTTTAGCACAAGAATGACTTTGAATTTCACTTCCACACACTTGGGTACAGGTAGAGGTAGCAGTAGGTGATGCTTGATCTTGCTCCCCGCCGTGAACGTCCACTGGCTGCCTTACAGCTGGTGGTGGTGTTGTTGTCCAAACTGCTGGACCAGGATGAAGGGCTGAAACATGACTGTTGATGCCGCATTCTGCACAACTTATCTCTGTACTACGATTCTTTGCCTGGTGATTGGTAGAGGCACAACATCTGAAGCATATTGAGTTCTTTTTAAGGTAGATCTTTCGTTCCTCAAAGGGCATTCCTCTGAATGCTCTACATCTTTTCAGTGCATGAGGTTTTCTGTGGATGGGACATTCTTTATCTACATCCACAATCTTTGTCTGAGCTACAGGTTTTAGTCGAGAGTTTACAACTTCTGTCCGACTTACTGAGATGGGTTCTTTCCTGGTGTGTCTTTCCTGATATTTAAACATTTTCGTAGGTACTGGTGGTTGCTGGACTGGATGTCTAAAGCTGGGATCATTGCGCATTTTTGCTTCACTGGAAACAAAGTTGGCAAATACACAAAATGGTGGAAATGACACAGAATGTTTTTCTTTGTATTTAGTCCCATGGTTCATCCACTTTTCTTGTATTCCAAAGGGAAATTTATCAACTACAGGGTGAATTCCCCTTGCTGTGTCGAGGTAGAGTAGACCTGGTATGTAACCCTCACTCTTAGCTGAGTCAATCTCTAGGAGAAGGTCTGCAAGTTCTCTCAAGAGATGTGGCTCTTTCTAACAGTGCCCTTTCTAAGGCTTCTGGAGAACCATAACATTCTTGCAGTCTGTCCCAAACTTTAAGCAACCCTTGATCAGAATTATGGACATGCACTGCTTTCAGATGCTCTGCATACTTCATGGACTCTGGGCCAAGCCATTTGCTCAATAAGTCCAGTTCTTGACTGGCAGACAAATGTAAGTTACGGATTGCATTCTCGAAAGAGGATTTCCAAGACCAGTAGTCTCCTGGTTTGTCACTAAACTTCCTTAGTCCTCCAGTGAGTAGCTCGCTTCTAGCCAGGAACCTCGTTAGTTCAGACATGTTAACTTGGTCTTTTGATTGAACATCATGTTTGAAGCTTGGTGACATTTTACGTACAGGATTACACCGGGACAGTTGAGGAACAGCTTCATGATTGATTGAAATGTTTGATGGAAGAACATAGCCTTTCAGAGTGTCTATAGAATAGTCAGGTTCTTGTTTGGGTTGACAAAATGTCATGGCTGCAGGTACTTCATTGTACTCTACAATATCAAATGGAGTTAGACTACCTTTTAAGACAAGTTGGTCTTTCACATAATTGCCAGTACGTTCTAAAGAATCATCATTTTTTTCTCTGGTCGAGACATGTGTTCTTCTTCATTAGCAGCTGCCTCATAAACGTTTGCCTCGGCATGAGCTGCCTCTGCATCACACTGGTGTTAAAGAACCAGTAATGTGGCTTCCAGTTCTGCTTTCTTAACTTTCATTGCAATTTACTTTTTGGCAAATTCAGCTCTAGTGCGAGCTGCTTCCGCTTTCGCCCTAGCATTTACAGCAGCCATGCTTATAGACGACTTACTTGAATTTGACAGTTGTGTCTTGCTGGAGCGAATTGACGGAGCCTTTCCAGCTTCTTGAGACATCTTTAGTTAATATAGTAGATCCTCGACGTAAACATTCACTGCTTGTTGTGTAGATCTGTGCTTTTTCACTGTTCTGCCCCCACTGTGTTTCCAAGTAACAGTTGTGCAGATAGATAAACTCTTAGACGATTGACGGGCGTATGTCGCTTTAATTGACGTTGTTTTCAATGCCAAAGAGTGAAACTACAAATAAAGATGAAAAACATCAATTAGAATACAACAGTAGTCAAATCATACAAATAGTAAGGGCACAAATGCTTAATACTGTGTACATAACATGTCACAATCAACCTTACAAACATCAAGCTATGCAACATAAATGTCCACAAATATAGCTCAATATTGTCTCAGATGTAATGAAATAACACAAAATACTTACAAGCAGTGCTTTCTTTAAACAACAAAACAGGATGAAGAATGATTAAATGAAGACTGATAAACTGCCTGTGTCAGCCATTATACATGTGTTCCTGAACTCATTCTACAGTTCAATAACAAAGTTAACATGAAAACACCACCATCTGCTGGCTGGGAAGAATCACTACAAGCACACATGAAAACACCACCACCTGCTGGCTGGGAAGAATCACAACCAGCACAACTGTGTTGGCAGAATTGTGTTTATTGTAATAAAATAATGGCATTAAAGGATGTAAAACATGCAGTACAGAGATTTTAAAGTGAACTGGATTTTTGATTCAAACGTCAGAATTAAAACAGATACATGGAAAATAAGTAGCATCATCTCTAAATAATTCGAAATTATTTCATGTTTCTTCAGTTGTTCAAAGAAGGAAGTGTCACCATGGAAACCACAACTCAGGAGGGCACGGGCAGAGCTCCCTTTGGCCCCCATGAGGACTTTGCCTCCCTGATGGATGGTTGGTGCAACACTTTCTCTCATGTCTCTCAGTGTTTAGCTCAGCATCTTAATGTTTCCTTCCCTGGATTCATCATTTAAGTTCTTGACCAAACAGTAGGTGAGCATCGAGAAACTTCATCATATAAAATGTTTAGTTGTTCTCCATCTTTATAGTGGTACATTTGTTCTGACCTGCATAAAACATCAAGTAGTGAACTTGCACTCCTCCTACTTCTCTGAGATCTGGCTCTCTTCTTGATGCTTTAACAAGTTAGCAGTATTTGGACTTTGAGCTGCAGGATTGTAACCAGATGAAAAACAGAGGAAATGGGAGAAAGAGACAAAACAAATAGAGGTGATCAGACACTCAAAGCAACTTAAACAGGCTGTTTATTCCTTGTGATAAACTATGGGATGTTGTTTGTAAAGTTAAACAGAAAGTAAGAGATAATTTGGTAAAAACAACAATAAATGGGAGTAAAAGTTTCAGTCATATTTTTTCCATGTGGAAATCATGAATGTCAGTTAAATACTAAATATTTAGTTAACCTAAAAACTTAGTTAGCTCAGATGGAAATATTTAGCTGACATGTAAATTCACTTGTGTTAAAGGAAGAATTTCTAAGTTAGCTTAATTTTGGAAAAAGCTTGGCTCTCTTCCTTATGGTCCTGGATACCGGGCTCTTCCGGTGGGCGGCGTGTGGCAGCAAGGAACAACGATGCGTGATGACGTCACAGAGTTACAGAGTTTAATCTCAAGGCAAGCAACGCATGAATTAAGAAAACTGCAGAGTTACAGAGATATACATTCTTTACCTGAGACAAAAATTAAAAGGAAAAAAGAACAAAGACGCGTCTTTGGAGAGAGCTGATGCAAAAAGGCAGAATAGGGCAGCAATCTGAATTATTATTATTGTGTTCGATCTCTTATAGTGAAGGCGTTTCTCTCCTTGTTAATGTATTCAATTAAGGCGTACCCCTGGTTCGACCAACCAGGAGCTCCCCTGGACACTCAGAAAAACTTAGACCTTCCCTTAATTTCACACCAAGATCAAAGGCCACTTTTGTCTCCGGTAGGACAAAAGAGCAAGAATCTGTATCCTGGCCCCAGGGGCTTCTAAGGCCACCTGAGCAAATAGAACCTTAACATAAGACTTCACATATACCTGTGAGTTTTGGAGTGTCTCCATCACAAAGTTAAACTCAGTAATTTGGTTTAAGGAAAGATTACATTCACAAAACCTAGTTTTGGCTCATCTGCACTCAGCATCTCCAAAGATTTGAATCTTTGCCTTATCACATAAATCCTGAACCATTTTCTAATTCTAAACAACACATTTTCATTCAAACAATTTCCATTTGATTCAGATATTATCACAAATAGTACAATTTTCAAATACATTCATCATTCACTATTCTAAACTTAGATAATACACTTTGATTACAAACTTGCTATTAATACTTAGAAAAATGTCTTAGAAATTAAATGTTAATGATCTCAACAGTCTGTTGTATTTAGTTTAGACCATTCCAGATGTGGTTCTGGAAGACCTTTGATGTTCTGTGAACCATACAGGCTTCTGTCCTGCAGGAGATGCTAATTTTATTACTTCCTGGTCCCTGATAACAGCAGCAGGAACCTCACAGAGAGATCTCCTTTTGACCTACACCCGGCTCCCGTCTCTGAATACTTGCCGATAGAGTAGTTTTAGTTTCAAATCCCTTACCCCAAAATTAAGAAATTTGTTCAAAATCAGACTGTTCATTATAACCTTTACACCTGGGGTAAGATTAGCTGTATTAAGCACTAAAAATAATAATTTTTCTTTAACACTTGCTGATAACGGGAAGTGGACTACCAAAATAAAAGCTGGGTCCTTTGAACCTCTTTCAAAATTCCTGCTCTCAAATCGCTTCTTTTTCTGTTTTCTTATCCAACATTGAAAACAAAGATGAACCATTTTAAATGCAATACAGACATTTACCAACTGGTCCACAGCAGCAGTGACGATTTGAAGACCAGCAGGAGTTTATATAGAAGCTCTTAAGTTCCAGCTTTTATTTTGATAGTGGACTTCAGCTTATGGGCAAGTGAATTTGCACATGAACTAGCTAGCTAAATAGTTAGTTTGCTTCTTAAATATCTATGGAGTTAAATATTTAATATGAAACTTTAAGAAACACGACAGAAATATGTTAAAAGTGCTGGTATTGCCGTTGCATACAGGTGTTCTGACAGCTTACAGCACCAATAGCTCTATAAAATGAACACTCTCTATTAGCCGGTGTAACGCTGAACTGATGCAAAGTTTTAGCAAGTAGCTCAAAATTTCAACAGGTACTGTTGTGCATATGAGATGTAAAGTTTACCTTCGAGCAAACGCCCCCCAAAGGAATCGTATATTTTTCTGCCAGCGCCCCTGCTGTCGTCTGATCACCCCCTGAATTTTAGAGTTTTAAACCTTTTCATCAGCTGCTAAAAAGCCTAGTTGAGTTTCTTTCCTCTCTTGCTCACATTTGAAGCTCTGCCTCAACCTGGCTTTGACAAACAGAGGACATCCTCACCACATCCAGTTCAAGACTAAGGCAGATTCTCCCCTGTCGCTGTTCTCAGTTTTTTCTCTGGTACTAAACAGCTGCAGCTTCATTGTTTCAGTAGATCCCACCCATGCTGAAGGAATGTTTTTGTAAAGATCGGTTCAGAAATGGTAAATCTTTTTCCTCTGTTCACAACAGAAAATACATTTTATTCGGCTGTTTCTGTAGACTTCATGAAGAAAAGAAAGGTTTTCATGAGAACCGGAAGCACTTATCTCTCTACTGAAGACAAAATATCTTGGTTCAATGGTAAGGTGACTGCTTGACCAAGTTAAAGGCTCTTTTACTACCAATTCTATCCTGTAAAACATAACCCCATAATTTTAAATGTTATGAACTCAGACCCCATCATGATTTCCATAAACGCTGCTGAAACCAGCAAAAGTTCAAAGTACAACGAGGATGACAATTTGTTCGTGTTCTTCACTGAGATCGCTGTGGAGGAACGACGCAGCAACCTGCGTTTGTCAAGAGTTGCACGAGTGTGTAAAGTAAGCTTTTTTAAACATATTTCTTAAAATTGTCACCATGTCATGACAGTATGAATGAGAAGGATAAGCTGTGAAAAGACGGATCTCCTCCACCCCTTTTCTGTGCTACTATTGTTATCTGGAGAAATTAACCGTTTCTGAGCTGTCCAGACCCAAAACAACCAAATGGAGCCTGGAGGAAGGTCTTAGCGTTGCCAATCATTCTCATTCACATGCTCATCATCTACCCCCATGCTAACAAGCTCATGGGCTAAATAGCTCAACTGCAGCACTGAAAGTTAGTTTGTTTTTTTAACCTCTGTCTTTAAAAGATAGGATGCAGCGGCTCATTCAAGACAGATTATCTGTAAAATATTTTTATAAAAATTACAGCAGCAAATTACTGCAGCTTTAATATGTGATGTTTGTGTTGATTCAGAAAGACTTGGGAGGCTTCGCAATTTTAGAGAGAAAGTGGACTTCTTTCCTGAAAGCCCGTCTGGACTGCCCGTTTGGAGACACAGGTTCACTTTCTCTGTTGCAGGGTGTCTTTTTTCTCAAAGATGAAAATAATGTGACAGAGAGCCTCTTCTACACAACATTCACCTCTAGCCCGTAAGTCATGTTTCGATGTGCAGTGTTCAGAATTTCTTTAACCTCGTCGTATGTAGCTTTGTGACTGTACGGTGTTTAAAATGAATTGATTCTGACTGTTCAGTTGCCACAAAGTTAGAGTAAAAGACCCCCGTCCATTCTGAAGCATTTGATGAAAATTCGCCTAATCAAGGATTTCTCTGTAGAGCAAATTTGAAAGAAAATTAAACGTATGAAGCTGAAATACCTGGGAGCAATGCTACTAGAGAGGGTCTGGACTCTCGGTTACGGAGAAACAATTGCTTTCTGGTGGCACGGTCAACAAGGACCAAACGGCTTCCTTCATTTCCTCCGCTGCCATTACTAAAACTAAGAAACATATTTGGGAGAAAAAGAGTGTACATACTTATAAAATTCTACTTTCACTGATAAAAATGATACTGTTTCTACCAGTTTCTTATAAAACATGTTCAGAAAAACTATTGAAATCATATGAAGTTGTGTGGAAAAACTAAGAATAGCCCCTGAACTTGCACCTGCAGAGGAATCTCCTTTGGCAGCAGCAACCCTAGTATGATGTTGTAGAAAGTGTTGCTTCCAGGTTTTTGCCCAGCTCTATTAAGGTCTTGCCACATCATATTCAGTCACATTCAGATATGGACCTTTATTAGGCCATAGCAACTCCTTTGTTCTTTTTCCTCTGCCATTCTGTTGCAGATCGGCTGTGGTGTTTGGGATCAATTTTCTGTTGATGACCCAATTTGGTCCAGACTTCAGATATTAAACAGATAGACCTAAACATTTAACAGATCCTCCAGACGGACTTACATTTGAATTTAATACTTTGTTTTACTGCAGACACCAAATTGGATGCTTCCCAAAAGCCAGTCAGTAAGGTGTCTTGTAACATTCTACCTCCGTATTTCAGCTTCCCGAGCTACATTTTCTTTCACACATTTTAGATATTCTTCACCATAAAACCAACCAGTGGGACCATTTTCCACAAATGTGTTGGAGTTTTGTTCCACAGAAAAAAACTGAACCCAAATGATCCACCTTCCATCACCATGTTTGGCAATTGTTTTGGGGCTTTATGCTGATATATGTAATTTTCAGAAGTATGGTTCTCCAAACATCTCCTTGTGGTCCTTGGTCAGAGTCTTTATCCTTGAACATAAATCCTCCTTGGAACCGAAACAAAATGATCTGTCTGCTACATCCAGCTGAACAGCTCTTAGTCGATCCTTTGACTTTTGATCAGTTCCCCAAGTCTGTTGCGATGTGGTTTGAGATCGTGGGGTTGAGTGCAGAGTGTGGAAATCCAATGAGGAACCAAGGCAGTGGGTCGGTGGATCCCGCCCTTTGGTCCAGCGTGAGGAGCTCTGTTGTCCTCCTTGTGAGGCGCTTTTCTTGGTTCCAGGGCGTAGTCCTCTGCTGGTCTTCTGGCCGCTCTTGTGTCGAGTCTCAGCGCCGGGGACGAAGAACCCAGTCTCTCCCTAGTCTCATGTTTTTATACTTTGCTACCTCCCCGGGGTATACACCGAGAGAGGGAGAGAGAGAAAGAACACAGTTAAATGCGCAACTACATGGTTGCGCAACCTGACCATCTGCACCACTTGGATCACAATGACCCGATTGTGAAATAATGTACTTGTGACACTCGGGACTTTCCGAGAACAATAGACTCCAACTTGGGACACAATGACCCTATTGTGAGACTATGTGCTTATGACTCCAAATTGCAATAGACTACAACTTGGGACACAATGACCCTATTGTGAAACTATGTGCTTGTGACTTTTTGGGACTTTCCGAATTGCAACAGCGGCATATGTCATCCTCCACACCCCAACCTTATACTTCTTCTTTTCCTGTACTAACTTTAATCATACAAGTTCCTTCAATCATTAAAATCATATAAAATATTAGTACATTAGATGATTTGATCCTAGTTTCTTGTTACAACATTAATATATCACAGAAACCATATCCTCATACAAAGAATACACAGTAAGTAATCATTTTTTAATCAACATACAGGGCTGTGGCAATCTTCTAGGCTTTTTATGATCCGTTTTTCTGCATGAGCCTGGACAGATCTCACATTTACATACCAGATTTCTTGACATGTGGTCTCATCTGTCCACAGGACATTGTCCCCTAAGTCTTGTCTTGCATTCAGATGCAGGTTTACTAATCTAGAGGGAAGAGACTATCTCTTCTCTCTCTACTGTAATGATTCACTAGAGGGACTCAGGCATAAACACCTTACTAGATTGAACCAGACTATTATCAAGGCAGAATTGCATCAAATGATTCGCAAATATTGAACTTTTATCAGAAATATCTGCATTTATGTCGCCCACAATTAAAAAACAAGTGGTAGCATTTTCCAGGATGACAGACATAACATAAGAAAACCTACGAAGACATTCATCTTCATTCCTGTGACATTCATAAGGTGTGTACATATAGAGAATGATGATCTTCTGATCACGTCACTAAACTCATTTCCAATGGCCCAGTCAAAGTTTAATCTGACCACCTTAACCAGCTGATCATACTTTTTATGCCATAAAATAGCAACACCACCAGGTATTCTACCATAAACTATTCCATCACTCAAATCAGTGGTAGATTCTACCACACCATACAAGTCTTTATGCAGAAAATTAAGTCCTTCCAAGTCTTGCTTCAGTAGAAAAGTCTCTTGAACACCCAATACATCACAGTTTGCCAAGAGAGCATTTACAGTTAAACGAGTTCAACAGCTCCCTGGCCGAGCGTCAGACACAGTAGGCACCAAACGCTGCTGAGGCTCACCAGTACCCCCATCCTTGGATTCTCTGGACCTACGGGCCTCGTCGAAAAGACAAACAAAAACACCACCTGGCCACAGCTGTGGGTCAAACATGTCCATCACGTCTTCACATTCAGCAGTGACATGAAACGAGCTGAACCTTTTCAGAGTGGAATTGATTTTGCGACATGTCACCGGATTCCCCAGTTTATCAGCCAGATAGGAGTGTAAGGTATCAACGTCAAGATTAGGTGCAAATCATGTTCCAAAAACACTCGTCAGCCTAGTTTTAATCACTGGGATGTTGTTATCCGCACTGGCGCCAGTTATTGCCATCTTTTGGCTCTGTCTTTGACTCTGATGTCTTTTGTTAAACGCTCCGTTCCTGGGCTTTACAGCTTTGTTTTGATATTTCCGAGGCTTTCCTATCCCTTTCTCTACCACGTTGGTTCAGGGCGGGGATTTCGGCAGGTCCTCTGACAGCTGGACTTGCGAGTGGTGAGCAGATGTCCTCAGCTCCTGTGACGCTTCTACGCAATGTGCTCGCATTACACTGGTCCGGTGTGATTGACCAGGCGAGTCACACTTCTTAACTGCAGTCATCTGGCGATCTAGAGCTATCACTACCGCATTCAGGATCTCATTCACAGTGGCCTGAATTTCCAAGATCTTCCTTAGGCGAGACACCTCCAGGCTCACCTGCTCCACCCTGCTGAGTAGGGCAGAGGTATCCATGTTGCCAAAACCAACTGGCGGAAGTACATCCAGATAAAGCGAAACAAATCTCAGAATGTTTTCAACACACTCGTTAAGTACCCTGAGATGTCCTTTATGTTGTTAGCATCCTTTTGAGGGCCTTTGTGTTTGATGCAACGAATCGAGGTCACGCATAATTCAAACAGTTGGCGCTTTGACTCCTCAATCCACTCAGAGGAGAAATTGTTTGAGGCTAATAAAACAATTTCGTCCTGAGACAAAGTTCTCATTTTTGTAGCAATGAAGCTCAGGAACACATCCTCCACTATCACTTTCCCATCACCAGTTTTATAAATGTAGATTTTGCATTTTATTCAAGAACCTGTTCTAGTATGTGACACACCCCCATACTGCACCACCGCCATCTTGTCACAAAGACAATTGTTTCTGAACTAGAATGAACTTGACTTCATTCACAGGTCAATTGTCTCTACACCCAGTTCCTGCAGTCAGTCCGCTGTCTGTGCCTACAAGCTGTCAGATATCCAGCAAGTTTACAGGGGGAACCTTCTGAATGAGATAAGTCCTGGAGTTTGGGTGAAGGACGTAGGAACAGAGAGCTACACCTACCCTCGATCAGTAAGCACCAAACCTAAACTGATATGAAATAGTATCAATGAAAATTATCCACCTCATGTGATCTCTGATCTGTATTATCAGTGTATTAATGATGAAATGCGAGCCAAGGGTGTGAAAACCTCTCAAAACATCCCAGGCAAAACCCTGGAGTTTACGAGGAACCACCCTCTGATGGAGGGAGTGGTGACACCGATCACTGGGAAGCCCCTGCTGGTTCGGTCTATGGCCCAGTTCTCCAAAATTGTTGTTGATAAAGTAACCTCTCTGGATGGACAGCAGCACAACGTCATGTTTATTAGCAACAGTAAGTAACTGGATCATATATAATGACTCAACGGATCTTGGCGTTGTTGGCAGGATCTGTCTGGAAAATGGCTGTATTGTGTTTTTGTGTCTGATTTGATGTAAAGCACTTTGAAATGCCTTGCTGCTGAAATGTGCTATACAAATAAAATTTGATTGATTGATTGATTGGTAAATGCAAAACCTTTACATTCACAGTTTCACTGTGTGAATATAGCAGAAATCCTATCACTTTAACGCCCAACTTGAGATTTGAGCAACAAAGACAGTTGATGTTGGAACTTGAGCATGGCAAGTTCAGAATAAAAGTTCAATTGAATGCAGGTCAAACTAGGTTGGAAATTGAATGCACAAAGCTACATTTGGCCAAGTGAAGTCGTTCGGCTAGTGTTACACCACACTTTCCTTCAGTTCATTATCATGATGTGGATGTGGCTTATTTTAATGTTATTTTTATTCAATCAAGAACTGTGTCTCCATTTAGTTTGGACCTAAATACTTAGAATGTAAATAAATACTTAGGTTGCTAATTAAATATTTAGTCTGCACACTAAATGTATGAATGAATAACATGGTGGTTGTAGAGTTTCTCTGATAGATTACATTACCCAAAATAATGCTGTTAATTCTTCACTGCAACTTTCCCAATGGCACCCAGAGTTAACCTCTAGTTCTGTCCTGTAGACTCTGGTTGGGTGCAGAAGGCGGTGTGGTCTGATGTTGATGGACTGCGAATCATTGAGGAGTTGCAGCTGTTTCAGGATCCTCAGCCCATTCGCTTTCTTCAGCTCTCCTCTAGAAGCGTAGGTTACAGCTACATGTCTGCAGACTAAATGGACCTGGAGCTAACCTTTGAACTCTGATGATCTGCAGGGTCAGCTGTACAGCACAACTAGAACTGCTGTTGCTCAGCTCAGTGTGAGGGACTGCAGCCGCTACAGATCCTGTGCTGACTGCCTTATAGCCAGAGATCCATACTGTGGCTGGAACCGTCGCACAGGCCTGTGTGCTGCTGCTGCTGGTGCTTCAAAACTCTCCATGTATGTCACACTAACTAAGACATGTTCATTGTGTGCTACGTTTATAATCAGAGGATTTAATTCATTTGTGGCAGGATCCAGAACCTCATTGATGGTGACGTTGGAACTTGCCCAAGCTCTCATTGCAAGTATTCCCCACATAAAGCTCTTTACACACATTTATCTTAACGAGGAGAGCAGTAGGAGAATTTTTATGGCTGTTTTGGCTTTTCTCACAGTGTCAAAGCAGATTACCGACATCCACCTCACACTTGACGTCGCGCAGTTCCTCCCCTGCAACCCTGATACCAATCTCCCCATCAGCTGGAGGTTCTCTGGTAGCATCCTTAAGCCCAGTCCCCGACACACTCTGCTCAGCCAGGGACTCGTTTTAAAACCTTCCCTCACTGATCAAGGCCTTTACACCTGTGAGACAGTGGAAGTAGTTAAAGGCAGAAAGCACAGGAAGGCAGTGATCCAGTACAACGTTAAGGTTTCAGAGGGTGAAAACTATTTTCAGGGTGTAGCTGTCTATATTTTAGCTTCTTTTTGTATGCTGTGTGTAATGCTCATCACCTACATGTACTGGAAGCAGAAACCTCAAAACCATGTTGGCAGTAGCAGTGTGAGTTATGCTAGCATTGAGCAATTAGAGTGAAAGACAGTGACCTGCAACTGCTTTAGTGATCCTGATACCAAGAAAACCACACCAACTAGGGCGGAAAAGAGGGCAAAATCTACCATTTAAAACAGATTTATAGTTTGATAACAGCACAACCCACTTCTGTTACACTTTGTGCATCACTGCCATCAACTCTGTAACAATAAAAGACAAAAATGATTTAAGTGTGGTTATATATGTTTGTAGCGAGGGCTGGGAATGAGGGCTGAAACTTTGAGACTGAGCAGCAGGTTAAAATTAGCCGCTAAGGCTATGGAGATTAGAACAGTGGTGATATTTAAAAATAAATTCACTTAAGAACACAGAGCAAATGGTTTGTTTGGCAAAGAATGAATAAAGAAACTACAGTGCTGAAATAGTGTTCTGTCTCGCGTATTTTTAGTATTATTAGAATTTTTTGGAAAAAGTCATGCAGCAACCTCTCTGGAGAGGAGGCAGAGGAAGTGAAGTGACACGGGAGGAAACAGACCTGCAACTGTAAGGTATGTAAAGAGTATGAGTTGGAGTAAGAAAAATATTGTTCTGTGGAGGCTAAGAAGCAGATGTGAATACACAACTTAACCCATGCAACAATATGCAGTTAAATTTGTTTCACAATTATTCAATAAAAAACATGTCAAATGAAAAAAATTAAATTAAGATCAAAGATTTTGGATTTGCAAAAAAAAAAATTAACCAAGATAGATAGAAACCACTGGTTGTATTTTCGTCAAACTTTGCACTGCATAGATCTTACCCTATTTATTCAAGGTAAGCTTATTTACAAAATAGTGAAACATGCTTCATCTCACACGACTGAAATACATCAGACACTCTTCATTCTTCAAAGTTTGGTAAGAACCTGTGCTTCTTTGTTTGGATAATACCAAATTAAGCTTTTACACTGAGTACTCTTGATGTTTAATGTTGTTTTGCATTTAACAGAACAGCATGAAAAACATCCAGAATAAGAGAAGCGAGAGAATTTTAACGAGCTTTTTAATTATGGAGGCAGGAGAATCATCCTTCCTTCACAGTGTAGTCATCTTATTTAGCCACCTGATGGACACAGTTACCTGGGCCAGCAAACGCTCTCAAGTTTCAACCACACTCTGCTTAATTTGAGCTCAAAGGGTTTTTCTATAAACATGAATTTGTTATTTCTACATGTACTTGATCGTGGCTCACATTCACAATTGATTTTTAAAGATATTATTCTAAAATAAAGCAGTCCTTTGCATTTTTCTTATTTGAAATGAGAAAGGAAGAACTCTGCCAGGAAATCTGCCTTTTTTAAAATGACCATGATTCTTTTCTCACAATAAAAAAACATCCACTTCTTTCTATCACTTTGACTGACAATATAAGTATCTCAGTTGTATAACATTGAAAGACATTGTAAATGTGAATATTGCCATAAGTTTGAAAACTTTTGACATGCTTTATTGTCAGTGGAGTTCAGCCTGGTCTGACTTTATCTGGGTGGAATTCCACATAGAAATGAACCATTTAAGCCATCGTGTCTATATAAATGTTTATTCAGCCATAGTATGATTTATATACATGCATTGCTGCCTGCATATATAATGTTATAATGATTTATTATTATCGATGGTTTTGGTACATTTCTTTGTGGTGTTTTCTTCACTTGTTGATTTCTTTCTTGACATTTTTCAAGAGGTGAGAAACATCTTCCCACCATAGTGTAGTATTTCTTTTGGCCACATGATGGAGCCAAATCCACTTCTATCTGGGTCAAAATGTTTCATTGGAGCTCAATGTGTGTTTATGTTAAGTCAACATCAGGTACAGGTACTTGTGGCTCACTGCCATACCTTCGGCATGGAAATTTCTTAAATAAAAATGCTACTTAAAGTAATACAGTCCTCCACTACCAGGCCACATGGGGTTTGCAGTTTCTTTTGTTGAAATGTGAAAGAGGAAGAACTCTAGAAGGAAGTCTTCCATGTCTCAACTGGGGAAAAAACCAGGTGGTTTTCTCCCAATCAAAGCCCGTCCACTCCTTTCTATCTCTTTCACTCACAATGAGTAAGTATCTCAGTAGTATAAGACCAAAAGTCATTATGAACGTTAATGTTCAGCAACCTTTGACATGCTTTATTGTCATAGTTGACCATTGTCTGACTTTATCTACATGGCTTTCCAAATTGAATTGATAAATCAGATAAAAAATATTCACATTCAGCAGATTATATAACCAATAAGCCCATTTTTAAATAAATTTTTATGGGAAAATTAGCATCTTTGAATGAAAAACTAACACAAAGCACTGCATTTAAAAGATGGAAATAATACGAGTATAGAATGAAGATGCTGTCTACCCCCTCTTACTCTGATATCTCTAAATAAAATGCAAAGTCACAATGAAACACCAGAGTTTGTGTTTGCAACATGACAGAATGAGGAAAAGTCGACAGGGTGTGAATACTTCTGCATTGGTCCGAACATTTCACTGCTGCGGCAGAGACGCCTCACCTGAGAAGGAAACGCTCCGGCGGGGTATCAGGCTTTGGGCTGATTCTTCACTCACAATGATCAGGACATAAAGCAGCGCTACCTGACTCTTCATCATGACCTCACCAGGAAATGAAGAAAAAAAATATGATTTCTATGGCAGTTGTTATAGAAACAGCAGTTCATGTCTTGTATAAAGAGGATCTAGCTATCAGATAGTCTAGCTTCAGCTGAGGCGCTGAAGAGTCTCAGAAACATTATGGATTCATTATGAAATGAGTCTCATTTAAATTATTTTATGTCCCTCACTTCTTTCAATTAGCATCTGGAAGTGATTTACAGCTCAGCTTAAAACACTTTACCATAAAACATGCAAGTCATGGTTTACATATTTTATACCACAAGGGGGAGCAAAGACACCAAAACCATCTCTGCAGGAAATTGAAATGTGGGAAACTAATACATAATTCACAAAAAGTTTCTCATGTTGGAACATTTTTTATAAACATAAAGATGTTTATCTTTACAAATATGCATTATTTAAAAAACATTAAAAAGTGCATTATCAAATTAAGACGTAAGATGTGATTGCTTACCTTTTATGGGAGGTTATGTAGAGACAATTTACTTCTGATAACTATGAGAAACCAAAACATGTTTATTTTTGAAAAAAACAACATTCCAACATTTAATGGTGAATAACTCTGCTTTCCAGTTGATACAGAACTTTCGGTTCAGAACCAGAACTTCGATGCAGTTTCTGTTTTCAAAAATGTTATCAGAAGTAAATTGCCTTTACAGAACCATCCATCACAGGTAAGCAATCACATCTTGTTTTATTTTAAAAAAGTAAATGTCTAAATCAACCATTTTTGATGATGCACTTCTTAAACATATTTAAGTTTTGAGTAATGTAATTTATTTAATTTTAACTTTATTTACAAACAAACAGCTTAAATCCAAACAGAAACCTAAGGTTTTGTTCACACTGCAGCCTGAAGTGACCCAATTCCGATCTTTTTTGACGTAATGCGACTTGTATCTGATTTTTTCGTGGCAGTATGAACAGCACAGGTCGGATTCTTTTCGAATGCAACCCGGGCCACTTGGGTATCCGATATGTATCCAATTCAAACGCGACCCAATGACCTGAAGGTCACCGATACTCGACAAATGTCACTATTCTGCATCCTGATATGCGCAAGCAGGAAGAAAAACAAAAACCATGGCGGATTATATGAGGATTAAGTTAATATGCTGCTCTGGTCAGACAACTTCAATTGTGTAAGCTATGCTCCACCGTTAGCATCCATGTTTACTTCCCCAAACACTGAGCACTTCTTCTTTTCATAGCGGTTGTGTTGCACACTTGAACAACAGTGATGTCGAGACATGCGGTGGTTGTAAATTTCCTTTACTTTCCATTTTATCTGAAAATACAAACAACGTTCATAAATCCAACCTGTGTCACATTATGGCTGCGATGTATTACTCAACACAGAAACTTAAGACCCAAGGCTGCCCTAAGCGCCTGTTCAAAACTGATGCCTTTCTAAACTCATTTCACTCTCAGCAATAATAGTTACCAACATATATGTGAATGTTCAACTTAACATGGACAATGAAACACAGAGCTTTTAAATAACTCCGCAAAATAATCATAGGAAAGAGAACAGAATCATATTTTAATGGAAGGGAGGTTCCTTGATCTAAAGTCCCCAGCAACTGGTCCCCCACAGTTGGCAGAAGACTGAGAACGCTGACGTTACCGCGCCCTCTACTGCGCCTCTACTGTGTGTGTGAGACACTACCAGGTCGTTTGCCCGTTCAGACTGCAGAACACATACAGGTCGCATTTATTTGGAAGTGGGAACGGCCATGGGAGAAAAACTCAGATAGGACAAAAAAATCGGAATCGGGTCACTTCAACCTGAAGTGTGAACACAGCCTAATAAATCATTCACAAAAAGTTTCTCATAAAACACTTTTTGTCTGCGTTAAACCTGCAGCTTGAAGTGACCCAATTCCGATTTTTTGTCCAATCGGATTTTTTTTTTTTTTGCCATGGCCGTTCCCACTGCTGTTTCCATAACAACTGTTATAGAAAATGTGCTTATTCTGTTTTTCCTGTGTGAGGTCATGATGAAGAGTCAGGTAGCGCTGCTTTATGTCCTGATCATTGTGAGCGAAGGATCAGCCCAAAGCCTGATACCCCGCCGGAGCGTTTCCTTCTCAGGTGAGGCGTCTCTGCAGCAGCAGTGAAATGTTCGGACCAATGCAGAAGTATTCACACCCTATTAACTAAAATGTTTCTACTTCTTTTATTCCAATCTCAAAGTAAAGTACGGGGACTAAACTAAACTCAGAAGTTTCCTAAGTAGTAGTCCGAGTCCACTTGTGTCAATGTGAAAAACATTAAGAATGGCATACAGTAACATCAGTGTGATGTTACTGATATCTGATTTCAAAATTAGCCTGAGGTTGCCGGTTGGATTCTTTCCCTCAGATGTTAACCTGAAGCTGTTTAAGCAGCGTAACTTTGACAGTTTGAGCTCCCTGCTGGTGAGAGAAGACATCGGTCAGCTCTTCATCGGAGGCAGAGGAAAGGTCATCTCGCTCAGTTTGGATGACATCACTAAAAAAACCAGTGAGGTAGGAACTGGGCTTGGGTGGAACGGGTTGGTGAGCCTAGGCAGTACACACAATACTTAGGAATGGTGGAGGATGCTGTTGGTAAAGTAATGAGTTATTAATCCTGTTATAACAGAAAAAAGCATGTAAAAACTTAAAAATTATGAAAGTGACACAATAACAAACATCTTAGTGCCAGCTAGCACAACAATTAACAGAATATCTCCATCATACTTCGTAATTAGAGAAAAACATCTTTTAGATTCCCAATAGAGGATGAAATGTTGACTATTTCTTGATATTTATACAGTTTGTTTATAGGAGGTGTTATAAGGTCAAAATCTAAATCTCAATAACATCTTCAGGGATTTTTTAGTTGCTCATTCACTGCTACCCATAAAGCTTAATGCATTGTAAAGGCAACACTTTTAAGGGGGCAGGTTTATGTCATTTACAGCCACATAGTACCATTTTATAGCACAATTAAGTAATTATGTACTTTGTTTTTTAAAAAATGTTGTATATACTTTAAACATGACTTAAAAAAATTAGACTTTGCAACTGAATAGAGCAAACAAATGAACCTCCAGATCTGTTTTGTTTCAGACTATATGGATGGTGAGCTCTGGAGAAAAATCTGAGTGCTTGGCTAAAGGCAGGAGCATCGAGGTACATTGGAGCACATTTACATGAGAAATATGTTTCCTTAAAATGCTCTGTTTGGAAAAATAGCTGTTCTTCTAACAGGACTGTGAAAACTACATCACAACGCTGCACACCCTGGATGACAGCAGAATCTTCACGTGTGGAACCCGTGCATTCAAACCTCGCTGCACACACCTGGTACGTTCCTCTCATAACCAAGGCCCCCGGGACGCAAAGGCAAAAGCCTTTTGTCATTCAGGCAGTGGATCCACACAGATTCAGTGTCTTGGGAAACCAGAAACAAAGATTTTTGAACAGGTTCCACCTTTCAGAATGCCAGTTTCCGTTTGGTCATTGCAGCAAACGGAAACTTTTGCTACAATGTCGTAGCTCCATCTTGTTCTCCATCCTGCACGTGTTTGAGCTGGATATGTTTACACACACACATGTGGCGCAACGTCATCTTAAATGATGAAGCAACACTGGGATTTCTGTTTCACAATACCACTACATAGTGACACCTAATTGGCCAATTGCCCAGACATACTTACTGCACCCTTTTCTATGTTGCTGTGTCATGTCATGTGGACACACATTTTCCTTGATCAATTACAAAAATATGCAGTGCTTGTTTCCATGTACGCGAGAATTAAGGCTGGAGTTGTGACACCAGAACCATCAGCTGGGAAGATGCACTGGGTTTTTACTGTGTTGACAGAATTGTGTTTATTGTAATAAAATAATGGCATTAAAGGATGTAAAACATGCAGTACAGAGATTTTAAAGTGAACTGGATTTTTGATTCAAACGTCAGAATTAAAACAGATGCATGGAAAATAAGTAGCATCATCTCTAAATAATTCAAAATTATTTCATGTTTCTTCAGTTGTTCAAAGAAGGAAGTGTCACCATGGAAACCACAACTCAGGAGGGCAAGGGCAGAGCTCCCTTTGGCCCCCATGATGACTTTGCCTCCCTGATGGATGGTTGGTGCAACACTTTCTCTCATGTCTCTCAGTGTTTAGCTCAGCATCTTAATGTTTCCTTCCCTGGATTCATCATTTAAGTTCTTGACCAAACAGTAGGTGAGCATCGAGAAACTTCATCATATAAAATGTTTAGTTGTTCTCCATCTTTATAGTGGTATATTTGTTCTGACCTGCATAAAACATCAAGCAGTGAACTTGCACTCCTCCTACTTCTCTGAGATCTGGCTCTCTTCTTGATGCTTTAACAAGTTAGCAGTATTTGGACTTTGAGCTGCAGGATTGTAACCAGATGAAAAACAGAGGAAATGGGAGCAAGAGACAAAACAAACAGATGTGATCAGACACTCAAAGCAACTTAAACAGGCAGTTTATTCCTTGTGATAAACTATGGGATGTTGTTTGTAAAGTTAAACAGAAAGTAAATAATTTGGTAAAAACAGCAATAAATGGGAGTAAAAGTTTCAGTCATATTTTCTCCATGTTATTAATTTAATCATGAATGTCAGTTAAATACTAAATATTTAGTTAACCTAAAAACTTAGTTAGCTCAGATGGAAATATTTAGCTGACATGTAAATTCACTTGCTGATAACGGGAAGTGGACTACCAAAATAAAAGCTGGGTCTTTTGAACCTCTTTCAAAATTCCTGCTCTCAAATCGCTTCTTTTTCTCTTTTCTTATCCAACATTGAAAACAAAGATGAACCATTTTAAATGCAATACAGACATTTACCAACTGGTCCACAGCAGCAGTGACGATTTGAAGACCAGCAGGAGTTTATATAGAAGCTCTTAAGTTCCAGCTTTTATTTTGATAGTGGACTTCAGCTTATGGGCAAGTGAATTTGCACATGAACTAGCTAGCTAAATAGTTAGTTTGCTTCTTAAATATCTATGGAGTTAAATATTTAATATGAAACTTTAAGAAACACGACAGAAATATGTTAAAAGTGCTGGTATTGCCGTTGCATACAGGTGTTCTGACAGCTTACAGCACCAATAGCTCTATAAAATGAACACTCTCTATTGTGGTATCACCCATGGAAGGATTTCTTTATTTAAATGGGTTCATTTTTCTGAGGGACACACAATGAGGGTACTGTCATTTTAGCAATTACGTTTTTAAGAGCGATATTCATTTGTCCTTCCATGGAAGCATGCAGCATCCAGGCGAACATTAAAACACTTTTCCTTTTATTTAAAAGTTGTGTCAATGTTTTTACGACTACATCACTGCCAAAACATGTGTATAAAAAAACTCAACAGGACTCCAGACAACTATGACCTGAAAAGTGAATCACAGCAAGGCCGTTAGCCGGTGTAACGCTGAACTGATGCAAAGTTTTAGCAAGTAGCTCAAAGTTTCAACAGGTACTGTTGTGCATATGAGATGTAAAGTTTACCTTCGAGCAAACGCCCCCCAAAGGAATCGTATATTTTTCTGCCAGCGCCCCCTGCTTTCGTCTGAACACCCCCTGAATTTTAGAGTTTTAAAACTTTTCATCAGCTGCTAAAAAGCCTAGTTGAGTTTCTTTCCTCTCTTGCTCACATTTGAAGCTCTGCCTCAACCTGGCTTTGACAAACAGAGGACATCCTCGCCACATCCAGTTCAAGACTAAGGCAGATTCTCCCCTGTCGCTGTTCTCAGTTTTTTCTCTGGTACTAAACAGCTGCAGCTTCATTGTTTCAGTAGATCCCACCCATGCTGAAGGAATGTTTTTGTAAAGATCGGTTCAGAAATGGTAAATCTTTTTCCTCTGTTCACAACAGAAAATACATTTTATTCGGCTGTTTCTGTAGACTTCATGAAGAAAAGAAAGGTTTTCATGAGAACCGGAAGCACTTATCTCTCTACTGAAGACAAAATATCTTGGTTCAATGGTAAGGTGACTGCTTGACCCAGTTAAAGGCTCTTTTACTACCAATTCTATCCTGTAAAACATAACCCCATAATTTTAAATGTTATGAACTCAGACCCCATCATGATTTCCATAAACGCTGCTGAAACCAGCAAAAGTTCAAAGTACAACGAGGATGACAATTTGTTCGTGTTCTTCACTGAGATCGCTGTGGAGGAACGACGCAGCAACCTGCGTTTGTCAAGAGTTGCACGAGTGTGTAAAGTAAGCTTTTTTAAACATATTTCTTAAAATTGTCACCATGTCATGACAGTATGAATGAGAAGGATAAGCTGTGAAAAGACGGATCTCCTCCACCCCTTTTCTGTGCTACTATTGTTATCTGGAGAAATTAACCGTTTCTGAGCCATCCAGACCCAAAACAACCAAATGGAGCCTGGAGGAAGGTCTTAGCGTTGCCAATCATTCTCATTCACATGCTCATCATCTACCCTCATGCTAACGAGCTCATGGGCTAAATAACTCAACTGCAGCACTGAAAGTTAGTTTGTTTTTTTAACCTCTGTCTTTAAAAGATAGGATGCAGCGGCTCATTCAAGACAGATTATCTGTAAAATATTTTTATAAAAATTACAGCAGCAAATTACTGCAGCTTTAATGTGTGATGTTTGTGTTGATTCAGAAAGACTTGGGAGGCTTCATAATTTTAGAGAGAAAGTGGACTTCTTTCCTGAAAGCCCGTCTGGACTGCCCGTTTGGAGACACAGGTTCACTTTCTCTGTTGCAGGGTGTCTTTTTTCTCAAAGATGAAAATAATGTGACAGAGAGCCTCTTCTACACAACATTCACCTCTAGCCCGTAAGTCATGTTTCGATGTGCAGTGTTCAGAATTTTTTTAACCTCGTCGTATGTAGCTTTGTGACTGTACGGTGTTTAAAATGAATTGATTCTGATTGTTCAGTTGCCACAAAGTTAGAGTAAAAGACCCCCCTCCATTCTGAAGCATTTGATGAAAATTCGCCTAATCAAGGATTTCTCTGTAGAGCAAATTTGAAAGAAAATTAAACGTATGAAGCTGAAATACCTGGGAGCAATGCTACTAGAGAGGGTCTGGACTCTCGGTTACGGAGAAACAACTGCTTCCTGGCGGCACGGTCAACAAGGACCAAACGGCTTCCTTCATTTCCTCCGCTGCCATTACTAAAACTAAGAAACATATTTGGGAGTAAAAAGAGTGTACATACTTATAAAATTCTACTTTCACTGATAAAAATGATACTGTTTCCACCAGTTTCTTATAAAACATGTTCAGAAAAACAGTCACTATTTAAATCATATGAAGTTGTGTAGAAAAACTAAGAATAGCCCCTGAACTTGCACCTGCAGAGGAATCTCCATTGGCAGCAGCAACCCTAGTATGATGTTGTAGAAAGTGTTGCTTCCAGGTTTTTGCCCAGCTCTATTAAGGTCTTGCCACATCATATTCAGTCACATTCAGATGTGGACCTTTATTAGGCCATAGCAACGCCGTGGTTCTTTTTCCTCTGTCATTCTGTTGCAGATCGGCTGTGGTGTTTGGGATCAATTTTCTGTTGATGACCCAATTTGGTCCACACTTCAGATATTAAACAGATGGACCTAAACATTTAACAGATCCTCCAGACGGACTTACATTTGCATTTAATACTTTGTTTTACTGCAGACGCCAAATTGGATGCTTCCCAAAAGCCAGTCAGTAAGGTGTCATGTAACATTCTACCTCCGTATTTCAGCTTCCAGAGCTACATTTTCTTTCACACATTTTAGATATTCTTCACCATAAAACCAACCAGTGGGACCATTTTCCACAAATCTGTTGGAGTTTTGTTCCTCAGAAAAAAACTGAACCCAAATGATCCACCTTCCATCACCATGTTTGGCAATTGTTTTGGGGCTTTATGCTGATATATGTAATTTTCAGAAGTATGGTTCTCCAAACAGCTCTACTGTGTGTCTGTTACTACGCAATAGCCAGCCCCGCCCTCTCCTCACAACTCCTCGGGCTGACTACTGACCAGTTCTCTGTCTAACAGGTCCGGAAAATCTCTAAGACCTGGGTCTTACCCTGAACAAGATCTATGAGAGATAATCTGTTTAAACTGGTGGCGAAAGAGACTCGTCTAGATCTGACTACCTCCTATCCAGAAGTTATGACCCTTTTCAGTTAAGAAACAATCAGCTGAGTAGCCCTTACAGCTGCATAGTTTCAATAACCACTTCTGTTAACGGTAGTTCTCTTCCTAAAATGTAACGGGCACTTGTTACCGGCTAGATATTATTTAGTGACTAAGATTTAAGCCCTAAGGTCATTATTTACACTCACCAAAGGAAAGTCCGAAGCCACCACATTACTAGAATCATGTATACTGATTTTACTATAAATAGAAGAACTTTAATTCAAATGACTCAATTAATTTCAATGTCCACAACCTAATCAGAATTTTTAAGATATATGTATTTATTAAGCAAGCTTTAGCAGGGAAAATGACAGGCATACAGAATTTACTTGAGACTACCATACAAAGAAAATCAATAAACTTTAGATCAATTCAACCTCTACCTAACAACCTCCCTACACTGTCATCTGGCTATCAAATAAGGCTTTGGGGTGCGGCACAACTCATACTCATCGATGGTGTTGGATCTCGGCAACAGAAGTCCTTGTGGTCCTTGGTCAGAGTCTTTATCCTTGAACATAAATCCTCCTTGGAACCGAAACAAAATGATCTGTCTGCTACATCCAGCTGAACAGCTCTTAGTCGATCCTTTGACTTTTGATCAGTTCCCCAAGTCTGTTGCGATGTGGTTTGAGATCGTGGGGTTGAGTGCAGAGTGTGGAAATCCAATGAGGAACCAAGGCAGTGGGTCGGTGGATCCCGCCCTTTGGTCCAGCGTGAGGAGCTCTGTTGTCCTCCTTGTGAGGCGCTTTTCTTGGTTCCAGGGCGTAGTCCTCTGCTGGTCTTCTGGCCGCTCTTGTGTCGAGTCTCAGCGCCGGGGACGAAGAACCCAGTCTCTCCCTAGTCTCATGTTTTTATACTTTGCTACCTCCCCGGGGTATACACCGAGAGAGGGAGAGAGAGAAAGACAAAGAACAGTTCGTGCGCAACTACATGGTTGCGCAACCTGACCATCTGCACCACTTGGATCACAATGACCCGATTGTGAAATAATGTACTTGTGACACTCGGGACTTTCCGAGAACAATAGACTCCAACTTGGGACACAATGACCCTATTGTGAGACTATGTGCTTATGACTCCAAATTGCAATAGACTACAACTTGGGACACAATGACCCTATTGTGAAACTATGTGCTTGTGACTTTTTGGGACTTTCCGAATTGCAACAGCGGCATATGTCATCCTCCACACCCCAACCTTATACTTCTTCTTTTCCTGTACTAACTTTAATCATACAAGTTCCTTCAATCATTAAAATCATATAAAATATTAGTACATTAGATGATTTGATCCTAGTTTCTTGTTACAACATTAATATATCACAGAAACCATATCCTCATACAAAGAATACACAGTAAGTAATCATTTTTTAATCAACATACAGGGCTGTGGCAATCTTCTAGGCTTTTTATGATCCGTTTTTCTGCATGAGCCTGGACAGATCTCACATTTACATACCAGATTTCTTGACATGTGGTCTCATCTGTCTATAGGACATTGTCCCCTAAGTCTTGTCTTGCATTCAGATGCAGGTTTACTAATCTAGAGGGAAGAGACTATCTCTTCTCTCTCTACTGTAATGATTCACTAGAGGGACTCAGGCATAAACACCTTACTAGATAGAACCAGACTATTATCAAGGCAGAATCGCATCAAATGATTAGCAAATATTGAACTTTTATCAGAAATATCTGCATTTATGTCTCCCACAATTAAAAAACAAGTGGTAGCATTTTCCAGGATGACAGACATAATATAAGAAAACCTACGAAGACATTCATCTTCATTCCTGGGACATTCATAAGGTGTGTACATATAGAGAATGATGATCTTCTGATCACGTCACTAAACTCATTTCCAATGGCCCAGTCAAAGTTTAATCTGACCACCTTAACCAGCTGATCATACTTTTTATGCCATAAAATAGCAACACCACCAGGTATTCTACCATAAACTATTCCATCACTCAAATCAGTGGTAGATTCGCCCACACCATACAAGTCTTTATGCAGAAAATTAAGTCCTTCCAAGTCTTGCTTCAGTAGACATGAAACGAGCTGAACCTTTTCTGAGTGGAATTGATTTTGCGACATGTCACCGGTTTCCCCAGTTCATCAGCCAGATAGGAGTGTAAGGTGTCAACGTCAAGATTAGGTGCAAATCATGTTCCAAAAACACTCGTCAGCCTAGTTTTAATCACTGGGATGTTGTTATCCGCACTGGCGCCAGTTATTGCCATCTTTTGGCTCTGTCTTTGACTCTGATGTCTTTTGTTAAACGCTCTGTTCCTGGGCTTTACAGCTTTGTTTTGATATTTCCGAGGCTTTCCTATCCCTTTCTCTACCACGTTGGTTCAGGGCGGGGATTTCGGCAGGTCCTCTGACAGCTGGACTTGCGAGTGGTGAGCAGATGTCCTCAGCTCCTGTGACGCTTCCACGCAATGTGCTCGCATTACACTGGTCCGGTGTGATTGACCAGGCGAGTCACACTTCTTAACTGCAGTCATCTGGCGATCTAGAGCTATCACTACCGCTTCCAGGATCTCATTCACAGTGGCCTGAATTTCCAAGATCTTCCTTAGGCGAGACACCTCCAGGCTCACCTGCTCCACCCTGCTGAGTAGGGCAGAGGTATCCATGTTGCCAAAACCAACTGGCGGAAGTACATCCAGATAAAGCGAAACAAATCTCAGAATGTTTTCAACACACTCGTTAAGTACCCTGAGATGTCCTTTATGTTGTTAGCATCCTTTTGAGGGCCTTTGTGTTTGATGCAACGAATCGACGTCACGCATAATTCAAACAGTTGGCGCTTTGACTCCTCAATCCACTCAGATGAGAAATTGTTTGAGGCTAATAAAACAATTTCGTCCTGAGACAAAGTTCTCATTTTTGTAGCAATGAAGCTCAGGAACACATCCTCCACTATCACTTTCCCATCACCAGTTTTATAAATGTAGATTTTGCATTTTATTCAAGAACCTGTTCTAGTATGTGACACACCCCCATACTGCACCACCGCCATCTTGTCACAAAGACTATTGTTTCTGAACTAGAATTAACTTGACTTCATTCACAGGTCAATTGTCTCTACACCCAGTTCCTGCAGTCAGTCCGCTGTCTGTGCCTACAAGCTGTCAGATATCCAGCAAGTTTACAGGGGGAACCTTCTGAATGAGATAAGTCCTGGAGTTTGGGTGAAGGACGTAGGAACAGAGAGCTACACCTACCCTCGATCAGTAAGCACCAAACCTAAACTGATATGCAATAGTATCAATGAAAATGATCCACCTCATGTGATCTCTGATCTGTATTATCAGTGTATTAATGATGAAATGCGAGCCAAGGGTGTGAAAACCTCTCAAAACATCCCAGGCAAAACCCTGGAGTTTACGAGGAACCACCCTCTGATGGAGGGAGTGGTGACACCGATCACTGGGAAGCCCCTGCTGGTTGGGTCTGCGGCACAGTTCTCCAAAATTGTTGTTGACAAAGTAACCTCTCTGGATGGACAGCAGCACAACGTCATGTTTATTAGCAACAGTAAGTAACTGGATCATATATAATGACTCAATGGATCTTGGCGTTGTTAGCAGGATCTGTCTGGAAAATGGCTGTATTGTGTTTTTGTGTCTGATATGATGTAAAGCACTTTGAAATGCCTTGCTGCTGAAATGTGCTATACAAATAAAATTTGATTGATGGATTGATTGGTAAATGGAAAACCTTTACATTCACAGTTTCACTGTGTGAATATAACAGAAATCCTATCACTTTAACGCCCAACTTGAGATTTGAGCAACAAAGACAGTTGATGTTGGAACTTGAGCATGGCAAGTTCAGAATAAAAGTTCAATTGATAATAAACCAGAACATTGCTGCTAGCATTCTTTTTAAGTTTACAAACATCACCTTGTAGAAACCAGAGTTAACCTCTGGTTCTGTCCTCTAGACTCTGGTTGGGTGCAGAAGGCGGTGTGGTCTGGTGATGATGGAGGGCGAATCATTGAGGAGTTGCAGCTGTCTCAGGATCCTCAGCCCATTCGCTTCCTTCAGCTCTCCTCTAGAAGCGTAGGTTACAGCTACATGTCTGTAGACTAAATGGACCTGGAGCTAACCTTTGAACTCTGATGATCTGCAGGGTCAGCTGTACAGCACAACTAGAACTGCTGTTGTTCAGCTCAGTGTGAGGGACTGCAGCCGCTACACATCCTGTGCTGACTGCCTTATAGCCAGAGATCCATACTGTGGCTGGAACCGTCGCACAGGCCTGTGTGCTGCTGTTGCTGGTGCTTCAAAACTCTCCATGTATGTCACACTAACTAAGACATGTTCATTGTGTGCTACGTTTATAATCAGAGCATTTAATTCATTTGTGGCAGGATCCAGAACCTCATTGATGGTGACTTTGGAATTTGCCCAAGCTCTCATTGCAAGTATTCCCCACATAAAGCTCTTTACACACATTTACCTTAACAAGGAGAGCAGTAGGAGAATTTTTATGGCTGTTTTGGTTTTTCCCACAGTGTCAAAGAGTACCAAGATCCAACTCACACTTGACGTCGCGCAGTTCCTCCCCTGCTCTCCTGATACCAATCTCCCCATCAGCTGGAGGTTCTCTGGTAGCATCCTTAAGCCAAGTCCCCGACACACTCTGCTCAGCCAGGGACTCGTTTTAACACCTTCCCTCACTGATCAAGGCCTTTACACCTGTGAGACAGTGGAAGTAGTTAAAGGCAGAAAGCACAGGAAGGCAGTGATCCAGTACCATGTCAAGATTTTACAGGGTGAAATCTTGGGTCAGGTAAACAGGTTTCAGGGTGTAGTTGTCTATATTTTAGCTTCTATTTGTGTGCTGTGTGCCCTGCAACTGCTTTAGTGATCCTGATACCAAGAAAACCACACCAACTAGGGCGGAAAAGAGGGCAAAATCTACCATTTAAAACAGATTTATAGTTTGATAACAGCACAACCCACTTCTGTTACACTTTGTGCATCACTGGCATCAACTCTGTAACAATAAAAGACAAAAATGATTCAAGTGTGGTTATATATGTTTGTAGCGAGGGCTGGGAATGAGGGCTGAAACTTTGAGACTGAGCAGCAGGTTAAAATTAGCCGCTAAGGCTATGGAGATTAGAACAGTGGTGATATTTAAAAATAAATTTACTTAAGAACACAGAGCAAATGGTTTGTTTGGCAAAGAATGAATAAAGAAACTACAGTGCTGAAATAGTGTTCTGTCTCGCGTATTTTTAGTATTATTAGAATTTTTTGGAAAAAGTCATGCAGCAACCTCTCTGGAGAGGAGGCAGAGGAAGTGAGGTGACACGGGAGGAAACAGACCTGCAACTGTAAGGTATGTAAAGAGTATGAGTTACAGTTTTCCCCCTGGATCTCATGTATGGTCCCGTACTGGCTGACAGCAAACTACTTATTTGCACCAAGGAGTAAGAAAAAGATTGTTCTGTCTGTTGTGTGAATACACAACTTAACCCATGCAACAATATGCAGTTAAATTTGTTTCACAATTATTCAATAAAAAACATGTCAAATGAAAAAAATTAAATTAAGATCAAAGATTTTGGATTTGCAAAAAAAAATTAACCAAGATAGATAGATAGATAGATAGATAGATAGATAGATAGATAGATAGATAGATAGATAGATAGATAGATAGATAGATAGATAGATAGATAGATAGATAGATAGATAGATAGATAGATAGATAGATAGATAGATCTTTGTCATTGTCACAAGAACAACGGAACTTTAAAAGTGCCATCAGTCAGTGTATATGCTTAAAAATAAATGTCTAAAAAGCTATTTTTGTATTTAAAATCACTAATTTTTGCTTTATGAATTGAAAAATTTAATTGTAATACATTTAATACACATGTAATATACATATAATATATTTCACAAATCACCACTCCAGTTTTTTTTCTAAAAAAGCAACAAAATACTTTCGCAAAGTGGCTTTATTTCAATCATCCCTTCTGTAGGTTTTATAATGGAGTATTATGGTCAGGCTACAAGCATTTTTAATTATGAGAATGCAGTCATATCAGCAAAATAAAGATGCAATTTTACCAGAAAAACATCTTAAAATACGAGAAGTCATTTTATAAAAAAAAACTTAGGTTGAGCTGACAAATCCAGCTCAGTCCATGTGGTTCTGACACAATTGTCAGTGGTTAAGAGGATGTACTCTGCTACATCAACTGGCCAGGTAAGCACTGACAGAGCTAATGATGTAGGAGCACTTTCTATATTATTAAAAATTTGATGACGCAGTTTCCATCTGAAGGGAGTCGTTTACTGGAGTTACTACATGGATTAGCCACAGGTTCACCTGTAACAAAAATATTTAATAAAAAAAACCTGCAGAAACATCAGCATGATTTATTTAACTTAAGCAGGTTTTGCCCATTAATACTTGATTGTCATGTATTTCTAAGTGGTCTGTAATACCACTTAAAGGCAGGTGGTTAACCCTAATCACACTGAAGTTAAATTTTATGCAATGTGGCTGATGTTTTCACAATGTTTGTGGTTGGACAAGCATTTTTAATTGGTTTGAAATGACTGAGCGTGTTTATGGATTCTTCTGATGTGATCATGCTAAGGTTCAGTAAAGTTCAATCAGTCAATCCATCGACTTTTATTTGTATAGCACATTTCAGCACATTTGCTATAACTAGAAAGAAGTGCAGAGTAAAACAAGTATTTCAAAGTGCTTCACATCAAATCAAACACAGAAACACAATGCAACATAGAATCAACAATCAAAACACGACATTAAGTCAAGTTCTATCAATAAATCTGTAATTGATTACATTTCAAATACAATTCTAAACAGGTGAGTTTTTAGTCGAGATTTAAAAGAAGTCAGTGTTTCAGCTGTTTTACAGTTTTCTGGAAGTTTGTTCCAGATTTGTGGTGCATAGATGCTGAATGCTGCTTCTCCTCATTTGGTAGTTGATAGCTAGTAAACAGACAGAACCAACAGGTTCGTTAACCTGTTGGTTAATTTAGACATAGATTAAGTCTATGTAGACATTATCTATTATGTCTACATAGATAATGTAGACATAATGTATTTATGTCTACATTATCTATCCAGATGAGAATATTGTCACATAGATGGTGAAAGAGGCATTGGGCTAAATATAAATACTTGTTTTACTCTGCACTTCTTTCTAGTTATAGCAGAGGAAAAATGCCTTTTAGCAGGTTATTGGCCTTTATTACAACATCCTACTTTAACTCTGATATATAGCACTAAACGGTGAGGAGCTAATGGCTGTTCTTGCTGAATTTTTTTTGAAATACTGAAAAACTAGATGCTGCCACAAGATGGCAGTAATATATAACTAAAAAACTTATTGTTAAACTTGAAATAATTGTCTGAAAAATACTGGAGTACATATAGCAGCATTCAGAAAATCTTAATGTCAGTATGAGCATCTTTGGAAAACAACATGTATTAAACTTGATTTATTAAGGCTGAATTTCTCCATTAAAATGTTTTTATTCATGTGATGTAATATGCTTATCTTAAATATTAAATTTTCACCGGCTGTCCATCCATCCATTAGTGATGTTATTGGACTTTGGGAGGAAGGAGGAGTACCTGGAGAAAACAAAGGAATGGATTTAAAGCGAAAATTGTACAAAACTAACTTTATCTTGCCAAAAAGCCTCCTATTAAGCACTTTTTGCTTTCAGTTATTAATCCAAAAATTAAACAGACCTGCCATACACTGTATTGATGCAAAGTAAAACAGAAAGAGCTGAGTTTTAATGTTAGAAGTATTTTTTAGCTGCAGAGGGGTCATTTGCTACAGATGATCAAGCGTTCACTAAAGAAATGCTGTCATTGCATTCTAGGCAAGAAAATGTTAATTTATAAAACTTATTACAATAATCTTCCTGTTTTGGACTCTTTACAATTGGTTTGCAAACCACCACTGCATTAATGAAAGTCCATCAACATGGTTCTTTCTGTATGGTTTGAATTGTCTAAATTTGAATCATTGCTAAGATTTTTCATAGCTCTTTTAGGACAGACACCAGGTTATCAGGGGATGTCTGCAGCCATCCTCGCTCCCTGTGAGGGAACGAGGATGGCTGCGATAGTCGGGCCAAGACAATGTTGGATATGGCCGAATTTATATCGGAGCGGTCCCAACTTTCTACCGACTGAACCAGATTACCAGATTAGTCACGACACACCTCACAGTACAGGAGGATCGGTTACAATTATAGCAAGTGAAAATCTTAGAAGAAGATTGTCACTTGCGATGATCTGCACCAAATGGAATGGGAGGGGCAATTTTACTGCACCCCCCCCAGGCCGCAGTCAAATTGCCAAGCCTTGACTGACATAATGATTGGGGACCACTAACTAAATCACATCATGTATAAAAATGAGACTGTGACTCTCCTTCCCATGTATTGCCAGATGGAAAGCACACAACTCCACCAGGTGAGCAGAGCCATGTTCACAATTAATTGTGAAATTTATTTTGTTTGAGGAACATTTATCCCAGAGCTTGTTGAAATGGGAGGCAAAGCAGAAATGATGATGCTTGGAAATGCCAACTTGAAAGGAGTTTGTATGCTGCAGTTTCTAACTCAAGCTTTCTATGATCTACATCGGCATCAGCATATTTTATCAATTATATCACAATGGTTTATTACAAAGACTGAAAGATGCTACATTTTCACCTTAAATGTCTATTCAACATCTTCCAGTTTGTTTTGATTTAGCATTAGTTATAGGTAATATAGTAAACAGATCACAAGTCATTCACGTTGGCTTGTTTCAGCAGATATCTCATGTATAACAGTACAATAAAACTGAGGCAGTTTGCCTTGATTCAGATGTTCAGCGTGTCTGACTTCTTGTGTTTTGTTTACAGATTTCAGTCCAATATAATTTTATATAATAATTCACTCAGCGTGCATTGCCATAAAATGGCAATCTGCGAAGGTGAAAAATATAATAAAGACCATTTTTGAAGTAATTATGAGTTTTTACGCATTACAAACAACTTGTAGGTTAATAGAAAAATTGTAAGGTTTACACCAACATGTTAAACTAACATGGGGATCCCTTTAAAATCAGTCTAAAAACTGTGAGATAAATCTTGTTAGATTGGTGCTAATATTGGAATAAGTTGCTCTTCTAACACATCCAATAAAGACTAAAAAGTACCTTTTTACCCATCTACTGAAGGTGAGGGCCCTCTTTAAACTTGAAAAGCAGTATACTAATTACTGATAAGTCTGAACTGAATCCTTTGTTGGAATAATTTCTCTCCCTTCATCTCTGGACTCTCCTTGAATGTGTTGCCCTCCTTCTGTCCCACTTTCTTTCTGCTCTCTTCAAAACCACAACTCCGTCACTTTGATCCTGTGTTTGAAGTCTTAATGTTCTCCCACTTGAATCAAGGGCTCGCTGTAACCTTCTTTTAAAGTGATACTCTTAATTTCAAAGGAAAGTGCTCACCCATCTCCAACAGACAAAACCTCTAGAAATGTTTGAGAACTTGCCAACAATTGTTTTAGGTGCCAATACTGAGCCTAACTCCTAAATGATGCTTTCACTTAATCTTAAGTATACAATAAGCAGCAGATGAAGTGAAACATGTTATGAAATATACTGCTAGTTTAGCAAACCTGAAATACCACAGCTGAATGGTGTAAAACCAGTTTTAATATTTTTTTTCCATCATATTTCTTCCTCATGTCTTGTATTTTTACAGCCTGTATTACTGCATCAGGACCAAGATTTCTCCTGAGTAAATAAAACAAATCTCCAGATTTTCAACTAGACAAGATGTATTTTTGCAAAATACAGTCTCAGAAAAAGCTAGCACAAAAAAGGTCAATAAAAAGTCTGGAGCTCATCCCTTAGAGGTGGGGGAGAGATGATGTAACTCCTGGACATACCACCATCATTCACAAGATTCAATATTAAGACGCACAAAGATAAAAAAAAAGTGAAGTAAAGAAAGACACTGTCTAGTATCTGAATTTAAAGTAAAAAATTATACAAAATATATATATGCATAAAAACAAAAGCAGTAAAAAACTTCAAGCAACAGAAGGGATGTTATTTAAACTAGAAAAGAAAGTGCATTTCCTGCAAAGATGCAGTGTGAATGTTGTAAGCTGAATCTTTTTGGTGAAAACTGCAAAAGCATTTGAAGTCAAATGTAGAAGACTTGCATGAATCTAATAGATGAGAAACAGCAGCGTAAATATGTCTGCAAATCTTATGTAGAACAACTCGGTCAATACCAAAATCCTATCAACTGGTGCAGAAGACTGTTTACATAGCTGAACTGCATTCATTTAGGGAAGAGTGTAATAATTTAAAGTTCGTAGTACAGTCAGAGCAGTGTGTGTGCTACAGTTAGCTGGTGTTTTCAGCCAAGATGCTAAAGGTTGTAGCTTGCAAATGACATTTTTAATAAGATTGATTTACTCAATCTACTGTGGAAAATGCATTGTGGGAGCTAAAATAAGCTAAAACAAATTAAGTTAGCTAAATTACTGATGACAGCAGTTATGCTATAATTAGCATGTGGACCTGGAGTAACATAATTATGTCAAATGTTAATAATGGCTAAAATGGTATCAATAGCATGTGGGCTGTAGCCAGGATGTTATAACAAACATGATGTCTCTATTCAGCTTGTTTAGATTAGCTTTTAGGTCAACATTAGTTGATATTAGCTAAAATGTTCTCAAAAGCATTATCACCAGCATGTTGATTAAGGTGAGTTCATTCCATTCAGCCTATTAGGTTTAGCTTTAATGTCAAATCGGCTAAAATGCTCATTGTTGGTAATATGCTAAAGTTAGCATGAGAGCTAACTTTAGCCCTCACTTTAGCACAATGATCTACAGTAATATAATCAATTCAGCAGGCAAAAACATAAAATTCATGGAATTCAATAATTTTGTATCTTTTAAATATTTAATAAGTGCTTGAATTATATCATACATAATCTCGCTCTCTTCTGCCTGCCTTCTGCACTCTCCCCACACCTGCGATCAATTAGCCAATCAGTCCTGGTCCATTGTTCTACATTCACTCTCCCAGTACTTTAACACTTCTACTGCTTTCACCCTTTGCTGGTTCTTCCAGCTATTCCCACGTTATCTCTCTGTTAAATCCCTGCCATTTTATCCATTGATTTATGTTTTTTTTTCTGCTTTGTTCTATGAGGTTTTTCTAAGTATTTTGTTTAACACTTTTCATGAAATCACCAGAACTCTGCTCAACACCTCTGTCTACTGCATTTGGATGCTTCAACATAACATGACAACGTTCTCCATTTGTAGGTCTTTCAAAGCGTCTGTATCCAGAAGTCTTAACACTGCTCTTTAAAAATAATAACTGTTGTCCAGGCATTGGAACTGGAACAAAAGGACAAGGCAGAGAGTGGTTCATATTTTTATTTTAAAAATCAGGCATGGTTGTGTTTTAAGGAGTGCATCAGTTCCATTAGTCATTAAGAAGGCTCCAAGCAGTGTCTTGAACTGCACAATAGCAGCAATAGTTATATTAACTGCCATTATGACCTTAAAAAACTGCATCCCTTCTTGGGACAGCCACTGTTCTGTTACTATGGTCACCAGTCTATAAATAGACTTGTACGCGTGTGATGGTCAAAGTCTACATCAGGCTGCCACTTTAGTCTGTTAAACTGCAAGACTTTAAAACAGAAAACGATGTCTCAGAACAGCTTTGAATACCTCGAGAATCGGAAGGGCTATGAATGTTATTCAGATTTTTTTTTTTATCAAACCACGAGTTATGGGATTGTTCCTGTCCAACTTAATTTTTTGAAAATATAACACCACAGGCACAAAGCCTGTGATACCATTTTATGCTCATATTTGTTTAGCAGAAATGTTTCTCTAATTGTGACTGCTGGCCAGCCTCAGCGGGTCTTCAGAGCAAAGGTTAAGTGTGCTTAGAGCAGCAAGAGGAATGCCAGGCTGTAACATTTGGCAGTGCTCTGTTCCTCAGGGAGTTCATAATAAAGAGCTAGATTGCTCTTTTCTCATGTTGAATATGAATTTGCCACACAGTTCTGAATGGGCCAGCTGATGCTTACTCTGAGATTTTGATGATGATAGGTGCAACCTCAGGAAATTAATTTCCTCTAAAGTATTTAAGGATTGTTTAGAAGAAAAACCCAGGTCCCCAGTAAAATTAACTACTTGACATCTTAGATGAAATTTTGATGATGTGAGTTAAAGAGGCGTATTGTGTCTGCAACCCTCTCTCATGCAACTTGCGTCTCTGTTTGTAAATCCGTCAGACACTCGCTGTATTAAACTTTCATGGCTGCTTGGTTTTGAGCTGCTCCTTTCCCCTCACAGTGTATGAATAACTTCAGTGTTGTATGTTTGAGTGTGTACGGGTGCGTTCAAGCGCATGAGACAGGGTGGGTGAGGACGGCCGTGCATACTGGCCTTGTTAGAGGTTGTGTGTGTACATGGCGGTACCAAGTGAGAAGGGAGAGTGTGTGCTATGAATATTTGATGTGCTGCTCAGTATTCATGAGAGAGAAAGATAGAGAGAGGCAGGGACACAGAGAGGCAGGGATGTAAATCACTCTGCTGCAACACACGGTCACCATCAACACAACAATGCTGTCCTTTCATGTGATTATGGCTTTTATAGATTATGGTCATTCAGGTCCTGCTGTAGGATAACAGGAGGAAATGTTTCTGTGTTATTGGTGAATGGCTAACTTTGTAGGGTTTTATCGCTTTAAATCAGGAATTCAAAGACTTGGGCTGATAAGAATGTAATTAAATAACTTTGGAAATATATTAAATTAAATATGGCTAAGAATGAACTGCCTGCTGAATCATTCAGTCTCATTACAGAATACAAAATCTATCTAATGGAGCTAAACTAAATGGCTACAATGCTCATTTGTATGTTTTCAATAGGACCAGGAATTTAACACATTCATTTTAATTCAAAAATTATGTAGGTTTTAATGTAATTAATTGCATTCTTTTTTAGATACTAAAGTCCTGAACCAGAACCTTTGTATTGCGGTTTTGGTGTGCCAGTAAATCCGATGCACGAGTGACATTTATGCACAAACACAATGGATGAAAAAGCCATTTCTCTCTGCTCACCAGGGGTTCAGCTTTGGTTAAAAAATCTATCTGATGGGACTCTGAAAAAGACTTGTTGTGCTGAAGTTGTGCTAAAGAGTTTGCTTTTCATAGTAGCTATTCAAGTCTAAAGTACCATCTTGATGTTGCTGCTGCAACATGTTTCTTCTTTACCCCCCAACACTAATGTCAGCATCCACAGTCCACATTTCTTAAGAATTTCTTAATCCTTGGGACAGGATTAAGTCCCAAGTATGAAGTCAGTCTTCCCTCGCAGGGGCACAAGGGGCCTGTTTAAGCCAGTTCTCTACACAGAATCATTAAGTTCTCACTTTCTCCAATAAGAATGTCACATCCTTCCTAAGCTTATTATCTCAGAGCTTGGACAGTAAGGTCCAAAGGTGTTCTAGAAATTTGACTACAGCCAACCAATAAAAACCTCCAAATCTTTGAAGTCTCTTCAGTCAGCCTGGTTACACATCCTAGGGTTTACTTGAGCTGCTGCAGGTTCATCTTAAAGCTCCAAAACTAAAATATCCAAACCAGTAATGTTTTATTTCTCACCTCTAACATATGCAGAATTAAGAAGGTCCTGACCTCAAATAATGAGGATAGTTATATAGAAATACTGTATGTGCTCTCGATTGCCTGTACCAGTTAAGACTCATTGAACCATGTGGTTGTAGACATAGGAGGGAGGCCTGGTTCACTCCATTTAAAAGAGTTACAATCAATCAAATTTTATTTGCATAGCACCTTTCAGCAACCAGGCATTTCATATAAATACAAAGTCATGGAACATTAAGTCAATATTACATTTTGCACATCAGATTATTGATTGTTTCATGTTTATGTTTCAAAAGCAACTCTAAACAGCTGAGTTTTTAGTCTAGAGTTAAAGGAACTCAGTGTTTCAGCTGTTCAGCAGTTTTCTGGAAGTTTGTTCCAGATTTGTGGTGCATAGAAGCTGGTTTTAGTGCGAATGTGAGCTGCAGTATTCTGCATCACCTGCAGCAGGAAGATCAAGATTTTTTTAGGCACTGGGGGTTTCATCTTAGAACCCAGGCGTCAGGTGATAAAAGCATGGATTAGAGCCTCTCTGGCATCTAAACATAAAAAGCTTGATTTCTGAGTACTTAACATTGAAATGTGAGTCAAGTGGATTTTGCAAGCGGGTTAAGAGAAGAAAGATCAAACAAATGTATACAGCTGGAGTTGCTGTATCTAAAAGGATGCATAATTTGTTGTAACATTATTTAACAAATATTTATTTCAAAACTAAAAAGAGTAACAGTAAAAAAAACTTTAGTTTTAATAAATTTAAAGTATTGTTGTACATATATCATGCATTCTGGACAGATAATGTACGTGAGGTATTATGAAGCTACTGCTGTCCAGCCAAAAATAACTTTTACACAACATTCAGAATATGAACCAAAACACATTGAAATAGAAGGCAATCCAGAAATGAAGATGAAGAGAAAAGACTGAAAAAGTTGGTGTTTGTGCTGCTGCTTGAAAATGCCAACCAGAAAAAAGTTCTGTTGCCAAGAGCTTCAGTCCCAAAATGTCATGAATTTTAGGATTTATGATTAGCAACAGGATTTTGCTTAAACATATTGAAAACGTATAAAATACATTTTCTTAAATGTATTAGAATGATGTTACAATGACTTAAAGTTGCTTCATTGTCACTTTAAACATCTAATTATTGCCTTCCAATTTGTTTTGATTTTGTGATAGCTCCTGCAAATGTTGCTAGCTCCTGATAATGTTAGTTGTAGCTAACGGTTGTTAGCTCTAGCTAACATAGTAAACAGTAAATCACGTTAATTCCCCCCCAACAGAAATCTCACGTATAAGACCACATAAAGCAAATGTTACATGAGTTGCCTGACTTCCAGTGTTTTTAATTGGCTCGCGTCCACAATAACCTACTCGCCTTATCGGCCCAGAATGCATTGCATAGGTGAAAATACATTTTTTAAATGTATTATTTTTGAAGAAATTCATTTTTACTTATCACAAGTAGCAACGTTTAGGTCATTAGTAAAATCAAAACATTAAAACCTTTTCAAATAGTTAGAGATCCCTTCAAAAAGTCTTTCTTTGATCTTAATAAAGGACATTTAGTGCCATCGATCCCCTGGTGTTGAACAATCAAGGAGAGGCTACAGAGGACAATGTATTTCCAAGATAAATAAACCAGTCATTAGCATATAAATGATGATGGTGCTTAAAAAAAATAGTGCCAAGTCAAAGCAAAGAAAGTGGACATCAAGCATGGAGCCCTGAAGTTCCCACTGGTGGGTGGGCAACAGAAGCAGGAATTTCCATCAGAGTTGAACTGATGGCCATTAAAATACAACATAGAAGATGTTCAGAAAATGAAGGACCTGCAGTGAATCCATGGAGATCTAGATGCCTGAACTGGATTGAACTTCCCTGAAGAGTTCTTGGCACCCAGTGGTGCTGTTTTCATTAAGCAAACAAGAACAAAAAAATCTTACTGATCAGAACAGAAAATAGTCAACAGGGTTTTAAATGAGGAGAAACTGTCTGATAGTCGTTCCGAACTAAAATGGAAAAACCTTAGTTTTTTTCTGGTAGGAAAAAAAAACCCTCCAGCATATTTACATGTATATGAAGCCTCAGCTTCCTGCTATTTTTATTATTGGCCCCAAAAAAAAATACAACCAGAAAAACAAATGTGACATTAAAATTTTCACTGTTCAAACTGTTAGCTGCATATTTTGGGTTATTAAGTATAACAAACATCTTCTTGTTCTGACCTATCAGGATGCACATTAAGACGTCAATGTCTTTTCTACTGCTGTAAATCCTTTTTGCTGGTTCAGTAAAATTAACAATCAGCATAAAGCTCAGTTTGTTTCACTGCTTTAACTGCTGAACAAACTGTGGAAGAAATAAAAAAGTCCAAATCCATTTTTAATGTTCCCTGTGGGAGGATTGGGTTATTACAACGTTAGAGTCAGCAGGGCTGCAGAGAAAATTAATAGAGGTAGAACAGATTGGATGTAGGCATCTAAAATGAACTCGTTTAGAAATTAAATGTTTTTGGTTGAGTATAATAGAGATGCTGATTGATGGAGTACAGTTCCTGTCATTTAAAGGTACTTTGAGTTGATCACAGCTTGGTGGCTTCGGTTTCTTGTCTTCATAGGGGTCTGGTTCTGGGAGTTTGTTGTTCTGATTTCTGAGCAACTTCATTGACACTATGATATTGTGAAATGGTTTGCCATCCTGCTGGAGATTCTTTACTGTCTGTTGTTGAACTGAAGAGCTCTTTCAGTAACAGACTCCTGTATCCAAGATGCACAAAGGAAAATTATAGGAGGTCCTTCCTATCAGCAGGTGTCTAGAACCATCACTGTTCCAACAGAATCAATAAGGGTGTTTCAAATTTCATAGTCTGGTAGACCCCATTTGTTTAGGGACATTGCATTATTTGTTCCATTTTCACCTTCACACTGTACTGTGTCAAATGTCAAGCAAAGTAAGATTTCTCTTTTCTGTCGAGTCATTTCTCCCACTAGCGTTAGACTCACATTTCTTTGCTTGTATTTACCTAGAATGCCATGCGCTAAAGACCCAAACACTGGGTCTGGTATCCAAAGCAGAACTTGTGCAGGTAATAGAAAACAAACACAATGTAGAGAAAATGCAGCAAGTCACCAAAAGTGGAGGTCAAAGTTCTCCATTTACCAGTGAACATGAGACATGAATTGGAATCAAAAGAACAAGATCCTAGATCCAAGTCGCAGACTTGAGCTTCCTTCGTAGGGTGGCTGGACCTTCACCTTAAGACAAAGGGTGAGCAGCTATAACATCTGGGGTGCTCAAGGAACAACAATGTCTCCTTGGAGCTTCCATTTGACGGTTCTCCAGGCACGTCACACTTTAATGTACCTGGACACACTATACAAAGGCTTAGGAACAGTGAACCACATAGTTGTAAACAATCTAAAGTGAATTTAACCAAAACAACCAGCAGTAGGACTCTATAGATCGCTACTTCCAGTTGTTAGTTTATAAATCACTGAATGGTTTAGCACCACAATACATTAAAGATTTGCTGCTGTTGTATCAACCTTCCAGACCTCTCAGGTTCTGGTTCTGGTTCTGCTCTGCATCCCCAGAACCAGAACCAAATGAGGAGAAGCAGCATTTAGCATCTATGCACCAAAAATCTGGAACAAACTTCCAGAAAACTGCAAAACAGCTGAAACACTGAATTCCTTTAAATCTCAACTAAAAACCCACTTGTTTAGAGTTTTATTTGAAACGTAATCAATTGCAAATTTATTGACAGAATCTGACTATGTTGTGTTTTTATTGTTGATTCTATGTTGCATTGTGTTTTTGTGTTTGATTTGATGCAAAGCACTTTGAAATGCCTTGCTGCTGAAATGTGCTATACAAATAAAATTTGATTGATTGATTGATTGCGTAGCATCAACATCTGACGATATTATGCTCCAAACCAGTAGATGACAACACACATAATTCAGTTCTTGTTTTAAAAGTTCGCAGGACAGTTGGATAGAAAAGTAGCGATAGTTTTTGATGGCACAATCGCTGAGAGGATGTTCTCTCAACTGTGCCACACACTATCAAGTTTCCGCATCATCAAAATTGTTGATTCTGATCTAGGAAAAGGTGAGGATCTTTTTCTATATCATCAACTTTCTAGGAAAGGTGAAACAGCAGGTTTTCTGTTAATTGACTAATTATAATCAATATTCTGATTTCCAAGATTCTAGAACTTGCAAGCCAGACAACTAAAGTGAATGTTTAGCAGCTCCAGTCAGACTCCACAAATAACGGCTGGCTTTTTCACCCTGGCCGTTCACCCTCCCACTCATGAACACACAGAGTAAACCAACAGTGAAGTTAACATGGCAACCTTGTCAATACAGGCAAAGAAAATGGACATTTAATTGTAGGGCAATCAAGCCTCAGAGCTTAATGGGACTTTTATAGCTTTCAGCTGCTCCACCATCCTCGCTCCTTTCTTCCTCATCCCATGTTTTTCTTTTTTCTCTTTCTTTTGTATTAAACAGCTAAAAGACATCTGCACTGCTCTTCTCCACGTTTCCATTTCATCCACTCCTCAAACTGAAATGACTGAACATCAAGCATCTATTTTCCATTAAAAGCAACCATTTCTTAGTTGTTTGTAGTTTATTGGGTTTTGAGGAACTACAGACAAACTGGGCCATCGGGTCCAGATGATCGTGTCAGAACCTCCGACTCGTTTCTACCGGATATTTCTTACATGGAAAATACTTCTAAACAAGCCAAGAGTCCTTGCTATCCTCCTGACGTCCCCATAAAAAGGAGGAGAGAGAGAAGACAGATTTCTTGCTTATTTTTTTCACAATTACTAAAATAAAAGGAGAGGAGAAAGAAGACAGATTTCTGCTTCTTCTGTAATTGTACAATACATGTCATTCCAAAGAACGTAATCAGAGCTTCTTTATTGACCTCAAAAGCATGAAAACATTTCATTGGTAAACATCTAATTCATAAATCATTGAAGCATTTAAGACATCAGAATGGAGCACTATGGCATTCATTACAGGAACTGATCTAACACAGCGGATTCATACACACCATCAGTACAATACATCTGTGGTGATAAGCATGGATCCAGGCAGTGCACTTAAAACAATTTATGCTCAGTAATTGTTCAGACAAAACCACTCACTGCTTTGACATTCTTATAATTACCTTTCTGTTATGTTGCTCTTTTCTCAGGCGCGCTGCCTTCAGGGACTGAAGGGTTTTTCACAGAATGAAGGTTTTTCTTGGCTGCTGCTGAAGTGAGATGCAGGAAAACAAAACAGCAAGTTTTCAGTCTCGAGCCGAAATGCCTTTAAATTGAGGAAAGTTCATGTTCAACAAGCTAAGACACACTGCTTTGGTTTGTGTAAGCAGAACATATAAACATTTTATAAATATCTGTGTAAGTGATAAAGAAGGTAACAGACCTTTCTAACCCACTACTTGTTTGGATTTACTTGGTCTCTCTCTCTCTCTCTGCCATTGGCTCCATGTCACCTTCAGGTTTTGGACCGTCCTTCACATCGCCACCATGATGTTTGAAAGAAACAATTACAGTTTTACATCCATCCATGCATGCATGCATGCATCCATGCATCCTTCTCTCCATCCATTCACTCAATCATAACTGCAGTAATAAATATTCCTCACACAGATTTTATGTTCAAAGTCACATTCCAACATGAAACATACAAGTCTTCATTACAACCTAGGTGACATCTAGAGTTGTACATTAGCTTGTTCAACCTGTCCCACCCACAGCCATAGTAAACACACAGCAGGACCGACAATCATTGTGCTGCAGAGTCCTGACTTTGACACAAGGACATGGGCAGGCACAGATTTTTCACAGATGCAGCATTTTTCTGCTTCGTTGATCCTTTCACACTTAATAAAATCAGGAAACCTCCACAAAAATGAGAGCAGTTTTATAGCTTCCATCTGAAAGTAAAGCCAGATTCTGGATTTTAGGAATGTAAAAAAAATGTAACAAAAAATTATAGTTCATTAACATCAAATATATGTTTTTAAACATCACAACTGAAGTTTTCCCCCCTCTTTTCATGCAAAACTGTTATGACTGGTTTGAATTTTATGGTTGTGTTTATTAAAACAGTTCTAATAAAATTTCCTGAGCTGCTCTTTAGACTATGTGATTAAGGTAGCATGGATCGTCAGGTGGAAGAAATTGTCAGAAAACTGCTTTTTAGGTCAGAGAAGATTTTGAGGAGCAATTGTCCAAAGCCTCAAGGATGTTAAACTCCCCCTACTCAGTTTTGATCCAGTGCAACACGACCACTCACCCTCTATTTTTTTCAATAATGTGGAAAATAAAATCCGATTTTCCAGCCCATTAATTATTTTGTCCTCTTCCTAACTTGTAAAAGTTGTTCCTCTGCCTTGATCTCTGTGTACTATGCTGCTGTAAATCACACAACAAAACACTATCATCTCCAAAACAAATAGCCACCCTTCTCAATACTCATACAGATACACTCCCCCCTTTCCAATACAAACTCACACTCTTTTTGTCAACCCCCATACATACATACATGCATACATCTCCCCACAAACTGAGGACTTATTCACCTCGGTTTCCATTTTGATGATGCATATTGAACATTCCTTCTAGCTTATTTTTACCTTGTACTTTTATGAATCCTTTACATCAGGGGTCTCAAACTCCAGTCTTCGAGGGCCGCAGTCCTGCAACTTTTAGATGTGCCTCTGCTGCACCACCTGAATAGAATAATTAAGGCTCTGGAGAACTGATCTACACAAGGTGGAGGTAATTAAGCCATTTCATTCCAGCGTTTTGTACCTGTGGCACATCTAAAAACTGCAGGACTGCGGCCCTCGAAGACTGGAGTTTGACACCCCTGCTTTACATGCTCCCTTTAGTTGCCTTTTGGGGATAAATAAAGGTCTTTAATTTAGTTTAATTCTGCTAAAAGGGCAGCATAATTGTCATTCCCACTGTATGATGGCTCTGAATTTTGCTTTGGCCAGTCCTACAAACAATGTTATATCTAAGAGTGCATCTGTTCAGATGAAGTCATGGAGTTGCTTTCTGGGGCCTTAAGGTGGTTAAGACCCCATGTCCTGGGTGATACATCACTTCCTTCGTGGGTCTTTGTGACCATGCCTGCTCAGAGCACACAAGGGAAAAATGTTGGGATGATAACGTGTATAACACTGACCACAACACAGTAGGATAGATAAGGAAGAGGTTTCTGGCATGGCCAGTAATAACATGAAAAATAGGCTGTAAACCATCACAGTGTGTGCAAATCTAACATTGCTTCCTAAAACAACAAAATCAGTCAAGTACAGAAATAACCTCCAGGGGGACCTTCCTTCACCTGGAAGGCCCTCCTGGAGGTTTCCTTACTGGGTTATGCATAAAAGAACCACATTCAGCAGCCATGACTGCCAGCATGGATTCTGTGTGGAAAAATATTTACTCCCACTTCTTTACTGTACTGAGTGGTCCACTGGATCACCGCAGTTCTTCATTCAGTTGAAGATCTGCTTGGAGGTCATTTATCCCCACAGCCATCAAAACACAACTGAGGGCCCCCAATAGCCTGGCTGATTGTACAGCTCTGTTTACTAAAGCTGTGGTTAAAGTCTAACAAGTTGTTCTGTTTTTGGCTACTTCACACCTTTCTGTGTTACCTGATACCATGTCATGAGTATGGTATTGGGTGACACATACTTATGTGCTATAGAAATCTATAGAGTGCAATTTGTAAAATTACAGTCAAAAATGAACAGCAATAAATGGGAATATTTAGCCGATTATCAGATTTAAAAAATGAAAGTTCATTTTTCAGTCATATTTAAGTTAATCATTTATAAATGTCACAATTACCAACTACATATTTAGTTAATGCTAAATGCATATTTAGCTTGAAACTGTGACATTATAAAAAAATAATAAAGAAAATATGACTGAAGAATAAACCCCTTTGTTTCTCCTATGACAGACTAAATAATTTAAATTATTGCTGTTAATTTTTGTCTGTTTAATTTTAAAAAACAGCACCTCATAGATAGCTAAAGTAGTCCAAGAGTCATTGTCAAATGAGCATCACAGATTTACTTCCACAAAATCTTTCATCGGTTCTGCTTTGATTGTTCAGAACAAATGAAGTTTCAAAAGATTCCTCCAAGCAAACTAATTCTCCAAGGGGAAGGTAGGAAGCAAACCCAAGAAGATGAAGAATTAACTCTGCTTGCATCAGTCACTGCCAAGTCCCACAAACATGCATGTTTGAAATGTTGCATTAATAACTTGGTTATCTTCTGAAGCTCTAAGGACAGACAAGGTCCTGATGTCAAGCCTGTGATGAGTTCTCCAAACAGAAGTCTACTTAAAGAATCACTGCACACTAAACATGAGCTTGTAGAAGTGCATTTTCACTGACTGTTCATTTACGTTTCCCTGTCAACCATCTAGAAACGGAAGAGGACTTTAACCACAAAAGAAATGGCTCCTTTGCATCTGAAGAGAGGAGCATGACTTCAAGTCGGTGCTTAAATGACAGGAGGCTTTCCATTTTCTGCACCTGGTCAGTGTGCAAAAGCCCCCTGAGGGAATTGAGGTCTAAATATAATCTGCGACAGCCTTCCTTCTTAGGACCAGGCTTCCTTAAAGCAGCCCCTAGTTGTCACCCCTGTCCTTGACTAGCCAGCAACTCTGCTGTGTCCTTCCCCATAGCTGTACATTAGATTTAGTCCAAGTCCTATGGGGCAAAGAAGCTTGGTGGGGAAAATTTTATTTATCCTGAATTACATGGATCTAATTGTTGGAATATTTTAAGATTATGTGTAATATTGTATCCTATGTTGTTTTACTGTCTTTTAAACTGTTAAGCATTGCAAATTAGCAAAGGCTATATAGATGTTATAGTATTCGGTATTTATATACCTAATTTATACACTAAACAGGGTTCTATAGAAATATTTAACTCAAATACATTAATAAAAGATCTTAATTTACTAAATTTAAGATAATTTGACTAACAATATTTATAGATAACTAAAAAGAATAAAAACAAAGATAGAAGACAGAAAGAAAAAGTAGAAAGATGAAGAATAGGAAGAAAAAGAAAGACAAAGACAAAAATAGACAGCATGGATATAAAAAGAAGGAAAAAATTTTAATTTTTTTTTTATTAAAGCAAGGCAGGATCGATTAATTTCAACCACTCAATGTGCCTGAGAGATTAAAATTGAAATCAAAAGGAGACTGATATCTATTGTGGGAAATTTGTAGCCTTTTATAGTCTTGACCCCTTGGCTTCATGCAGTTCTTCTTATGACAGTGTTTTGAACTAGACAAACAAATGTTCTGAATATATTTTTTCCCAATGTGAATTTCTTTCATTTCAGTCTCTGTAGACTGATTTTGAGATATAAGGGGAATCTGTTCCCTTAAAATTAATCCACGTGCACATTTTGTCTACAAATGTCTATCCAGTAAGTCCAAAATTAGCTTTATGTTCTCCAGGGAAGGTTTGTTGCAGCCTTTCCTGCAGTATGAAAACACCAGCTTTCCCCTCACTCATTACCAAACAGTTTTACAGCACTTTAAGTCCTGCAGGGATTCACATGGGATTTCCTGGATCTCTTTATGCAAACCTTCCTCCATTTTTCAGTGCAAAATATTACTTTGGTCCTGGTGTGTGTTTTATGCACATACATTTGCTAAACGTTTCAGTTTGGGACGTAATTCAGCCTAAAAATTTCCAAGAGTAATTTTAGAAGAGAAAGGCTTCAGCAAGTGAAGAGCTCTGTCATCAGATGGGAGGTTAAATCAATGGTAGACAGAAGTTCTGGCTCATGCCAAAGACTGGATATGAATTCAGTCATGGATCAGTTTATACTGAGCTCTACTTTTCCCTCATTAAACAAATGCTTTTATTTAAATTTTCTTTAATTTAAATCTGAGTATTTTCATCTAATGCAAGCAACCTCACCAATAATACAGCATCATTTCACATCTAACATCGATACTGTAAAAGTTATTTAAAGAGGCAACATAACCATTCAGATTTCAGAAGATTTTAAAACAACGGGATATGATTTATCTCCAAATATGGAAGTGGCAAACATCTTGATCTTGTGGTGGTGAAAGGATTGGAAATGGACCTTACCAACCTCCACCCACAACCGACCTAGAAAATCCCACGTGGCCGCAAGTCTCACAAAGTCTCGCGGCGCTTTGCTTCTATGCAACCATGGCATCTTCCACTTGGACTGATTCTCTGAAATATATTTCTGACTCAATTAGTGCATCATTTCTACCGGATTTTCACAATATATCAGCTACTACAATGGACAGAGGAACTAACAAGTCCCTGTTATCTTTTTTGGATGAAATCAAAGTGTTTGATCCACACAATGCCTCCAACATTGTGCACATCACAGCAAAATGCTTTCCCTGGATGAGGAAACTGCAGATCCACACACCCTCTACATGATTATAGTTGTAGACAAGATCACTGATGCCTATAGTTCTTGCAAGGCTGGGTAAGTTGGGCAATCATCGTTTTGTAGGCCACTTATAAAATCAGTGGGTGATTCCTGTGATTTGTTGGCAAATGTTTGAGTGTGCATAGATCTGATACACTGTACTTGGTGCTAGAGTGGCTAACACGAGTAACAGTTTAGTCCAAAGCCTTTTCTGCTAAAATAAAATCTTTAGTGTATGTCAGATGGAGTACATATTGCTCTGTTTAGCTAACGTAAGCAAACACTCCTTTGTTCTTGGAAGGTAGAGCTGCTCCTACGAAGGTAGAGCTGCTCATGCGGTCGTGCACAAGCTTTGACCCAAGCAAGGCATTCTGCTTCTGATTTTGGAAATCTGGGAATTTTACTACCACAAATATGATCAGGATACCTGACATCACCAGTATAGATACCCCACTGGCAATGGAGAACCATTCTTCTTCGATTGTTGATGTTAAAACTTTCTGCCGGTCTGCTAGTCCTGCTCGTCTGGCACCGTGGGAAGCGTGTGTTTGTGAGACGGTCACGCACGTGGTAGCCGCGCTAAAAATAGAATGGGCATCAGCCAATGAAACCGGCCCCTCTGATAAGGTCCATTGGCTGTTCAGGCTGCCATGAAAAAGGTCGGATTTAACTCCCCTGCTGTGTGAATATATTGTAACTGCTGCAAACCAGAGAAAACCATGCAGCCACCTTCACTGTACACAATCTTAATACTTTAGGTCATTCACAAATATAAGTCTGACATAAAGCCCTATTAAAAACTTCACTTAATAATAGTCTCAACATTTTTTTTGTGTTTGTTAACATTTAAAATATTGCACATTTTAAACAAAATTAAAAACCCTCATCACATATACACCATAGGTCTGTAAGTGAAAAGAGTCCTGGACTTTGTGAAATTTTTTTACTATCAAAATCACTGATTGTTTGGTGCCAATTTAAAAATATTTGCAAAAATATTTTGCAATATACAGAAAAAAAGATGAAAAAAATAAAACTAAGAAAAATGGACTCACTTTTATTCTTTAAAAAAACTTAAAAAGCTCAATATTGTTACTTGCCACATCGGTCACGGACGATAACTGGACATCAAGTAAGAATGAGGCAGAAGAGTAGCAGAAGTAAGAACTACCACCTGCAGGTGAGATCAGTATCACTTCAACCCAATGTTTTGCATCATTTTTGTGGAAAACTTGTAAGCGTTAGTGCAAAAAGATAAAAAGATTTGCTGATTTTGCATGAACATCCACAATTGCAGACTGTTTATGGTCAGATGGATAAAAAATTATGAAAATTCTCGTATCTATTTTGTTTATTTGAAAGATAAAAACATTCCATAAACCACTCTGCAGAAAGAACATTATTAATACATAATGCCTTCCAGACATGAGATGATTGTGTATTACTAACAGAATGCTTTAGAAATCTGCAGCTCTTTGTATGGTCAATAAAATATTTATGGAAGTACCAGTAGACAAAGCGTATTGAACTTTCTCCTAAAGCTTTCATTTAAAGGGTGCACATATTTTCAGTTAGTTTTGTTGTGCTAGATACCTGATCACAAAGCCAAACCATTCGGTAATGGTAATCAGAACTCAAGATGCAATATGGAACTGGCCAGAGTATTACTATTGTCACCATGGGGAGGGACTTTGGGGGGGGTTTCTGCAGGTAACAGCCCACAGCAACCAGAAAGAAGGGCAAGGAGATGGTGCTGAAAGGGAGGAAGAGAGAGGGACAAATCAGAGTGTTCATGATGGTCCATAGGCAACGAATCGGATAGAAATAGAAACAGTCTCAGAGCTGAAGAGCTCACATGAGCTGCGCTAAAATACCTTGGAGAAATATGGCCACCTATTATGTCTAAAAGATGTACCTTCAGGGGAAGGAGGGAGGCGGCGGAGCAGGGAGCACTTCATTCTGGGAAAAGTATCTGTTGAAGGCTTTTATCTTGGTAAAAAATATTGACCCGTTCAGCACAGACTTCATTTTGGCTCTGGGGGAGAAGGGCAAATTGTTGATGTTGTTCTGAAACGTCTCCACGGTTGATTCACCACAATAACTTACAGTCCTGCTAGCATGAGGCAACTCCTGCAGCTCCTCAGTAGAAACAATTTTCATGTTCAAAGCGTAGGATTATTTGCCTCTTTATGGAGAACGGTGATCTCACTAATGTGGCCTAGAAAAGATTTGTTTCTAAATTTGTTATACAGATCAGGTTTATAAAATAACTGCATTTATTTGAACCAATATATCTTGTAAAGACTTTAGGAATATTAAAACTCAGTCGCCATTGCAGTAACTTTATATGGAAGCATTTACCTGCGAAAGTTTGAAAATAAATTCAGAAGAATCTCATATCACAAAATGTTAATGTTTTAAAGAGACATGAACTTGCTAAAATCATTTTCTCACTTTTGGGAGTTCAGTCAATCAGTGGTGAGGAAAATAAGTGGCACTCCTGGACTGATTGCCTTTCCAATAGTTTAAGTAGCATTGCACCTAAGTATTTCAGCTTCCGCAGCTATATAAATACTTAAGAAAGAAACAGCAATTTGTTCTTCTATGCATTTATTACACATAGAATAGCTGATGCATCTTCATAGTTTAGGCTAGAATAATGCAGCTCAGAGGTTAATGATCAAGTTAACGTCTCGTTCTTGCTCAGGAGTGGATCTGGACGGAGGGGTCCTCCAGCTTGGCTGGGTATTTTCACGTTGCTTCCTGTGGTGTCAACCAATCAATATCCGTCAGTGAGAGAGAAAGATTGTTTTATTCCTGCTTCCTGCACCCAGAACTGATGTGAGGAAATGCTGTTCATATTCATTTGTAAATACATCTGAACATTAACTACATTGATGGAGTTATTGTTTCTGATAAGCTGTAACAAACATCTGGCAGGAAAATTATTCTGTAAATGTTGATTTAATGTTTAGGTGTTGGTTTGAATCATGTTAAACTGTAATTATTAAATTCTTTTAATTCATTCAATCCTTCCCTCAAGATAGATGCAAGTTTAATACCAACATTGGACAGAACCACTCTCCTTCAATTCTCATTTACTCTTCTTCAGTCTCATTACATCGGCTTTGCCACCTTATCCAAGGTGAATGAGCAGAGGTCCAAACAATTATAAGGATGACCAGCTCTGAGTGGGAAGGTGTCATCTCAGCAAGAGCCTGGTGCCTCAGCAGCTGTGAAAGTGATGGTTAGAGGAAACTTCACAAAGTTCAAAACTCAGACTATTAAAGTTTATACTGCATAATTTTGGGTCCAACTATCTACATTTTCTGAACTGTCTAACCTCTTTAATTATGGGTAGGAATCTTTTTCTATTTTCATTTCATATATTCAGTGATTTCTACTTCAATCTACAGGTATGCAAATAATCTTCATGATCTTTTACTCTGCTTTGCAAGGCAGAGTGACAAATGGAGTCAAAGTGACTTTGCCACTCCCTCGCTGCATCCTTCATTTTGCTTTTACAAAGAGGTCAGAGAGAGTAACACGTAAACATTTAGTTTCAAACAAATATTTTTTTAAACTAAATATTTAGCGCCACACTAAATAGTTAGTTAGCAAGCTAGATATTTAACCTCAAACTAAACAGTTACCTTAGAAACTAATTATTTAGTTTGCAGAAAGATATTTAGTATAAAAACTAAATATCCCCATTTTTTCCTACATAACTCCAATTTTTGCTGGTAACTTGTAACTACAAACGGCACCCCACAGAGAAACACTACGCAGTTTCTGACATTGATGTGATATAGATGTTTAATCTGCTGACACTTTTCTGAATATTGTCGGTTCTTAGGTCTTTGCCTTTTAGTATATTGTTTTGTGTCTATATGCAATTTTTCTATTAACAGTTTTATTATAGTAGTGAGATTACTAAAGAGATCAGTATCTAAATTTTCTATTAAATTGTTAATACAGTGATTTGGAGAATAATCATTTTGTAGTAAAATATATTGAATGTTTTCTGAGAAATATACAATGAAGACTATGATTAAAACAATTCCTTCTTATGACTTTATTATAGAGGAGAGTAATAATATAACCGATATGCAAATTTGATTAAGTTGCCTTCTCAATCACAACATTTAATGACTCACTGTTATTATTCACTACATCTGTGTGGACAAAGCCTTCAAACAAAAGGAAATTTGAAATTTTCTCTCTCTGCTTTCTCACTCAAACCAAGTTCAGTTTTCTAAGGTGTCAGGGAATAATCTTTTCAAGGTTTTATTGTTTTGCTGCTAGAAAGCATCAGCAGGTAGAAATCGATCAGAGCTGCGTCTCTAAAGAGACACCACAGACTGAGGAGGTGGACGGGTAGGTCATAGATCAGAACACATGGATTAGAAGCAACTGTGCTTTGTTCTTTGGTTTAACTATATGCAGACCAACAGCTCATAGCACTCTACGGTTTAAAGGTTAGCACGTCTAACTCATGTCCTATCTGAAATCCTTAGTCTACCTTCTACTGTAATAATGTTTACCCAATGTGTCAGAAAAATACCAGCCAGGTTCACTCTGACTTTTACCTGGACTAGTTTTGTCTTTACCTCCCATCCAAGTTCAAGCCATCAATGAGATTCTTGGCTTTGCTTACAGTCAGGAGACAAAACAAATATATATATTTTTTGTAAATCATTCTGATAACAAACCAGCATAACTTCACTATGCTTACATAAAAACTGTTAGGTTCCACTATCAAAACCACCCACTTCTTAGATTGTAGTCAGCAGCATTTTATGAGTTGAGATCAGACTTTTGGTAAAATAACCTGACCTGCATAACTATCAGGATAACCCTGACTATAGTCAATCACACATACAAGAGTTGCTCCAGGTGAAAAACTAACAACCTTCTAGTGAAGTGACAGTGCAGATCACTGCACCACAAAGCCGGCTAAATAATTGGTTTCTGAAACCAGTGAAAACTTGCTTGCAGCACAGTCTGCTCTACACTGTAGATTTCAGATTAATAATAATATTGTACAGGTTATGGAGCTTGATGGGAATTCAACAAGCTTATGTAAGAATAACTTTTCTATAATGGAATAAACCCCAACTTCTGATTAGACTTTCTCAAGAATGGGAAAAGTATGCAGACAACACTTGTGACTCAGAATGAGAAGAGTACACTGACACCACCTTCAGGTTTTGACCATTCAAGCTTACTCTGGGCTTTAAAAGGGGGGCATGAATATCAAAGTTATTTTCCTCCAGTAAGCCAACAGCTTTCACAACTCCAGGAATCCCAAGGACCATGACTGGTTGTTAATTTAGCCAGGCTTTGCAGCCGTGTACTATTCCCTACATAAAATTGATAATAGAGTTATAACCAGCAGCTCTGAAAAGTCAAAAAGATATGTTACATAATTTTCCACTTTACCCTTAAATGGAAAGAAATGTTTTAATGATATCATGTGTATTGGTCACATGTTTAGGGGATGCTCTTGTCTAATGGCTGCTTCTAATGCATGATAGAAAATGGAAGGATGTTTGTTTTATGTTGATTGTATGTTTGTCAGCATGTACAGAGTTGACTAATTACAGACCTCAGAACAGATTTACACAAACTGTTAAAATATAAATAAATTCTTAAAATGAAATAATATTGAATATTACTTATTCAATATTATTTGCAATTTTGTGATTGTTTTTGGGAGTTTTTACAATTAAAGTCAAAGTGCTGGTGGTACTAATTAAGAAATAATTGCACTTATGTACGATGGGAAATGTAAAATTTTATTACTCGTTACTGATAAAAGTAAGAAACTTCTATACACCTGCAAGTGGAAAAAAAAGTGCCTTGGATCCAGTTTTGTGAAAATTCTGCAATAAACTCACAATTATTGGCACAAACACAATCCAGGGATTTGTTGACTTTGTGTGAATTTCCACAATAATTTGCAAAAAGTGGGTGGACTGATTGGTGTAATTTGGCAGATTTAGAGCCCAGAGGGCTGCATAAAAAGCTATGGAGAGCCAGATTTGGCCCCCGGGCCTTGAGTTTGACACATGTACCTTAGAACAAAATCCACGATTGATCTTTTCATTGCAGATGTTTTTTTGATTTTTTTTGCTTTGCTAAAAACAAAGTTTGGGATACTGTAGTTAGTTGCAGTTTTCTAAATGAAAACAATATGGAGAAACATGATTATGTCAGCAAATATATACTTTCATTACGCCAAGATAATTCATTGGCGTTTTACAGATTTCAGGGGGAAGACGATTACTAACGATGCTGTAAACCTGCACAGACAGAACATCACAAATATCTCCTAGTTTTTTTCTTGTGATAAAGATCAATCAGAGGAAAGTGAAGTAATTTAGCCCTCAGACAATTTTTTTATTTGAAAATTGTGATTCTGATTTAAGAACTTTTATATAAAGGAATATAGAAACATACAGGATTAATAAGAAAAAATGAATTGCTCCTGGTGCTATTAAGTCAATGCAATCAAATGATCCTGCCAATGCTTCAAGGATTTCTGAGCAGCCACATGAATTTCTCTAGTTTATTTTTAGCCTAATAAGACTAGAAATTAATTCACAGCAGATATGGTGAGGTGATATGGGAGAGGATTATACAGAGAGGGGAGGTATAGAGATGGATATGCATGATAACAGACCTTTATAACATATGAATGTAATCATAACCCAGACTTCTCCCACATTTAAGCAAAGGTGAGCTCCATGTTTAATTAGTCTAGAGCTGTCTGGAGGTCAATCACATTCAGATTCCTTAGAGATTCTTCAAACAATCTAAACTTGATATAATTTACTACTTAAAAGACTTGCATTATGCTCTGCAACAGATTCTGATTGTGTTATCTCCTTCAATCTTTATTTAATCAGGACAAAACTTCCTGAGATCAAAGATTTCCATTACAAGTGTTCTGACAACAATACAGATCTAAAACCTTTCAATACAGCTTATTGTCTGTCCTGAAAACAAAGCTCAATTTGTCTCTTTCCAATCAGACCCCACTCAGTGCAGTACGGCCTGCTGGCATGCGTTTATGCACGTGTGTGAGTATCACTGTGAGTGGTGTGTCTCATTTATCATTTCACACGCAGCATTTTTTATATTTATTTTAACATCAAAAACAACAGCAACATACAAATATGTCCACGACGGTGGAAATGGCACGCTCGTGCCATGGAGAACCCGCTGATGTGTGTATCGACCAAGACTGTCAACGCAGGGGTGAGGAAGTGTCAGGGTGCAAGATGTGAAGATGAGGGCAGCGCCAGCGGGTCGCAGCAGGAATCCTCATCTGACAATGACAATAATAAATAATAATAATAATAATGATGGTAGCAACGGTGACAAGCATGGGCGTCGTGGCAAGGAAGAGTTGTCGCATCTGTCCCTCCACCAAGGCTGTGAAGAAACACACGCAATGTGCAAGATGTCAGATTCCAATGGTTGTGTGGTGCAGCTCATTTCTGTCCCACCAGTGTGACGACGTCACAGCTAAATAACCCCTCTGCATAGACCTAGCTGGATAGCTTATTATCTTCCTTGTGTTTCAATAAAGTGTTTCAATAATTTTTTTAAAACTGTGTGTGTGTGTGTGTGTGTGTGTACATTACTGTCTGCTATCTCTATGTGCCCTCACATAGTTTAGTTTTTCAAATACGCATCGCATAATGCTCTTAGAAATATACAGTCGTACAAAACACAAATGCTCTTCATTGGTGTGGAGAGAAAAATAAATCTTTATCCAAAAGTAACGAATAACACACACACACACACACACACACACACACACACATATATATAGATTCCTTGTGATGGTAAAACACAATTCATGCTCTGTACACAAAGTTCATGTACTTGTCTCTGGTGGATTCCCAACATTGTTGGCTCACAACAGGCCGACTCTGTCCATCAACAGCGGGAAAGAGAGTTTGTGGCGAAGTGTGAAATGAAAACAGGTAATCTGGTATCTAATCACGCCGCATTACAAGTAGCAAAACTATCATCATCGTACACCAATTCCATCATTGAAAATGAGTGGGAACCCGAAAGATACCGCCGAGGATCAAGGAAACCAGGTTAAAAAACTAGCTTGATATGCGGAAACACAGGTACAGTACAGTAAGGTCACAGATTATAATGGCCTTCAAAATCTGTGACCAGTTTGATTATTTGTTATACATACATTTAGACGGTGGTAAAGAGGTGGCAGAACTCTGAAAAGCAGTTTTTTTAAAACGCTGACATAATTTACAGTTCTGTACAGTAAGGTCATGAATTATTATGGCCATCAAAATCTGTGACCAATGTCAATTTGGCTATTTGACTGGTTATTAATTTTCTATTTGGTATTAACTGTATCGCTTCAGTTTCGCAAGTTTCATACATTATATTCAGCTTTGGATACCATGTAAGGCTATAAATTTAACAAAATCAATTTGATGACTTTCGGTGCTTTTTAAGTGCCCTGCAGTAAACTTGCACTCCATAAAAAGGACCTGAACAGTCTATTGTATAAGTAATTGAACTTTGCTGTATATAAATATTCTTAATGCATTTGAAATAACTGCCTTAAGGTGTGAATATGAGTTTCAATATTTTTCATGTGTGGAAAAGAAAAAAAAAAACAAGAAAGTCAGTCAGATTTAACGTTGTGTCAGACTAATCAATAACACCTTTCATGTCATCTGCTGGAGCCCCGAGTGGAAATGTAATTAATCTTAGCTTATTAATATTAATGCTGCCCAACAGCAACATTTTTGCACTCCTACCTTATGATAAAAATCAGAATATTTGACTAATTTCACATAATGCTGGTTGGAAAAAACCTAAGAGTGGGATATGCAAGGACAGTCAAACAAAAATTGATTACTCCTAAAGATATGATTTTTGACCACTTTTCCAAGAAAAATATTTGGTCAGTTTGATTGCTGATGTAAGTTTTTTTTAAACGATTCTGCTTTTACATGTATCAAAAGCGTTGGATCTATTTTTTTTAAGTGAAAGACAGACCACAGTTGGTGTGGAGCTCATGCAGTGCTGCTGCAGCTACAAACCGGCTGAAAATGTCGGTGTATAATTTACGTAAAAAACACAGACACTACCTTCAAAGAAGCTTTTTGTGGAGAGCTAATGCTGTATTATTTACAGTTTGCATTGCACTGCTCTTCCTGTTGGTGTTTTCATGCTCCCGCCTTTGTAGCCCTCTTTGTTCCAGCAACTATTTTGCTTCTGGAGGTACATTTTGTTCATTACAGCAATGTCTGAAGTTGGGGAGATGCTGTCCTGGAAGGAAAATGAATTGTCAGGATTCAAGAGCTGAGAGTCAAGCCCCTCAACCTGAATCTGTCAGGCCGAGGGAATGTGAAGCACAAATTTTAATTACCTGCATGAAAACCTTTTTCTCTGGTAAACCTGAAATATTCAGACAGTGAATCAGGCCTGAAATGATGACATGTTCAAGAGGATGAGTGTATTTGTATTATTGTGCCATGTTATATGAAAGAAAATATAAATTTCTCCATATGCAGCTAAAGAGTCGAATCCTTATGGAGCGATTCATTAAGATGATTTTTGACAAAGCAAAACATCTTCAAATATTATCATCATTTGAAGGAGTACTGGACCTATCTGAGAAGCTTCTCCTCCACCTCCAACAACACCAGACCATGAGTGTAATGTTTGGATACTAAAAACATTCAGTTTATACAAGAGAATTGGCATAACTTAATTATAGAATGAAATGTGTGTCATCTGTTCATGTGTTAATTATCCCATTAAAGGGATCCACAATTAGTTGTAAGTAAACAATTTGGGAAATATTTATTTTAGATGTAAAAACAATACACCAAGAATTCTGTAGGCTATGTAAATAATTTTATACATTTTAATAAAAATACTGTCACATAAACGTCGCCATGTTGTTCATGCTGCTGTGCATTCTGGGTAAATGACGTCTAGTGATCAAACTGCCAGTCTTGTCCAGCCAAAACAGTGATGAGTAACATAATTAAGCCTTTCCAAATTGAACCGGAGCGAATCGAAATAGATGGAATGTAGAAAGGAAGAGTTAATGAAGACGAGGAGGATCAAACAGAAGAAGAGGACAGAGATGTCTGTAGGAGCTGGTGTTTGCTGCTCCTGCTACCTTCAGCTTCATAAATGAAACAATGAATTACACGTTCCTCCGGCTAGACTGTGTGATCCGGTAAGTAGTTCCATATTTTCTGGAGAAAGGTTCAGGGCACAGATTAGGTCCTTCGGAAGTTCTCCTTGCTTTCATGCGGAAATTATCCAGATTCACCTCACTTTTGTTTGTTTTGTTTTTTTAATTACAGCCAACAGTGACACAGTGTGGCATTATCTACAATTAATCAAACTGTGTTTGTCAAACACAGTTTGATAAACAACTACTCAAATAAAGTTACCCTTCCTGTGTTTCCTCTGTAGATTCGATGGACGCATTACAGTCCATTACGTGTCCATGAAGCGAAATGGACCGGTACACATCAACCCAAACTGGTGACCTTGATGGAAGAAAAATATAACAAGATATACATTTTTGAAGTAATTATGAGTTTTAACAATTTTTTTAGTTAAGAAAATTAGAACATATTTAGGCCAACATCCATTCATCCATCTATATTCTGTACACCCTTGTCCCTAGTGGGGTCAGGAGGGGTGCTGGTGCCTATCTTCAGCAAACGTTTCGGATGAGAGGCTTAGGCCAACATGTTAAACTAATCCTGGATCACTTTAAAATCTGGCTAACTTCTATTTATGTTCTCTCTTTAATCAAAGAGGGTGGCTGATGAACAAATGAACACCCCACAAAGGGTCCACCCATGGGCTAGGATGTGTGATGAGCAGGAGCAGCTGGCACAGGTGTGAGGCAGGACTGCACCATCCAGAAAGACTGAGAAAATTATAAACAAAATGCTCTTCAGTTTGTGTGGTTTTTTTGGAAGCTACCTGCAATAACAAAACTGAAGTTACTGACCTAAAGAGGAACGATCTAGAGTCAGTGCACAGCTTCAGTTATTACAACTAAAAACCAGCGATCAGCCCAAAGCCTGGGAGTAGTGATGGACTCTGACCTTAACATTCAGAGCCACATAAAGACAGTTACAAAGACGGCCTTCTATCACCTGAAGAACATTTCAAGGATTAAAGGACTAATGTCTCAGCCAGATCTAGAGAAACTCATCCATGCGTTTATCTTCAGTCGTATTGATTATTGTAACGGCGTCCAACAAATCAATCAAACAGCTGCAGCTGATCCAGAATGCTGCTGCTTGTATTCTCACCAAAACCAGAAAGACAGAGCACATAACACCAGTTTTAAAGTGTATCACAAATTTGGAACAAACTTCAGGAAAACTGTAAAACAAAAGTGATGCACCAGTCAGTGATTGATCTGAAACAAAGCTATTATACTGTAAATCTTTAAAACTAGATGATATTTCAAGTCTTGGTATGTGGCAAGAAATGTGGGACATTAGGCCCACATTTGGTTCTTCCCTAATGCCCTTTCCTTTCACTGTTCTGATCTAATGATTAGTTGGATCTCTTGTACGTTTACAAAATAAGGATTTAAACTGAACACATACTTCTATAGTCAAAGGCTGAATATCTTCACTGCAGCAGTAGTTTCTTCAGGGTAAACGTAAAAAGTCACAAAGCACTAATTGGCTTTTCTGAATCAAGGCTCAGAACAAAAGACTGAGGAAAAGAAGGTTGCGTATGCAAAAAAAACTTCACCACTTTCATGCAACTACAAAGAGGAAAAAAAATATTAGTTAATAAAGAAATACAGTAAGGCAAAGAAATGAAACAAAGTTTAGGCCAAATCATCAAAACAGTAATTGCTGAGAAATAATAAAAAAAAACAGTTAAAGAAAAATGGGAAAAATGTATAAAATAGAGGGCTGCACAGTGGCGCAGTTGGTAGAGCTGTTGCCTTGCAGCAAGAAGGTCCTGGGTTCGATTCCCGGCCGGGGATCTTTCTGCATGGAGTTTGCATGGTCTCCCTGTGCATGGTGGGTTCTCTCCGGGTTCTCCGGCTTCCTCCCACAGTCCAAAAACATGACTGTCAGGTTAATTGGTCTCTCTAAATTCTCCCTAGGTGTGAGTGTGTGTGTGCATGGTTGTTTGTCTTGTATGTCTTTGTGTTGCCCTGCGACAGACTGGCGACCTGTCCAGGGTGACCCCGCCTCTCGCCCGGAACGCAGCTGGAGAGGAACCAGCAACCCTCCCGACCTGTAAAGAAAATGGATGGATGGATGGATGGTATAAAATACAGGGACTGTAGCTTCAGATCCAATGGAGAACTGAAGTCGAGCAGAAACTCAAACCACAGAAGCTGCAACTACATGTTAATGGTGTACAAATAAAACATCAAGGTTTAATAACTGCTACATGCAAGATCAGAGATGAATCAAACTTTCTGTCTCATCACAGACCAGCCCTCATCACATTCACATGATTAATTGATGACATCACATTAGCCCTGCCCACTTCCGACAGGAAGTCACCTGTTTTTTCTGCTGGATGTTTTACTTTTACTCTGTGATCCATATAGGTTTAAACCTATCCAGGTGACATAAAATGACATGATGATCAACACTGGCTGAACCATGTGAGCATGGCCGAATAGCAAATTTCAATCCCTCGCCGTGTGCATACAGTTGTCTCTAAATCATACATGCATCATCCGATTTGTACTAAACATTTTGTGATTGACTGCTGTGAACCTCTAAAGAGCCCAATAGCATTAAATTGTAATTTGACTCCACTAGGTTATTCCATCGGCTACATCTCCTCACTACATCAGTCGATCTGCACCTGAAACAATATCAGGCTGCTGTGACACTGAATACCTTAAATTTCACCCATGCTCACTCTAAAACCACAAAAAGAAAATCTCACATAGTTGAAATCTGTGACAAGCTGGTGACTGGGAAGTCATAGCTGCATTTGCACTTCAAACAGCTCTCTGAATGTGGACCAAAGCTCCTCATGGGACTTTATATTCACTCAGTGAAATATGCATTCTTTCCCATAGAATAATGAAATTTGTTTCAAATGTTGCAGAAGCAAAATGCCTGAAGGGTATTTGTCTTCGTATTATAACAAGTTGATTTCAGTGATAAAATACAGACATGATCAATAAAATGCTCAAGGGCAACAGTAAACAACCTATTGACGCTAAATGTCAAAATTGCAGAGAAGCTGCTCAACATAATTTATCTTTGTGTGTTTACTGAATGAAAATCTGTAAATTTGTTTAAAATGGGTAATTATCAGGTACATCTGTTAACCAGCCAATAACAGCAGCATTCTGTTGGTTTTACACCTCTAGACATGATGAGTACAACTTGCTTAAGTTCAGCCTGGGAATCAGAATGAGGAAGAAAAGGGACTTCAGTTACTTTGAATGTAGCATGGTAGCATGGTGTTGGTAAACAGTCTAGATGGGCTGGCCTGAGTATTTGCTTCCCGATTTTTTCATCAGGAAGATGAGTTTGTCAACTCAAATGAACTCAAGTCTCCACCAGAGCTAAGTGGACACGTTAGTGTACTCAAAATCTCCAATTTGTCCAGATGTATCCAAACTTACAAAAATCTCTGCATGCCAAGAGAATCATGTAATAAATGTTTTTTCACTCAGATTCCTTGAGCATTAAATGGGTTCATATAATTCAACCTCGTGTCACATGCATCATTTCAAACAGAAGGATTGTCGTTGGTAAATGTAGGTGGGTGCTGGTTTTTGCAGGAACGGTGCTGTTTGATTGCTGGAGTACACTTTGCCTTTTTCATCCTAATCTTGTTGCATTCATCAGTGAAAGCCCGTCTTTTATTTACAATTCTTTAAAGACAGTGTAGGAGGATGTTGTTAAATGGTCCATCATAGGAATCAAAAGAACTCGGGGCTGAAATGGACAAGATAGAAACATACTGCAGTGCTGTTTAATAGATTTTGGGTATAAATAAAAAGTTTATCAGTATACTGGATGTTTTGCAGGACCTCAACAATCAAATGCTATTGCTAATTAATTTTTAACCCTTAAGCAGTATCCTGCAGGCATAGTTCTGAACTTTAACCATAGGAAAGAGTTTTATAAATGAAGCAACATATTTTAAATGTTTTTATAGTTGACTTTTTTTAAATTCTAAATATAAACAAATATTAATCAGTGTAAAAACATAAAAATGTTTTGGTAGTGCTCCCTAATGACAATGGCTATTTTTAGAACTTGTTCCACAGGCGACTGATAATGACCCCTAGTGCGACAGGGCGCCGGCGGGCAACGTGTTGGTGACCCTTCCCCTAAAAGTTGTTAGTGATACATAAAAACTCAATTACTTAAAACCTTTTTTTTTTTGCATATTTATAAGATTTTCACTTACCTGGATCACCGTTTTTTTCCACCCATAATGAATGCTGGGACAGGTAGGTCATAGCGGACTGGAGTCTAAACAAAACACAAGTAGTTAAGGTGTTGGAGACGGAGGAGGGGAGCAACAAAACCACTATACTAAGACAAACTGCCTCAACGTTTTCATGCCCCGTTACACACAACAACCCTGTTGATATGCAAACAAGTTAACGTGATCTACTGTTTACTACATTAGCTAGAGCTGACACAATTAGCATGAGCTAACATCGATAGCATGAGCAAACATCATTAGCAGAGATTAACATCGTTAGCGGATGATATCATTGGCGGAGGCTAACATCATTAGCGGAGGCTAACATCATTAGCAGAGGCTAACATCATTAGCAGAGGCTAACATCATTGGCGGAGGCTAACTTAATTAGCAGAGGCTAACATCATTAGCAGAGATCAACATCATTAGCAGAGGATAACATCATTGGCAGAAGATAACATCATTAACGGAGGCTAACATCATTAACGGAGGCTAACATCATTAGCGGAGGCTAACATCAACAGTGCAGGCTAACATCATTAGCGGAGGATAACAAGTGAAATGAAGCACCATTAAGCCTATAAAACTATTGTAAAATATTTAAGAAAATGTTTTTATCCTGATGCTTACCTTAGCTTTATTTTGAAACTGGAGCTCTTTCCTGCTGTGCTTCTATTTCCAAGCAGGAGCAGCAGAAATGCGTTTGGTCTTCATTTCCATTCCTGTACTGTCTCCCATTACAACAGGCTGCGGTTCAAAACGAAAGGGCTGATCGTGACTTGCTGTGCAAAGTTTACTGTGTAAATGTCAGCATGGTCACCGATAATAGCGGATAGACAATCTTACCGTAGTGGTAAGTTGTTTCTCCACATTTAGCACATTGATCAGAACGTACACAAGGATGATTGATAGCAGAATGCAGAAGAAATGCACAGTTTTGACCAGAAGCAGAGCATTTCTCCAGATAATAGTTGTACTGGGAGGAGCAGCTCATATCATACTGCCACAACATAGTGGTAGTTTTAAGAAAAATTCATAAAACAAACTAATTTTTATAACTTTAACGCACCGATTTAATCAATCAGCTATGTCTCTTCCTGTAGCGTGCGCAACTTTGAGGGCGGAACTTACTCAGCTCACCCAATCACAAACCTGCATTTCCTGATCCAGCCAATAGCGGGACATAAGTGTGAAACAGCTTTGATTGACAGTAGTTGAACCCAACAGGAGATCGCTACTGACATTTATTTGTTTACTAAATTGGCATTAAGTGCCAATAGTAAAAACAACCATTTTTTAGCAATTAAAGTGACAAAACTGACTAAATCTTTTAATAAAATAAAACACACAGTAGCATCACAGATGTGAGGAGTTTTAAAAACCTCGACATGGAGACAGTGACGTGATCAATTATGAACCTGCAGATATAATAAAACAAGAGGTGGTAAACCCCTAAACACACCCATCAGATTGTACATCTTCAATCTGACGGGTGAATATAAACATTTTTCACGCTTGATTCTACAGCTGGGAGACTATTTACAGTAATAAGCTGCACTAAAAACTCCACCGTGCAAAGAAAGCACAAAACAATCCAGTAGGTTGGTGAATTATGGGTCTGTCAGAGATGTGAGCTGAATCACCATTTTGTTTTCTACAAAATGCAAACACTAATATTTATATAAAATGAGATGTTTTCTGTACCGTTCAGTCTCTCCCAACCCAAGGTTGCTTCAAACACAAATGCTTTCTTCCTTCCTCTCTGGAATACTTTCTCCATAAGAAAAATATTTTTGCTGTAGGTCTAATTATTAATAGCAGCCTTCCAAAAGAGAACAACATGGTGAGAATTTGACACGCTGTGTATTGTAGCCCTTTCAAGTAGTAGCAGGCTAGCGTGGGATAGGAGCTCACTTTATGTGACTACAAAGGCCCAGCCGTGTCAGGAGGAACTACGAACTGAGCATAAACACCTCATTAGGAGTGCTGCTGATGACACTGAGCATGTCAGAAACACTGGGACATTTCTGCCTTTGCATTGTTATCCAACAACAAAAACCGCAGGTTTACACATACATGCATACTGTACATAGTCAAAAGAACTAACAAATTACAACTGGACTGAGAAAGAGGAGAGCAGAGCATGCTGTGTGTTTCGCTGCGTTTGGTGGAACCAACATTGTTATCCAGCTAAAAGGCGGCTGGCAGGCAATCATCCAGGGTAATAAGCAGCAAGAAATGGTGTGAAATTCTGCACCTCTAATCGCTAAGAAAGTTTGCAAACTTAAAGAAGAAATGTGCTGTTATGAAGGAAAGGCAGAACTCTAGAAAGAAGACATATTGCCATGAATACACAGGAAAATGGGCCAGTCAAATGTCCAGCAGTGTAGAAATAATGTTGTGAACCAATAATGAGTCACAGACAAAGTCCTGAGAGTCAGGTGATTTATTCCTCTAAATGTGAAGTTCAGAACCACGAAAAGGCAAAAATCTGATAAATATTTGGGTCAGAAGTCATATTTATCAAGTCCAAGTTAAATCTCCTTAACTCCTGAACTTCAACACCTTTTTAATGTTAAAAAAAGATATTTTGATGAATAACTTCATAACTGTTTCGACGAACCATTTTAGATTTATCCTGGAAAATTTAGACTGACTGAACTTCACTTCAGGTTTGTCCTTCATTACAGCTGAGAAAAACTGTTTACTGTTTGTTTCAGATATTTCATATTAACTTATGAAAACCAAAGAAGTAACAGCTCTTATACAGTTCTTTCTTGCATTTTAAGCTTTATTCCTTTGCTACTTTTTACTTCCACTATTTCTAAACTGTAGCATAAAATCATGAAAGAAGAAACTGTGTCAATTGCCAGAATTTGTTTACAGCTTTTTGTACTAAATTAAATTTGTAAGAAAAGAGAAAAGGATTATGCTGAGAGCCAAAAATCTCAGCACAGTGAAATAATTCCCATTCTTAAAGAACAATGAGTGTGAGAATAAAACCAAACACTGGAAGAGTTTCAAGGAATCACTTTCAGAGCCTCGGTGGCCTCCAGCTGCAGGAAAGCCAGGCGGATGTGAGAGGAAACAATAATTATGGCTATGTTAGGGAAAAAGAAATAATCCATTTCATATCACTCAATTTAAGGAGAACAGGACAGAGGACATCCAAAAAAAATGAAGGACCAGGAAACTCAAACTCAAATGACCTCCCTTTGTTGGTAAATGTCATGAAAATGATCGCTGCACTGATGTTTTCAAAAGCCTGTCAGATATGAACAAACTGTTTCTCGTTTCGCAGAGATCAGAGCTTTTAACATGGAAAGGTTTAAGAAGTCTGCTTGTGTGATCCGGATTCCTCCTGGCAGCTTCCTGTCGAGAACCTTTGGGCTCGTCAACGTGGAGATCCAGGAAATCATGGAGAGCAGGAGCAACATTTGGGTTTAGGATCAAGAAAAGAAAAAAGCTGTTCTCCATCTCCTCATAAAGACGTTGATCCTTTTGCCCTGAAGCAGAATGACGTTGGCATAAAAAGCTTTGCTTTCACCCCAGTGAATGCTGGAGCTCACTGGAGATTTCATGATTCTCCAGGTACTTTGAGTCATTAAGGATTCAGGAAGAAAAGCTCTGATGATCAGAAGCTGCAAACTGTCCTGGAAATAAAAGCAGGTTGATCCTGGTGTGTGAGAAAGATGGATCCAATCTAACAGAAGAAGGCCAGATTGTGCAAAAAATAAAACCAAGAGATGATTATGGACTAAGGAAAACAACTTACCAAAATAAAACAAGAACTGAGATCCATCCTTAAGGAAAGGAAAGTAAGATCAGATGATTTAACAGAGATTGGGACTCAATAATTCACAAAACCTGAAACAAAGTCCTCAAAACTGAGACAAAAATAAAATGAGTTAATCATGACATTAATCAGAGCATTGAGTTAACCAGCAGCATTCACTCTTCCTGATCCAGCAGGGGGCGACAGTAGAGAGGAAACCCTCGTGTTTAACAGGAAGAAACCTCCAGCAGAACCAGAACCAGAACCAGAACCAGAATGGTCATCTGCCACAACCAATTGGTGGCAGTTGGTTTGAGAAGACACAACAAAGAAACAGAAGAACTGAACCAGGAGAACTTTCTATGTCAATGAAAAGTAAAATGTTAACAGAAGAATTAAGTGATGGCAGCATCATGTCAGCTGATTCCTTCTTTCAGGAGGGAATTACAGCCAGTCAGAACAATAGACCAGGTGTAGTTTCTATGCAGAGAAAACATAAAATTAGCAGTAAGTTAATGATACAAATTGGAAAACAGTCAGAGAAGAAAGTGAGGAAAAGTGGTTGGTTTGTCCTCCAGCGTGTAGCAGCATGACTGCAGCTCAACAAAACCTAACCTTCAGAATGAATGAGTGAACTGAGTTCTGGACTCAGTCCAGAACTGTTCACTAAGTGAACTGAGTCACTAATCTCCAGTACTGTACTTCTCCAGAATCAACAAACTTCTAAAATTTGAACAAATACGATGCATGGCTCATTCAGTTTGTCTGTTTAATGGAAGATGAAAGCAGATCCTTCTGATAATAATCACAACAAAATGTCGGATAGAAGGTCCGGAAGCTGAACTGACCTTCCTGCCGTCTGGATCCATCGTCCTCTAAAAATATTTAGGGCAAATACTAAGATAATGGAGGTCCTGCACTGACATCGTCTGTCAAAGCAGAAGCTGAATGAGGTCTGTCCTCATGGGTCAAACACACACAGCGGGTTGTAATGGTTAACTGTGAGCTTAAAGCCAGAACCTTTTTGTTTGTGTTTCATTTTAGTTAGATGTGGATTATCACCCAGTCACCAGTGACGTCAGTAACGCGTTACAAATTAACGCGTTACTGACGTCACTGGTGACTGGGTGACGTCGGACCACTTTTTTCAGTAACGAGTAATCTAACGCGTTGCTATTTCAAAGCCAGTAGTTAGACTACAGTTAAAATCTTTAAAATCCTTCTTAGAGTTTTCCAGACAACAGAGGACCACACAAATTACTCACGTTTTTTATTTTTTTGTACTGTTTTTTCTACAATCTCCTCTTCAGTTCAGCCTTATCAGTGGAGACACATTGTTGATGTTACCATTATAAAATAGCTTACAATTATGTACAAGTACAAAGCTCAATGTTATTTTCACAGGAGGCGGAGCGTTGTTGTTAGCAGCTGCGGAAAGTAACTAAAAAGTTACTTTTAGTGTAACTTAGTTACTTTCCAAATCAAGTAGTCAGTAATATAACTAAGTTACTTTTTCAAGGAGTAATCAGTAGTCTGATTAAAGTTACTTTTTCAAAGTAACTATGCCATCACTGCCAGTCACATTGTCTAACTGGGGAGTTTCACTCTTAAAAGCATTTTTCAGATCAGAACTACATTCTCACTTCCAGGCAAACAAAAGACCTTAAATGATTGTGAGTTCAATAAAATGAAATGAATATAAACAATATTTTGTTTTGTTGTTCTGCTTTTGTCTTTTGCCTCTGGTAAATTTTCTTTTCTGATCCTTTTAGTTTCTGAATGATGTGTTTTCTGTTTGGATTAAACAGTTGCTCAATCAGGGGATATTTAAATGTACAGCTGAAAACCAGATGTTTTCACACAACAAAGATAAAACACACGTCCACCTTTTCTTACTCACTGAAGTTAGATCAAAGCTTTCCTTTTTGGTTTTAGTTCTGCTACAATTATTTCTATTTTGGAAAATCTAATAAAACAAGAGAAATAATATTTCAAAGAGTTATTTTTTTTCTTAAAGCAAAAAGTTGCTAACTTTCTCCATTGTTTTATTTTTTTATGACAGGCTAAATAAGCCGTATTATTGCTGTTTATTTTTGACTTGGTGACATTAAACGCCACACAGAGCCGCCAGTGCAATTCTCTGTTTTGCAAAGTTGCCTTCAGAGCTGCGCTGGTCCAACTATGTTGACATGAGCTGCCACTGTTCTTAAAAAATGTTCAGTTTTAAAGGGTAATTATGACGGGTCTTTTCAGAGCAGCGGGCCGATGGTCCCGCTCCCAGAGGGAACCATTGAAGTATCGGACCTTTATCTCCTGCAGAATTAAAGCAAAGCTGCTGCGATGAGGAACCGCCGGTGTCTGCTGACTGATGTGAGCCGGACTCACACACTCTTCACACACATTATCAGCTGCAGAGCCACACGGTGTAAAACTGCTAAGTGGCGTGGTGAGAAGTGCACAGCAACATGGAGGCCTGTATCCATGGCAACCCTTCAAGGTTGCAAAACTAGCAGCTGCCTTGTGCAAAACGCAGCAGATGAACATAAAAAAGGTACTTCAAGCAAAATAATGGATGAAGATTCATGCAGGACCATGAACTACCTGAGAGAACCAAACTAAAAAATACTACAAAGAGCCAATATGTCTGGGGAATATTAGGTATGGAGGCGTTTAGCTGCCAGAGGTAGGAAATAAATTCAGGAGCAGCATTTTGAAATTACATGAAAGTTTCATATTATGAGAAGACTTAAAACTCGTTATAATGTTTGACGTTAAAATGAGATATTATAATTTTAATATTATAATCCAAAATGTTCTCAGTATGAGATATAAACACATAGTATGAGATTTTCATAAAACTTATGAGAAATCTTCTAGTTTTAATGAGATGAGTTATTATATCACAAAACTTTCATGTTGCAGCAAAACATATACAGACGCTTCTTTAAAAGGTATAAAAGGATTTTCTCTCATTCTCCTTTCTTGCTCTGTATTCTAAGCAACACTTAAACATCCAGAAATGTTTCTGTTTCACAATCTTTCCTATTTGAATGAGAAGATATTGTGGTTTTAACAAAATATAAATCTCACAGATTTTCTGTTAAAACAAGAAAGCATTCTATAAAAACTTGTGCATCTTGTTTGTACCTCCATTTATTTCCAAATTCTTTCACTTAGACAGTCATTTGGATCATGTGGTGGGGTTTTGAGCTGGTGAAGATGAGACGTGACGGACCCAGGTAGTAGGGAAATTCAGGATTTTAATGAAGATAAACCCAAATCCAGGCAGCGCAGGTGATCAGAGGCAAGGAGCTCAGACAGTGGTAGCAACTGGGAACTGTACACGAAAGGAACAGTGATGACATACGACATGGGTGGGTTCAAATACACCCACCTGAAGGCAATCAGGGGCAGCTGGGAGCAATCAGGGGCAGGAGATTACGGAGGAACCAAATTAACACACAGAAAAAACCAAATCCTCAAAATTTGGATCACAATTTCAAATAAATATTAAGTTTCAAGCTAAATATTTAGCTTGAAACTTAATATTTAATTATTAAGCTAAACAAGTTAAAGATTTAACTAGCTATTATGTTAAAAAGTTAAATATTTAGTTATCTAAGTATTTAGCTTGCTAACTGAATGTTTACTAATATGTAGCTTGTTAGCAAGTTAAGTGTTTAACTTGCTATTTGTGTTTATCTCAGAGCGATATATTTGGCTTGCTCAATAAATATTAATTATCAAACTGTATATTTGGTGTTGAATGACACTATTATTGAGGCATTCAAACAAACGTGAAGTACTTCAGGGTGAAATTAAATGAACTTATTCTACGGCAAGTTTGGTTTTAATGAATAAAATTCACTGGAAGTTTAATAAACACAAAAATATACAATAATCATATTTCTGGTTTTATTATAGGAATAAAAATTCTTAATCTTAATGGGTAATTGTTTTTTGCAAGATCAATAATATTATGTTCAACTGGAGCTCAGTTCCAGGTGTTATGATTTTCTCTTTACAGTCTGTATAGCTCTGTAGCACTGACTCATCATGGCACCAAATCCAGCAAATGCTGCCAGCATAAAACAGAATTTTATATTTTTAGTGTTTGAACGTAGAATTGCAAAAAGAAGCAGTTTGTGGATATGTTGTAATATTAAATACTTGTCAGAATGAGGCGTGCAAGAAGGAAATCTGATCTGTCACAGTTTTTGCTTCTTGTTGTTCATGGTCGTCCTTCTGCACATCAAACTTGGAGACTGTGGCTTTAATATACACTGATGGCACCCTGCGACTTTCTATTAACCATTATCTAAACTTTTAATGAACTCTGACTGCGTTCATAAAGAAACAGAGCCAAAGAGTGAAAACCGCTGAGGCTGAACCGGAGGAGGAGCAGGCAGGTGAAATAGAGCTGAAAAACCAACTGGAAGCAGTTTATTAACTTCACAGCTGGAGGATCTGAGTTCTTCCTTTTTACAGAAATCCTTCCAATCTACAAATGTTCCGAACATGATAGAAGCAAAAAATAATTTAACATTTCTACCCAGACTGCTAATCAGTGAGTTAATTGATGCTTTCTCCACAATAAACAGAGCAACACATTTAATGACCACCAGGCAGTATGGCAGCATTTCAGCCCAGAATTCGCTGCGCCACCCCAGAGCATGACTCAGCCACTGCCATGCTAGGTTTTATTTTTTCAGGGTTTGCATCATTTTACATTAATCAGCAGGTTTGATTTGTTCATCAGGACAGGTTTGTTGCCGGCCCACTGCTTTGTGTGCAGTAGTCTTAATTCTGGCGCTGGTTCTGCACCACGCCAGGCCTTACTTGGAGGTAGTTTGCAGTTAGTCAGGAATTTTGACCACATGCTTCCTTAGGAGTCTGGAGATGCTGTTGATGTTTCTACTTTATTGTTAAATTTTAACTTTTGAATGTCACTTCCAGCTGCAGGACCAATCCAGATCTCTGCTGTGTTTTAGTGCATTTTCCTTATTTGTGCAAAACTGTGATTTCTGCTCTCAGCTGCTAAAACAGTTTATTGGATTAATGGTGATGAATCAATTATTGAAACAATTGTCGATTAATTTATTGGTAACTGGAGTACACAGACTCAAAAATGCCAGTTGCTGAAACAACAGACTCAGGATTAATTAAGCACCTCTCTCTATCAATTATCAATCTGTTAATCCGATAATCACCAGGTCATCCTACGCCGGGTCGAGTCCAGCAGAAAGGTCTGAGCTTTCCTCATGTTGATCTTAGAAGAATTTAATAAGCTGCAGATTTTTATGCTTCTATTGTATATTATACAGGCTATAAAATTATTATTTTAATTTTTAAAACAGAAATGTAATTATTTATTTGGTTTAAAGGTTTTAAAACTTGCTCCAAAGTCAAAGGAAGCCAACTTAGTAATATTGTGAACAAATTTCTTTTCTCCTCTCTTTCATCTCTCTCTCTGATTAAACATTCTTTGCTTTCTCACTGTTTTGAATGGATATTTTCTGTGAGCGTCTTTGCAAAGAATAGGAGAAAATCAATAGCTGTGAGTGAACTACGGCTCAAACCAGACATGAGGAGCAAAGTAAAACACACTGGCAGAGACCCACTCAGACAGGAATGTAGTTCAAGTGTCTTTTCCGTTTGTATGTACAGTCATAAATCAATAGCAGTTTTGGAGGCAATGAGGCAGAAACAGAGACATCAGGGGAATGGGAAAACCTCACAACCGAAGACACAAACACACTTTACTCCTCCGAGGACTCTGGCCAGATAATCCTTGAAAAGCAGGTGGAAAGGATCTTAATTGTTTAGTATTAATTCAGCAGAAGTGCATCAGCATGTGGGGAGCATCCCTCCTCCTTGCAGCATGTAATCAGTATCAGGAGCCATCGTTCTTCCAGAATTCACCCAGGTGACATGCAGGTGACCTTCAGTGTGAGAACCAACTCTCCGGCTTGGCTTGTTCCCCGGGGCGCCGCTGCTCCACACACACAGTGTTCAGGTGGGGCTCACAGGTCCTGCATGGTGATGACTTGTGTTGCATCAGAAATTCAGAGCAGCATCATTGCTTTTGGATTCACCTTCATCCATGGAGCCATTTGTCACCTGCTTCCCAGGGGAGCGGATGGAGAGAGAGGAAGCTTGTTGCTGCAGCGCTGCTTTGCTGCGGCTCAGGGCACGCTGACATTTCCACACACCTGAAGAACGCCTGAAGTTTCACAGTAAGAGAGCATCATGACAAACAAGACAATTAAAATCTTTTTTCCATTCACAAGTGGAAAATCACTCCTGCTGCATGCTGAGCTGCTGCTGCAGTCCAGCCTGCTGGATCCTGAATGCAGGCCCAGCAGTGGATGTCATGACATTGCAGAGCATCCTATCAGTATTTGCTCAGCCACGTATCGCTCCGCCTGCTGGGCGCTCTGCGGCGAGCCGACACGGTTAACAGGTTGGCAGAGAAAAGGAAAGATCCAGGCCAACCACCCTACTGGCTGCAATCATTCAGACTATCAGTGCAGCAGAAAACTGAATATTTCAGCAATAATCATCAACATGCCAGAACCTGCCACTGATGTTCCCAGCTGGGAGATTTCTGAAAGGGAAAAAACACTAGCCAATGAAAAGTTGAAGAAAGGTACAATGGTCATCAAGGTTTCTGATTTATCAATATTTAAATTAAAGGTTTTGCTGTAAAATCATGCAATAATTGAACCCATAGAAACTATGTTTATTCATAAAATTTGATTTTTCAAGCTGGACACCATAGTTGTCATGGAAATTTTATTTTTGCATCCATACTTTTATATTTTCTTGATCTTTTCTGGTGTACATTTTTCAAAATGGCCGCCAGGGTTGTAATGGGAAATACATGTTAGCACAAAAATAGGAAGTAGTTATAGTGAACCAATCAGTTCGGTTGTCTAACCACTGATTCACTAAACAAGAATCTTAGCTTTGCTCACGCTAAACCACTGAACACAAGAATAATTAGCAGAAGCTAATAAGTGACCTCCATCGATTGCAGTCAAATAGAAATCCTACCATTAAGGACGATTGGTCTCTGTATGCGGCTCCAACTCGTCCACCACTCCAGGCTGGATCCCATGTGAGACTGTTTGACATATTCAGGCTTCCATCACTTTCTTCCAACTTGCGCAAATGATCATCAGTTGATTTTTAACTGAACAAGAAAACATCTCATCAGTATTAGAGTCTCTTGACTGGCTGCCATATTTTCCTGTTTCAGTCACTTTGAATAAATTGGTTCATTTGGGGTAAATTCCTTTACTTGGACATTTAGAGAAGAAAGGTTCCTACAGATATAAATAGTTTTACTCACAGCCAAATTCAGTCCAACTCTTCTAACTGGTGAGAAGACACAGAGTGCATATCACACTTAGCTGAAAGATATAATTTATCTCCAAGGAAATCTTCTCGGGCTTTAACAGTCAGTGGCCCTTAGAGAAAACGGCATCGTCTCATTTCAGGAAAGCTCTCAGAAGCTTTAATTTCTTCAGGTTTGTTGGCGCTGAGTTATTTCCATCCAGTGAGGTCTGAGCAGACTTTGCCCCTGGTGATGCCATTTCAGTGGCTCTGAATTTAAAGTGTTGATGTGATTTGATTACTGAAGTGAAGCCTTCCATTTAGCAGGACACCAATCAGTTCTGCTTAAGATGGTAATTTCCTCTCTTTTAGCGGCAGCAGCAGCAATCATTTCTCGCTCGTTCATGTCTGCCAGAGACAATTTGTATTCTCGCCACCCCTCCGTCTCCTGTGGATGGGACAATTATTGCAGGTTCCAGTCAGACGGGGGTGTTTCCAATGAGAGCATCTCTCATTAGATTGATTAGGGAAAACCTCTATTGACTGTAAAGACTGTAGGGAATTTAAAAACACACAGCTAAAGTTCATCTGCATATTATCTCACATGCTTGGAAACGTCCAGAAATCACAACAACAATATGAGGCGCCTCATATAATCCTAATTCAGGCAGGAAATTGATATTTTAAAGGATGTTTTTGTCGTGTGGGTGCAAGAAAAATATGATTTCAATTCAGTCCGATCTACAGCTTGAAACAAACAGGACTTTAGATCACGTTCACACAGCAGCGAGGAATCTCCAGGCAAAGTCTCAGCTTCTGTTAGACGTTCTGATCCAGATTTCATTTTGGTTGAAATGAAATCCCGACTGCTCCTAAATGTTCTGTAGTCATAATGTTCTCGCAGATGTTGGAAGAGGCATAGGCAGGAAGGGAAATTCAGGTAGTGGAGAGTTTTGAACCATAGTATGTTAATATTTTAAAGAGGTTTAAAAATAAACCCTGGCACAAAATGAGTGGGAACATCAACATGAGCATAATGAGGTCATAGGTCATCATGCCTGGCAGAGAAATTAAACTCTGTAGACAAACATGTCAGAGCTTGATGTTAGTTTATGAATATGTTAAAATTTAACGTTTGCTTGTGCCGAAAGCTGCTGTAGTTTTACAAAATTAATGAAACATCATTCTCAACTCCCGTTTAGGTCACAAACTGCTTTTATTTGTGATTCTTAAGGCTTGGTTAAGCTGTTTTGTGAGCAGGTGCAAATCTCAGCAAGAAGCTGCTGGTGGATTTTATTTTCAACCTGTTTGTAGGTGAGAAATATTATGGATTTTTTACGTTAATGTATGAAGCAAAATAAATTTAAATGAATCCCTTTGGCCATGTGACCTTTCACTTTGGGGGGATTTTGTGGTTGAAATTTACTCTATATTTATATTCAGAGGGAAGGTGAGAGGAAGAGGTTCGTATTTGTGATCAGGTGAGCTGTGAATTGATTTCATGTCTTTTGTGTGTCTGCCTAAACTAAACTCATTGATTGGCTACAGCCAGCCTGAAAGCGGCTCCTTCATTAGCTGTGAGTCACGCGTTATAATTTATAACTGATGGTTAATAATCCACATTAAAACACCTCCTTAAAATAAGATCATGAGTAAAAAAGCAGAAATTTAATAGCAGGTCTTAAATACTGCATGATGCTTTTCCAATCCATGCAGTCAGGGAGACATTTAATTTTAAACACGTGACCTTATGAAAAAATACAATTTAAAACACAATAACGAGACCTTTTAATGCAGCATGAAAACAGTGAAACTTTTTTGCTCTTTCTTGATTTCAGTTTATTTAATCAAATAATAAAAGTGAAGCACTGAAGGCCGAAAGCCTTTTCACCGGTCAGACGGCTCTGCTCACAGTGAGAGACGGAGCGGACCATCGCCACAGCCGCCACATAATGAGGCCGGAGCCGTTGCCACAGCAACCACAGCCGCTTTGTCTTGAATGCTGATAGTCAAGTTATGAGCATCCAGTACATGACAGTCTCACCGATAAGACAGAGAATATGAACGTTTTTGTTTTTTTCTTTCAATCTGTTTCGTTCCCAAAATCTGCAGGTTTGTTTCTTTCTGCTCTCAAACTTCTTATCAGGAAGCTGCTGTTTGGAGAAAAACAGCACAAGAATCTGGTTTTGTTCAGAAGGTGTTTTTAAAATAAAGCAGACAAAAATGAACAGTGATAAACTTGGTTATTCACCCTGTCATAAGAGAAAAATGTCATATTTTCACCATTTTATTCGTTCATTTGTAAATGTCACAATTTTAAACAACATTTTAAAATAGGAAGCTACATTTTTAGCTCCATATTTAGTTCAAAGCTATTTAGCAAGCTGAATGTTTAGGTAGCCAAAAAATATTTTTGCTTCAAACTAAATATTTAGTCAGCAAACAAATTAAATAAGATGCAAATTCACTTCACAATAACTGGAAGTGAAGTACCAAAATAAAAGCTGGGCTTTCAGAACGTCTCTATAAATTCCAGCTTTTGAGTCACTTCACCTCTTTAATGATTTTCCCCTTTTTTCTTGAACCTCATTTCAGCTTAAAACAAAGGATGAACCGTTTTAAAGGCAAACCAGACATTTACCAACAGATCTACAGTAATGCAACAGCATTGAAATATTCAGTCTACAGTTTTTTATTTTGATAGGTCACGTCTGTTTATGGGCAAATATTTAGCTTGCTTCTAGTTTGGAAATAAATAGTTAGCGAGTTAACAGCTGTATAAAATCTCCCTAACCAGTTAGCTTGTTATTTAGGTTGAGCACTAGTCACCCATCCATCCATATAATAATAATAATAATAATCCATAGTAAATATTTAGTAAAAAAGGAGCTGATTTACTAAATATTTCGTTCAAACTGTGACATTATAATATTGTGAAAACTGGACTTTGTAAAATGAATCCCCCTTTTTTATGATCACAGACTGAAATACCCAAATTATTACTCTTAATTTTTCAATGTGTAGCGCTGCAAACAGCGCCCCCTAATGGTGAACACATTTCCACCACTACAAAGAGTTACGGTACGTTGTTCTCACTCCTCTGGTCTGTTTGATGTACATGAAAGAAATGGAGATAAAAATGAAAAAGAAAATCAGCTGAGTGGCCATGTTGCTCAGTCTGGGCCTGATTACGCTCAAACGGCTGCATGTGTGTGTGTTTGTAAGGGAACAATGGAGTCTGATTATCCAACCATCACCTACCTGCCGGTCTCTGGTCTCTGGTCTCCTAGTAATCAGTCCCTGAAAAACCTCCATTAGCTTGTGAACTGCTAATCTGCTTCCTGTTCAGTGGTTATGGTAAACTAATGAAGCATCAGCACGATTCATTATTAGCTACACTGATTACAGGTATGCATTTTTCTTGATTAAAAAACAAGACCTACATCAGACACAACAGATGAGTGACTTAATTAATTAGCTCCAAAGAAAGAAGCAGATGAGATGCCAGTAAAAAAGGTGAAAATATGTAGAAGTAGCAGCTTGGTGCTGCAACCATAACCATCTGATTTTACAACTTCCCTCAAAAGAAAACTATTTCATTTAATAATCAGCTCAGATAAAAACCTAAGAGCTAAATAAGAATACTGTTTAAAATTAAATTCAGTTCAAATAAAATAAGTTATTCATTAAAATTAAAATCAGGAAAATTAAATTTTTATCTTCCGGTTGTTTCTGCCCCAAAGTTGCTACAAATGCAGTTATTTTCCTGTGAACACCCCCAAGATAAAGATTAATTTAATTTATACTAAATTTACAATTTCTAGTTTTCTGTGTACTGTAGCTGAAAACTAAACGTAATAGAAGAAACTACTATGAGTCATAAAATACAGAGCCTAAATGAGTTTGGCTTCATGCTCTCGCTGACATCCTGCATGAGACGCTTCAAACAATTAAACTGGCCTCAGAAAAGCTGAAATAAACAGTCAGAAAAGCAAACAAAGAGCTTCTTCTCCTCTGACACTTTGAGCCGAGCAAACAGGAAGAAACCCAGAAACACGCACAGGAGTCGCTGGGCAGCTGCTGCTGGACTTGCTCTCAGCATCGGCTTAACTTCCTCTGTCACGGTAAGCCTGTCTTTGACCACCATTTCAACCAGGCTGCCAACACAAAGGTCAAACAATGACTGGACCACCTTTCTGATTCGCGTTGCTCTTTTCAGTTTGCTGTTCGTGACTGTGGACAGTCGGCTTGAATGTCAGCTGAGAGGCTGCAGTTTGCTGCAAAGCAGCATAAAAAGTGACTCTTTTACAAAAACCTGGTCACAAAAACTGGATACGTTGCAGAATCTTTGTTAAAAATTCACATTATTGCTTTTTGTGTTTAATAGTTTTACCAATACTTTTGTGTTGCTGTTATGAATTTTTCTCTAATAAAAGAATTCCCCATGTTTTGAAATAAGTAAAAAAAAAAATCTGCCAGTGGAACTAGTACCTTTTAAAAACTATATTAAGGAATTTCTATATCTTACTAAAAAGTTACTAATAAGTCAGTTTGTCTCATTTCAAGTGTACTAAAGTATTTTTACTAGAAACTAGACCAAACATACCTAAGATTTTGTTTTTGCAGTGCAGAAACAAACAAAAAACTACCAAAAATGCTGCAAATGAAAAAGAAAAATACTGCAACCACAAAAAAAAAATAAAAATAAATAAAATAAATAAGATTCTACAATCAAGAGAAAAAAAAATACAAACATGAAATGCTGCAAAAAGCTGCCAAGTTTCTTCTGGACATCCCAATCTGGTGATGATGGAACATGTTCTGTTTGTCGCATCGTTTTCTGTTGCGTGTGTTTGGTGTGTTTTCGTCATTCATGTGTTTCCAGCCTGTTTCACCATTTGCTCCATGTTTTGCACCAGTTGGTTACCGTAGCAGCAATTGTACATGGATGTATTTTTGTGCATGGGTGCAAGATTGCGTTATAGTTTTCACATATTTAGTTAATCTAACAAAAACAAAAAGAATGTTTTTCACACTTTACAATGTTGTCAGATTTTTGACAATCCGATTTCAATCCCCCTTTTTGTGACTCGTATCCAACTTTTTGACGTCAGTCCAAACGGCCCAGCTGCAATATTTTTCACTCCCAAAAAATCCAGTTTGTGCCACTTCCAGATGTGGAACTGAATCGTAATCTTTAGTTTTTAAAGTGTCTGCTCTGTGAACGGTCAAGTTGTGTTTAATTTGACTTTTACATCTTTGACATGAGATACGAATTATAATTCTGCACCAGAAGTCAGACAATAAATCTGGATGTAAACAATGGCTGAAAATGATAAATATTTCCTCCTGGTCTCTTTTTGAATGTAATAACATGCTTCCTATCCCCACAGCATGATGCTGCCACCACCATGTTTCAGTGTGGGTGAACATTAAAACAGGGTCTGCTGCTATAGTTTTGGTTTCTGTTTGATTTTCATCTGACTGCAGCACTGACTGCAGCACTGGCTGCAGCACTGACTGCAGCACTGACTGCAGCACTGGCTGCAGCACTGACTGCAGCACTGACTGCAGCACTGACTGCAGCACTGACTGCAGCACTGACTGCAGCGTTGCTCCTCTCTAGCTGCATGTTCATGTTTTGTTTGAAGCTGTTGTTCCATCTGCAGCTGTGACACAAACATCATCGTTCCCATTGAGTCAAACGATGCTGGCGAGACGGAGAGCTACTTTTAATAGGATCCTAATTCAGCGCCATATTTAACTCGTATTTAATCGTTTCTCCTCAGTATTCGGGAAACTGCTGGTTTTCGTTCTACCAACATAACAAGAAATTGATTTACACTTGGAAAGCCTGTTAAAAGTCATTTCCTGTCATTTTGTGCCTAAGTGGGGTTCCTGGTTGCCCTCAATACCCGGAGCAGCTTCAGAACCAGAACTTGTAACTGCATTGCGATGCAGCACATTGGGTGCAAGTCTGATGGAAATGTTGAATGACCTTTAAAATATGAGGATATGTGAATATTAGTCTGTGGATTTGGCTTCCTAAATGAAGCAGAGTCTCTGCAGCGAACATCCTGACACATATACTCCCACTCTGAGGCGCTTCACTGTGTAATTGACTGACTGTCTGCCTGGCTGACAATGTAAGGCGACTGATTGGCTGAGTGACTGCCGTAACAGGCGACTGGTCCCGTAATTGTGTTGCTTAATGAGGGAGGGAGTGTTTGGCTAAACGATTTAGACACAGCTTGATGCTGATAGAACCGACTGCTGTAATGTGAAAACCAGTGTGCTTCCTATCCAGAAACTGATCAAATGTTGGACACAGTTTATATCCTTAAAACTCTGCAACCATTTCCTTTGGTTCAAATATTTAAAATAATAAAATTATCTAAGATAAAAAAAAAACCTGACACATTGTATTTAGAGTGCTGTGATAAAGTCTTGACCCCTTTGGTGGAGGAATATTGACCCACTGCTGCTGGCAGAATTGATTTAATGCAACACTGAAGGTTTTCCCACCATGAAAACCATGTTTAAACTCAAAACAAGTAAAACTAAAACTAAAATAAGTATGTAGTTCTGAGATAAATATATAGGTAATGTGCTGATTTACTTGCCAATAAACAAAAACAGACTATAGAAATCAAAACTGGAACCTTTTGGAACCTCGTTATCATCGGTTCTTTCCCTCTTTTCTTGAAAAACACTTTCAGGGACAATCCAGACATTTTCCAAAGATCTACAGCAGCAGCGATGCTTCAGTCTCACCAGCAACAGTTTATAAAAAAATTCTCAAGACCCAGCTTTTATTTTGATTGACCACTTCCCCTCATTAGAAGTGAATTTGCATATTAGCTAAATATTTAGCTCTGAGCTATTTAAATATTTAGCTTGGAGTTAAATAATGAGCTGGCTAACAGTTAGCTTCAAACTAAATATTTCATTTTGGAGTTAAATATTTAGTTAGCAAGTTAACTATTTAAAACTCAGTCAGTCATTTTATTGTTTTTGATTAAATGTTAATCTTTGAAGTTCAAACAAAACCTGTCAGCAGGAAAACTTTTTCTATAAGCCTCCAGATTATTTTTTAAGTAAACCTCAGTGTGTCTCTTTTTAATGCTGTCCCAGATTTTCCGTCTCTTTTGCCTCCTCTTCAGGACAACATGCCTGTCAAGTCTCCTGTTTCTTCTGGGAAACTACCGTACTTTACCTTCCTCTCCCTCTGTGCTCCTGTATTAATATTTTCCTGTAAATATCCTGTATTGTGCTCAACCCCCCACCCGCTTACGTTACTTGCATTATTTCCCTGCACTCACGTTAGCTGCTCTCCCACATCTCTGCAACAACACCTTGAGCTTTGACTGTTTTCTGTATATGAAATGTTTTAATCACTGACACTCAGTGTTTAACAAACTGGTAAATCTGCAGCTCACATCATTTCAGTCACTTTTCTCTGTGTCTGCTGTCCTTTTTTGGCAAGATGCAGATGAAGACAGATAGACATCAAAAGCAGCTCTGTGATAAAACGTCCAGATAAAATCTGATCTGTTAACTAAACATGTTTGGTCCTCTGGGTTTCATCAGTATAAAGACAAAAACCTGGGCCATGTTTTCCTGGTTTCCTGCAAACAATGCCTCTGATTATTTAATTTAATCCTTTATTGTCTAATAAAAATACATTCAAATTACAGAAATGGAAAGTATTTATGTTTATCTGTGACTGGTTCACTGACTCACCTCAAAAAGAAAAAGTTTCTGTTTCTCTTTTAGGTGTAAAAAACCAGACAGATATCTTGATTTCTCATTCAGAAGATCCATTAGAGTCATCCAGTTCCCATTTTATTCAAAAATGCATCCTGTGATTGTTTCTTTCTCATTCTGAAACGTCGGACCCGACTGGATTGAAATTTTACTGGGAAGAACAGGCGCTGATTGGTAAGGGTGCTGGAACCGGGCCGCCGCTGATTTCCAGCAGGTCATGAATACATTCCACACCACCAGCTTATGCAGCCAACACAAATGTGCAGAGTTGAAAAAGAAAGTTTACTCTTTCAACCTTTAAACTCCAGAGTTTCATTAGAGGGTTCCTCATTATGTGGATCGATTTCAAAAAGCTGGATTTGTTGGTGGTCCAGAGAAGCCAGCTGCAGAAAGATGAGTGACAGATAATCTGCTGCACAAACCTTTTCCTGTATGACATTATAGCATTCACATTTGGAAATATGCGCCTCCCCCTCCTTCCTTATTTGCATTTCTTCACTCTGAGAGATGAAAAGAGAGAGGCAGAAATGGGAAATGAATGAAAAAGCTGATTTAGTATGCAAGCGCCACAACATCACAATGGGGAAAAGCTAAATTGAAATGTCATTTTGTATTCATGATGAAGCTGTAATAAGCTGTGTGTGTCGTGTTGCTGAGCATGATGGGTGTTTAGTTTGTGGACGTGTGACAGGAGGAAAGAGTGAGGCTGTTTTCTACCTGTGGAGCAACAGTTTCACACTAACAGACGAAAGGCTGAGTCAACGTTCACACAGCAATCATTTCAGCAACAAGGCGGTTCAAAGTGCTTTACGTTATGAAAACACAAAAGCATCATAAAACATCACCCAGTCACCAGCTGAGAAACCAGAATCAAACTTTACATTTTGTGGTGACCAAAGTCGTGGATGCAGAGAACGCTCCGCTGACTGAGGCTCAGAAGAAACTCGGGTTTAAAGGGACTCAGGGTTTCAGCTGTTTTTCAGTTTGCTGCAAGTTTGTTCCAGATTTGTGGTACATAGAAGCTGAATGCTGCTTCTCCATGTTTGGTTCCGGAACCAGAACCAGAACCAGAAGACCTGGTAGATCTCGATGAACAAACTTCTCCTCTTTGGTCTCAAATCTTGAAATGTCTTTAGATTTATTCATGCTGTTTTAGTATTTTGAGACACTTTAACTTCAACCCTTCCAAACACTGGCTGAGTGTTGTGACCTTTGACCTTTAACCTGTAACTCTTGAGGTCGTTTCTCTGACCTTCTTGCTCTACTTTGGACTGAATCTGCTGAGGAGATTCAGGTTTTGAGTTCAGAGATGACCTTTGACCCGCTTCAGATTAATGAGCTCATTGCTGATGTCTTCCCATCTTGACGTTGTGCTACAGCTTTAAAACAGAATCTGATTTTTCATTCAAAGCATTTATTTCAGCTCCTTTCTTTGTTAAAATGAATTTTATTTGTGTGGATTTTCAGACTTCAGGTTTGACTCAAGTCATTTTACAAGCAGGTGTAAAACCAGGAGCTGAGAATCGTAACCTAGAGACTTTCTGTGGGGGCAGCAGAACAAATCAGTGGGAAATTTTTGCTTGTTGGCCTTTTCTATGTTTGCATGTCTCCCATTTGCATATGTGGGCCGTCTCCAGGTACCGCCGGTATCGCCTCTGATGGACTGGAAAGCTGTCAAGCATGGCCACCATCTCTCATCCCGCGGCAGCTTGGATGAGCTCCAAATCCTGGAGATCCTGGAGTGCACAGAGTGGGTGTGGACTGGCAGGTGGGTAAACAGCGCTCTGATGAAATATTAGAGGGGATTAGGAAGCTAATTACACTTTCACTTGGATAGATGAGCTATTATTATTTTCACAACTCCTATTTTTACTCATGTTTTTACTTATTTTTAAAAGTTAAAGTCATTGTGGACTTTAGTTAAACCATCTTCGTGGCATTTCTTGTCACTTATTAATTTTTTTAATCACTGGGAAAAAGGAGAAAAAAGAAAAAATGCCAAACGATATTTCCAATTTTAATTTAGTTTATTCGTATAGCGACATTTTACAACACATGGTCAACAACACATTCATTTCAGGTGGTACTAGTCATCAGCCAGGGCACAAAGCTCAATTTATTATTCAAATTAGTTTAAAAAGTTTAGATCTAAGAAAACCCAACAGATTGATTAATTGCTCCTGACCAGCAGGGGGCGGCTTTTAGAAGACTTTTCCTGAAGCCCACATTTCTGGATTACAAAGATGTTTTTTATTGTTCTGATAAAATATTCTGATATTACATGGATCATCTTTGTTAACTGGAAACAGAAAATAATCAAAATAAACAAACAAAGGCATGAAAACGCCTGTCATCGTTATGTAACTGCAGATTGTCCTTCGTGTTTAAAACATTAGTACTTCCCTTTATGGTTTTACAGTCTTTCAGACAAACAATACTTCAAAATAAAAAAGGTGGAAAACAAAATCATTATTTTTATAATAAAATTTTGCCAGAAAATACAGCTTTAAGCATGTTGATTTTGAAAACCATTACAGCATTTCTTCAAATCTTCACTGTAGAAAGATCATGTACGTTTTTCTAGTATTGACGAAGACACAAGATCATGTGTGGCTGGTTAGCTCAGTTGGTTGGAGCGTGGTACTCATAAAGCCAAGGTCATGGGTTCAATACCCACATTGACCAATGAAATCAAGAAGTGTTTCATGAAATCAACTCCTCAAAATAGCATAAGGCTTTAAATTAAACCACATTTAATGTTGATTTTGAAAAACTTTTGCATTTCAATGCTTTTGTCAAGATCATGTACGTTTTTCAAACATTGACGTAGACACAAGATTATGTGTGGCAGGTTAGCTCAGTTGGTCGGAGCGTGGTACTTGTAAAGCCAAGGTCATGGGTTCGATTCCTACTTTTACCATCTGAAATATAAAGTTTTAATAAAATCATCTCTTCAAAATAGCAGGAGTCTGTATATTTAACCATTATGCACATTGATTTTGAAAAACGATAGAGTATGAGCTCCTTACTCAAATCTTCATTGTGGTAAGATCATGTAAGTTTTTTAAATCCATGGAAACTCAACATTATGAGTAACATTGTACGTTGGAAAACTTTGTCCAGCTGATGTTAGCTCAGCTGGACAGGTGTAGCGCTGATAACGCCAAGGTAAGTGGTTCAATTCCCTTACTGGTCAAAGGTGATCTAAAGTCTTTCAGACAAACAATACTAAAAATTAAAAAGGGTGGCAAACAAAATCAATACTTCAAAATAAAAACGGTTGTAAAACAAAATCAATACTTCAAAATAAAAAAGGTTATAAAACAAAATCAATACTTCAAAATAAAGAAAGGTAGAAAATAAAATCAATACTCAAAAAACAAGGTGGAAAATAAAATCAATACTTCAAAATAAAATTTTGCCAGAAAATACAGCTTTAAGCATGTTGATTTTGAAAACCATTACAGCATTACTTCAAATCTTCACTGTAGAAAGATCATGTACGTTTTTCTAACATTGACGTAGACACAAGATTATGTGTGGCAGGTTAGCTCAGTTGGTCGGAGCATGGTACTTGTAAAGCCAAGGTCATGGGTTCGAATCCTACATTTACCATCTGAAATATAAAGTTTTAATAAAATCATCTCTTCAAAATAGCAGGAGTCTGTATATTTAACCATTATGCACATTGATTTTGAAAAACAAGAGTATGAGCTCCTTACTCAAACCTTCATTGTGGTAAGATCATGTAAGTTTTTTAAATCCATGGAAACTCAACATTATGAGTAACATTGTACTTTGGAAAACTTTGTCCAGCTGATGTTAGCTCAGCTGGACAGGTGTGGCGCTGATAACGCCAAGGTAAGTGGTTCAATTCCCTTACTGGTCAAAGGTGATCTAAAGTCTTTCAGACAAACAATACTAAAAATTAAAAAGGGTGGCAAACAAAATCAATACTTCAAAATAAAAACGGTTGTAAAACAAAATCAATACTTCAAAATAAAAAAGGTTATAAAACAAAATCAATACTTCAAAATAAAGAAAGGTAGAAAATAAAATCAATACTCAAAAAACAAGGTGGAAAATAAAATCAATACTTCAAAATAAAATTTTGCCAGAAAATACAGCTTTAAGCATGTTGATTTTGAAAACCATTACAGCATTTCTTCAAATCTTCACTGTAGAAAGATCATGTACGTTTTTCTAACATTGACGTAGACACAAGATTATGTGTGGCAGGTTAGCTCAGTTGGTCGGAGCATGGTACTTGTAAAGCCAAGGTCATGGGTTCGAATCCTACATTTACCATCTGAAATATAAAGTTTTAATAAAATCATCTCTTCAAAATAGCAGGAGTCTGTATATTTAACCATTATGCACATTGATTTTGAAAAACAAGAGTATGAGCTCCTTACTCAAACCTTCATTGTGGTAAGATCATGTAAGTTTTTTAAATCCATGGAAACTCAACATTATGAGTAACATTGTACTTTGGAAAACTTTGTCCAGCTGATGTTAGCTCAGCTGGACAGGTGTGGCGCTGATAACGCCAAGGTAAGTGGTTCAATTCCCTTACTGGTCAAAGGTGATCTAAAGTCTTTCAGACAAACAATACTAAAAATTAAAAAGGGTGGCAAACAAAATCAATACTTCAAAATATAAATGGTTGTAAAACAAAATCAATACTTCAAAATAAAAACGGTTGTAAAACAAAATCAATACTTCAAAATAAAAAAGGTTATAAAACAAAATCAATACTTCAAAATAAAAAAAGGTAGAAAATAAAATCAATACTCAAAAAACAAGGTGGAAAATAAAATCAATACTTCAAAATAAAATTTTGCCAGAAAATACAGCTTTAAGCATGTTGATTTTGAAAACCATTACAGCATTTCTTCAAATCTTCACTGTAGAAAGATCATGTACGTTTTTCTAGTATTGACGAAGACACAAGATCATGTGTGACTGGTTAGCTCAGTTGGTTGGAGCGTGGTACTCATAAAGCCAAGGTCATGGGTTCGATTCCTACATTTACCAACAAAATCAAGAAGTGTTTCATGAAATCAACTCCTCAAAATAGCATAAGGCTTTAAATTAAACCACATTTAATGTTGATTTTGAAAAGCTTTTGCATTTCAATACTTCTGTCAAGATCATGTAAGTTTTTCTAACATTGACGAAGACACAAGATTATGTGTGGCAGGTTAGCTCAGTTGGTCGGAGCGTGGTACTTGTAAAGCCAAGGTCATGGGTTCGATTCCTACATTTACCATCTGAAATATAAAATTTTAATAAAATCATCTCTTCAAAATAGCAGGAGTCTGTATATTTAACCATTATGCACATTGATTTTGAAAAACAATAGAGTATGAGCTCCTTACTCAAATCTTCATTGTGGTAAGATCATGTAAGTTTTTTAAATCCGTGGAAACTCAACATTATGAGTAACATTGTACTTAGGAAAACTTTGTCCAGCTGATGTTAGCTCAGCTGGACAGGTGTAGCGCTGATAACGCCAAGGTAAGTGGTTCAATTCCCTTACTGGTCAAAGGTGATCTGAAGTCTTTCAGACAAACAATACTAAAAATTAAAAAGGGTGGCAAACAAAATCAATACTTCAAAATAAAATTTTGCCAGAAAATACAGCTTTAAGCATGTTGATTTTGAAAACCATTACAGCATTTCTTCAAATCTTCACTGTAGAAAGATCATGTAAGTTTTTCTAGTATTGACGAAGACACAAGATCATGTGTGACTGGTTAGCTCAGTTGGTTGGAGCATGGTACTCATAAAGCCAAGGTCATGGGTTCAATCCCCACATTGACCAACAAAATCAAGAAGTGTTTCATTAGATCAACTCTTCAAAATAGCATAAGGCTTTAAATTAAACCACATTTAATGTTGATTTTGAAAAACATTTGCATTTCAATACTTTTGTCAAGATCATGTAAGTTTTTCTAGTATTGACGAAGACACAAGATTATGTGTGGCAGGTTAGCTCAGTTGATTGGAGCGTGGTATTCATAATGCCAAGGTCATGGGTTCGATTCCTACATTTACCATCTGAAATATAAGGTTTTAATAAAATCATCTCTTCAAAATAGCAGGAGTCTGTATATTTAACCATTTTGCACATTGATTTTGAAAAACAATAGAGTATGAGCTCCTTACTCAAATCTTCATTGTGGTAAGATCATGTAAGTTTTTTAAATCCATGGAAACTCAACATTATGAGTAACATTGTACTTTGGAAAACTTTTTCCAGCTGATGTTAGCTCAGCTGGACAGGTGTAGCGCTGATAACGCCAAGGTAAGTGGTTCAATTCCCTTACTGATCAATGGAAAATGTACATGTTTATCTAGGGAGGACTTATCTTGCCATAATTTAGACTGAAGACAGTAATAAATCAACCATTTATTAAAATAATTGCAGAGTTGAAATACAACTTCAATAATGAATAAATTTGCCATTGATTGCAAAAAAGAAAGGTGTATTTAATAATTGGTACACTGATTAGATATATTATATATTTCTCTTTTAATTAAAAAAAAAAATTCTGTCCTTTTCTGTAATTTTTTTAATTTAAACTGATTGTTTTCAGTCATATTTTTACTTAAATTATATATTTCATTACAACTCTTTTTTCTTCCATACTTATTAACACAAATTTATTTAAAACAAGTTTCCCCAAAATGCTCTTTTTTTCAAATGATTTCACGGTTCTTTTGTTCCTTAAACACTGATATGTCCTTTGACTCTAGTATGTTTCTGTTGTTTTCTTTTTGCCAAACAGATTTCCCTCAGCTCATTTATTTACATTTGAGAGGAGAAAATAAATGGGTAATTACTGAATTTTCTTTGCAAAAGTAAAAAATATTACATTGAAATGAAAACAATTTTGGTCTTTGTGGTTAAATATGGATGAGAAGATTTATTTTTTCCCTCTGTAAAGTGATGAAAATAAAATTACCCCAAAATTGCCTGTTTTCTTCTCCAAAAATGGAAACAGCAGCATTTTATGAAATCAAAGAAAAACCTGAGTTGTGCTTTGAAAAGAAGTGCAAGTTTTCCTTTTTCATGATGCGAAGCCTCAGGTTTCTGTGGATTGAAATGGATTCTACAGCAGCTGCCTTGAAAATCATTTCACTGGTTTTATGAAAGGACAAGTTTAGCACCATGGGATATGTTATAAAACAATATTAAAAAGGCCAAACTCTATAAATGTTTGAAAAAAGAGGCATGTGGACAGATCAGTACAACACAACCTCTAGATGAATAATCCCTCTTCTCCTTTACACATAGCAGAGATCCGCCATTTCTTCTGCAGATGAAAAAGTAACGAAAAACCTTTTCTCTATTCTTAATTAGCTTCTTGGACTTTTATTTAAGAAATATTCCCCTTCAAGATACGGTTACGTAGCGTTAGAATAAGTGTAATTTACATTATGTAGGAAAAAATCTTAAAAACTAATCAGAAATGCCATAATTTAAGCGGGGATACAGTTGTGCCAGGTCAAGCGCCCCCTACTGGCTAAATGTGGCATAAAAAATTGTGAAAGTATCTTATAAAAAAACTGCAAATCTTTTCTAACAAGATAAAATCGACATTTGGTGCAAAATAATAGCATCCATAAATATTTTAAAGATCTCAAATTAATTACTTAGTGACGCATTTCAGTTTACATTTACGCCTTTTTTCCTGCCTGCCCAGTTGGTGGCGGTAGTGTACCAGTGCAGCTGGTTGCACAACTGTCATCAAACACAACAAGAAGAAAAGTAATATGGCGACTAGTCCACCTGCTGGAGTATCGGGATTTTATGAGGTCGTGTAGACCGCTGCAGGTGAGATCGCTGCAATTTAACTTATCTAAGTTATTTATCGGATACATTTTTCCAACTTGTTTATTTTTTCCCTGTTGAAGTTATTGAAGATATTTTTGTGTTTCAGCAGCATACATCGGCCTCAGCGGCGCTTGGTTTGGCTGCTGGACTCCATGAAACATCTGAGAAACGGAAATGGCGTCAGAAATCGGCAGCAGATCGAAGATGGACGTTAAGAGGATCTCAACTCATCCACAGGTAGGTGAAACAACTCCTGTAGTGGCTGATCGAGAAGACGACTCAAAGTAAGAGCTGCTGCGGATGGTTGCTAAATCGTTTGGCTTGTGCTGTGCTGGGAAGTTTTGATTCTAAATATCTAAATTTTAAGCGATCATTTAATGTACCTGTACCTACAAATAAGTATTGAAGCAATGTTTTGAGGTTTAAATAAAGTCTTTCATTTAGATTTTTAAGGAAATCTAAATCTATATGAACTACTTGAATCACGATTCTTTTTTCTACAACTACCTAATATTTTGCATGAAATTGAGTTGCAGTATCCAAACTTATTGGTATCGTCTACTATCATTATCAATAGTTCAAACTAATATTCATGTTCTGCAACAGTTTAATGTTAAACTTGAGAAGGATTATTTTTGGTACTGGAAGAACGCACAGCCTCATGGGATTTAACTTTTCTGCCCGATGACTGTTGGACAGATTCAAACTCACTGGAGTCATCTGCTGAAGCTGCAGGTCAAAGGTCACAGAGGTAATGTTCATATTGTCTGATTCACCATCTGACTTTCACAATACAATCTTCTTAAACTGTTGTATCTAAGCTTTTATTTTGAAATGTGTTGCTTTCTTCACATACTAGTTTGTTGTTTCTACTTCTGACTCAATGATAGAAAATTAGAAACTTTTAAAGAAAACCTGACATATGATCAATACTTCATTCTATAATGTTCTCATTTTTTTCTCAGCTATATCTTACTGTCGCGATACAACACGTATGAAGGACAATGGCTCCACTGCGCTGGAAGGTAGAGAGCGCCGGATCATTTTGGTTCATTGGGAATGTAAATAATGTTCATCCAGTTGGAACACTGAAGCTGATTTGACTCTGATTGTGTCCAGGACCTGTTGGACAGTCTCTGCAGGGTCTGTGTGGAAACTCCAGGAGCGAACTCTTGAGGACAGCTCCACCAGACGACACTTCCTCACCGCCTGCTGCTACTGGATGGATGGAGAGACAGGAGTCAGTTCTGACCTTGTGTCGCCCCCTGGCTGTGACAATCAACTGCACCAAGACAGAACGGTGAGCAGATTGATCCAGAAACGTGTCTTTTTTCTCTGATCTCTGTGGGGGAACTCCATATCTTCACACATCATGATGTCAGCTCTGATGGGAGATAAATCAGTTTATTGATCAGTTATTGTCTCCATATTTCTTTCTGCATGGGGAGCAGCTGTACCCTCTGACAACAGGTTGCAGCTGCTCCACTCGGTAGCGTTATCATTGGATAGGATAGGCTAGCTGCTAGCATGACTAGGCTAGTCACTCACTTGATTGCCTTCTTCCTTTGCTGTTCTTTAGCACAGATGGCTGCATTAGCATTGCATAGGCTAACAACTAGCATTCATATCCTAGTTACATGTGAGTCGCACTTTATTCTTTACAGAAAACTTGTCCTGCAGCATATATGTAAGTGACATACTTACACATCTGAAAAACCATCAGAAGCTCAACAGATTACCTCAGGAGGAAGCAACTACCTAACCTGGTGATTTTCAAAGTAAAAGATCAGTTTGACCTGTGGAGTTGTTTGTCATGTTCTCTTTTGTTGCCATTCACTGTTTACCTCCCAGGCTGCAGAAACGCTACGTCTCTGTTTGTGTTGTGGGTTTGTAAATGCCAGCTGCATCATTCAAAATGGAGGCCAGACTTTTACACCGACCTTTAGACCCTCATCAACCTCCTGTCTAACCACACACACAAACATCTGGCAGCCAGTAATCCTCCTCAGTCGTTTCTCCCTCAGTTTAACCTGGAGGTAAATATCACTCGTCTGCTGCCAGAACTCGTCCTCGCCTTCTGTCTCTGTTCAGTTCATTAAGATTCTGCCTCAGTATTGCTAAAATATCATCCAATCCTCCAGAATCACCTTTCACAACCACCAGCAGGAGGTTTTGCTGACCATTAAAACAAAAAACTATGAAACTACAACATGTCTTTATTTGTATTAGACCTTGTGTTAATGAATAAATTGCTTTGCCTCAAATCAAATTGAAACTTGGGGGAAAAAAATCTTGTGAATCCCAGGATATTGATGTTTAGTTTCTTTAACACTTTGAAACACAGTTTAACCTGTAAATGTAATGTGTTTAAAAAAGGTTAGTGGAGGGCTGGAGAGTGTTGCAATGAAACAGGAATAAAAATCTCTCTACAGCTTTAAACATGAAGATAATTCAAAATGCTGCCACTAATTCACCGCACACAATTAAAACCTACTTTAGTTGTTTTGATTCTTTCAAATTAAAACCCTTGAAAGTCAGATGCACCCTGAAGTGAATATATTCACTGGTTGAATAAATGTTTTCTGGTTTTGTTAAACTGTATAGCTATTATGTTGGGGAATAATCAGAATCAATTAGAATTGTTATTAAGAAGTTACTTTAGATGCTGAGTGCAGCAGCATCTCTGAGCTCAGATATTACAGCTCAGGCTCATTACTATGACAGGTGCCAGACTATTAATCAGCCTCCCAGCAAGAAATGATTACATTAAAGATTTGAAATAAACAAATTAGTCAGAATAATTTTAAATGAATCCTCAAAATCAATCAATTCTGTTTCATATTCAAAGTAAGCCTCCATAATTAGAAAAGAAAAGCTGGCTGAACTGTTCGGTGAAAATAAAAGATCGCACGCGCAGCATTCAGAAACTGCAGCTGATGACAACCTGAGGTCAACATTTCATGCAGGTAAATCCCCAAATAGTTCTTTACGTCTGTTAGATTCTGGGAAAACAACTGATTCCTACTCTGAACAGTCAGTGGAAAACCTTGATTACCATAAAATATAATTACTCAAGAGATTTTTGCATATTTCCTTTTGCTATTTAATGGTTTGACTTGAGGAACTCCAGCTCTTTCACACTGGTGCACAAATGATTAGATGGAAGACGGAGGAAACGTGGGATTAAAAGTTGACCAGAATCATAAAGGACTAAATTTCACGTTGGAACCATCCAAACTCATAGATTGAGTTTTTCTACACTTAAACCTCTTAGTTTCTGGGCAGGATGCTCAGCAGAGACGAGCAAAAACGCATTTTAAGATTTTCTCTAAGAACAAGTAGTCAAAATCACAACACAGATTTTAACCACATGGTTTAAGATTTTGTTAAACAAAATCAGGATCTTGCGTATGAATTTCACCCAATTCATCCATCCACTGCACCTTCCCTGGTATTCAGTCCAGATCCTGGAACAAGGCCACTCTGTTTCTGTCCTGACAGGAATGGGACGCTAACATTTAACTTTCTTACTGAACACCATCCAGCTAAAGCACTGCAGCTTATTAAAGATGCCTGACAGCAAAATGAATAAAGATCTTGACATCAGTGAGCTTTGATCTGATTGGTCTTTCCTGACGTTTTGAAGAAATCAATAATGAAACGTCTAATTTAGTACTGCTGCTTGTTTCATTGCACTTTTCCATAACAGCCTGATGGATAAAGCAAAGGAAAGTGGATTTTACTCAACGTGACTCATGTTGTTCTCCTAGTTAATAGAAAACAGAACTAAATGCAGCTATACTTCACTCGGCTCAATAACACTGTTTGTTGCCACACGTGCAAGCGAACGATGTCTGGAAGGCCTGCCATATGTTGTTGCACTGAAAAATGTTGCTGCTCTCGTGGTTAAAGCCTGAAATGCGTCTTTGGGTGATTGGTATTACAGGCTTCATGCACCAACAGAGAAACAGTCAGAGAAACAAACTGCTGTTGCTGCCGAGTTGTGAAACTGATTTTAGGATTTAGTCATTTCTCATGCATGATGTGATGCATTAGAAAATATCAGCATTTGCATCTTTGATAGTGAGAAGATGATGTTAAAGCTTTTGAATATAAAAGTTATTTTAATGTATCGTTGCAGAAAAATTAGTAAATGGCCGTAAATCGGTCATTTATTGTTTATGATAATTTTACACATTCTGTTGTGATGTTTTTTGTCAAATAAAATCCTTAGTGGAATAATATGAGTAATTTGGACTGTATCCACGCAGGATGAGGAAACCAAGAACAAAACTTTTTCATGGCCAATCGCTACGGTAACTGAGGAAAATGTGAGTTTATTCTACTCACCTAAAATCATGAAAGTGGGACAAATTAGAAAAATCTTTTGTCACAGTGGTGAAATTCAGGTGTAGGCAGAAAGTGACAAAGCATGTAGATTCTAACTAAATATATAAACACAAACAAACTTAATGATAGGCTGGACAGTAAATGCAAAATTATAACAAAAATATGATTAAGTTGGAAACTCAGATCCTTTTTTCTGTTTTTATGTAGTAATTATAAAAAATGAGAATATTACAGATTAGTGCATTTATTTCAGAAGCTCAACTAAACTGGTTAATTCCAAACTGATGATGTCAAATTCTTTATTTCTGTTCATTTTGATGATTTTCTGCTAATGTAAACACAATTAAGGTCAGAATATTATGTCAGAAAAACACGTTTAATACAGAAATGTGTTTTTTTAAATGAAAGGTTTAATACCTGGTTCAATATTTTCAAAAGATTAATTTGACAAACAAAACTTTTCCACAGCAAATCATTCATTTTCCTGAATGATGTTCTTGTTTAAAGCAACTATTCTCCTGTCAGTTACGACTTACTGAATCATGAATTTGTTCTCATGATGCAGTAAAACTAATTAAAATCACAACGTTGTTCTTAGTGTCTGTGAACATCTGTCTGTTTTTCAGCTCATAAAGCTAATCTCCCATGGAGTGAGAAGTAAACTGTGAAATTCAAGAGTTTAGACAATGAAGTGGTGGGAAAATCCTGACTCAGCCTTTTTCTTGTTCAGGAGTTCATGTGAAGAACAAACGATGGAACATTTTCATCTTTGAAACGTTTTACTTTTCTAAATCCAGGAACCTCAAAGTTGACTTTTGATTCTGGGAAAATGGATCAAGATTTGAGATCTTTCTTTTTCTTTTTCTTTTTTTTTTTTTAAATCAGAAATGAGACAAAAATGACCAAACTATTTTTTTAAGTACAGCTAACATAATGCATGTTAAATACATTTTCATTTTACATATTTTCTTGCTGAATGATGGGGGTTCTTTTACAGATTTCCAGACTCATTTTCCAGACTCTTCCTTCTCCATCCTGGAGATTCTACAAAGATGTAAAAGAAATATTATAAATGTTTTGTTTACATTTTATTAAAATAGCATGTTTGAAGTTATTCAGATCTTTCTGAATAATCAGGTAAATCTTTTAATAGCTGTGCAGCTTTTTAAATGTTTCACAGGCTTTGTGTCTTTACAGGCTTTGTCCAGATAATTAATATTTCCTCTCAACAGAACAAGCATGTTGTAAAACGATTCTTTCAAAGCTCAATGTATTATTTTCTGTTTGATCAGCTACATGATAATGGAGCTGGGGCCACACATGTTCTCTGAAACCCAACTGGACTCATGCAAACTCTCCCTGCCTGCAGCTTTTCTGGGTTTTTGTACCTCAAAACTCCTTCAAGCATTTTCTGAGGCCACTGGAATCAGGAAACCAGTGGAGGGCTCCTGGGAGATTAACTACAGGATATAAAATCACACAGTTTATAGCTGCTTCGTCTTTCTGCACAGCTCTTGTGGAGGTTTTTACTTTACACTCTCCAACTCTTCCACCTTAATATTTAATGGACGTCAGTCTACTTTTTCTGTTTTTTTCCTTTTCTACTGTAGTTCTCGACTTCTGGGCCTTTTCTGCCTTCTTAACATCTGGGCTCCTGAGAGATCGCTAGATCTTCTTTCTGTATTGTTTTAGTTGATTTTTTTTGTTGCTTGGAGGCACAAAGAAACAAAAATCTTTTGGATTTATTTTTACTTCATCACAGCTTTCTTGGAACAAATGCTGATTCTGTTTGTCTGCAGAGCGTCTTCAGCTTTTGGATGTAAAAGGCTTTTATGTTTCACTTTTAAAACCTTACAGAAACAACTTCCAGATAATAAAGTGGGATTCAAAACATGGCGTTAAGTTTGAGGTCAGATCAGGGCTTCCTGAAGTCAAAGCTGAACAGTTATAGTAGCACTTCACACCAATCTGATGATAAATATATATATATAAATAGTTGAGCTTATATAGCTATTTATTCAGTAATTAACCTCAAAAAGGCTGTTTGAAGTGAAACAGTTGCCTATTTTGTCTGGTTTTTGATTAAAATACAATTAATTCCAAACCCTGCAGTTAACTAAAGCATTTTAATTGAGTCCCACCACTAAAATGAACACAAAGGCCTTTATAAAAGCCACAATATGTTCAGATTTGAAGCTTTTTAAAAGGCAGGTCTGTCCTGTAATGAGAAATCTCTGGAAATGTTGCTGATGTGTTTGAACTTTAACTGCAGTGACAGAATAATAAGACGTGGGGGGTCCTGGGGTTGGTACTCTGAGTAAACATAGAAGCGCCCCCTGCTGGTGGACCAGAGCATGTATTCATGTACAAGAACACTTGTGATGACTGAACAAGGATCCACACATTAAGAGGTCAAGGGTCATAATGCTACTGATGTAGCATCATTGTACCCGAATCTATCTGCCCCTCCTGTTTTTCACAATTTACACAAAATCAACAGATCCCCATGATGCATAATTGTCAGTGTTTTGCAAACTTTACAAAACAAAAAAATAATCAATGTTGTGTTTAGTTGATTCTAACTCGTACCTGCAGGTGGCAGTATTTCCTTCTACTTTCTCAGTTTTAATTGTAAATATCACAAAATTCTCTGCAAATTTCTGAAGTATCACCAAAAAAAATCTGCGATTTTCATTCTCTGCGATTCATTAAATCCTGGAGGGATTTAGATTTTCTAAACAGTAAAAGTGTGAATTAAATCACCTCAACAATTTACTGCATGTTGCAATATGTGTCTATGTTTATTATTATTAGCATACAGAAAACACAGAAAGCCAATCTGGGAAACTTTTAAGCCTGTGAGGAAGACTGTCCAATAAAAGCATCGTTTCTGCCTGACATTTTAAGTCTTTTACTTTTGGGTCACTTTAATGTCTGAGGAAATGTCAAGTGGACCAGTGAGCAGACCACAATCAGGCAAAAGGTTTGAAAATCACCCTCCGAATATTAAACTGCTCCAGAAAACTGAGCAATGGCAAATTATTTTTACATAAATGTTTGAAAAGGCCATGGTGGCATTTCTTAGAATGCTTTTTCTCTCCCTAATAGAAACCAACATTTTATCCCACAACAACAATGAATGTTACTAGGAGAAAATGTGCAAAAAACTGATAAATTTAGGAGAAAGTGCCTGATTTAAACAGGTATTGTTTTCACTGGCATTTATGTCTTTGAAAAGGTGGAATTTTAACAAAGTTAAAGGGTTCTTAATTATATTTTTATTATTACTTTATATAACTGAACCTTTCTGTTGCTGAACGTGTTTTTTTTAGACAGATACAAAGCAGGACTGCAGAAATACAGAATAGTCAAATTAACAAGAATCAAACATTATCAAACTTAAGAAATCCAAATGCGACTTTTAGATGAGCTCAACGTTTCAGAACAATTATTTCTTTTGCATACTTCTCTGCCGTTGTTTCCCTGCGACTCTTAGCTGCTCTAATTTCTGACAGTAATTTAGAAAAGTTAAATTAAACATTAGAAACTGACATCTTCTGCCTCAACAAGGAAAGTTTTGTTCACAAGAATGAACCATACAGAAAACCTGAACTTAAAACTTTAACTTGCAGATACAGAGAATACCTATGAGAGGAAATACCTTTCATCTGTAGATGTTAATGTTTCATAAAGAAATATTAATTAATGTAGAAATGTCTCATCATGAAGCTAAATTTATAAACTTTAGTGGAGAGACTGGGTTTAAATGTTTGCTGTAATTACATGGTCAGTAATTAAACTTGTAGCTTCTTTGAAAAATAAAATCCTTTAGAAATGTTGATGGTGACATTAGCATCGGACATCTTTAGCACCAAGATGCTATTTTAGGCAGGAATAGCTTCGCTAACAGTTTATTTCTGCTTGTTCGGTGCAGGTTGAACTCCCAGTGGGTCATCGCTGTTTACGGATGTGCATCAGAGTTACTGGTGTACCAGAAACATTCGAACACAAAGGTTCCGCCCTGGAACTGTTGCATCCGACAATCACAATGTTTTTCTTAAATAATAATCAAATGTCCATAAACTCACCACTCAATCTTGAAAGCCTCCCAGATGAATATAAGCTGTGAATTCAGTATTTCAGACAGAATGGCTGCATGCATGTTTTGTATCTCTTGCCTTCAGGTCTGGCTGCCTGTTTTTACAACAATAAATGAGTAATTATGACAGAGAAACCATTCTGCTTTGTACTACCAGAGCTTTCCAACTGCTGCTTCTCCGTTAAACTTCCTTTACTCCGTTGGATTCTGAGGTCTACATACTTCTATTTTCTTGTTGCTGGTTCCACATGTTTCCTGCCTCCTCTTGTGTCCATCTAGTCTTTCTTGTGTTGTGCCAGAAACACCAGTCCCACTGTGCTGCTTCTGTTCCCTGCCTCCCTTTAATCCGTCTGTAACAGCAACAAACTGACATTGTAAAGTTGCTCCCAGCTGGCCTCCTACTTCCCACCTTAATTACCTGTTTTCAGCCCCATTGTGCACTTCCCTCCCCACCTGCCTATCACCATTTTTAACTTATCGCTTCATTCCACAAAGCTCCCTCACGTCTCCTGCTGGACAACTCATATTTTCCTTTTATTTCCCTTCACCATCATATAAACTCACCACGATGAGGATTATTGTGATATTCAGGAATCTCAACCTTGGGCTTCCTTTACCACCCCATGTTCTCATGATGGATTGGTCAGAGCTCTGGGAGTTTAGGACCCAACCTTGCTTTAAACTCCTCTAACGTTCTCCCTGACCTGTCTGCTTGGTCCCTTGGGCTTCATCTAACCGTCTGTTCTCTAAAGAATCTAAGCCCAGAAATGACAAATCGCTATAAATGCTTCCCCCAGGATGTTTTTATGTTCTTTGGCTAATATAGCTGAGTTGTATTGCTCAATATTTTGCAGAAATCTTCTCCCGCTCCCACACAACCACTGCTCACTTTCTTGCAGTACAAGCGTCACGGATGGGAATGGATGAAAGCTGTAAAAAAACCCAGCAATGACTCGCATTACTGCTTGAATTGAATCGGTATGCTTTACATCCAATTAAACCAGGAATGTCAGGAAATAAACTGGACAACTGGACAATAAAAGTTATTTTTTATCCCCACAGTTGTGGTCTTCACCAGTCTTGAAATAAAATCATAATTCCTCAATGTCTGAAACGGAGAACAAATGAGGTTGAGTCCAAGTTGAGACGTAGGCCAGTGCCACACCGGCATTAGCTGCTGCTGGTTTATGAACCGAACTACATGGTTCACCTTGCTGACAAGAAATGGAAACTAATGTCCTAAAACATACAGTATGCATTTTACACAGGTAGCCAACCTAACATATAGCTGATGTTGACTATGTTGCTTGGGTGAGGTGCATGTAGAGAATATTTCCATCTAATTAGCTTTGATAGCATTGTAATTTGGGGATATTTCCACAGTTCTGGTTTTGAGTGGTCTTGAAATAAAATCCAGTCTTTAATTCCTGAAACAGAGACGAGACAGAGCCTGGAGCTTCAGACTGATCTAGAATAAAACACTAACGAGAAGCACATACAAACTCCACAGAACTGGAATTTGGAACAACGTTGGAGCGACTTAGCGACACTTTGACATGCACTTTGGGTGATTTGTAGAATAAAATGTTCCTTAACTTTAGTGATTTTTCTTTTACTCCCCTCTTAAATTTCTCTTTATTGTTGGCCTCTCTTAAACCGCCACCATCTCCCTTTAATTGGGCGTCGTTATTGAATCTTCACAAGAGTGTGATAGTCTGCGTCTCTGCACACCAGGTGCCACTGTGGCTGGTGACAGTACTGTAATAATGAGGACTGAAGCTGCAGAAATCTGGTTTCTGTGAGTGTAGAGCTTGGCACACTCAAGGTTTTTGCTTCTGATCTATGAATACATTCATGTAAAAGAGAAAGTTGGCAGCAGGAAAGTTAGTTTTTACTTCCAAAAGAGGAATGTGACACCAGAAAAATCATCACAAGTCGATGGTTCTGACCGGTTATGATACAAAGATGGTATGTTATAGTCAGATTTGTTATTCGCTAAATTAACTCATTTTGCACGGTGATGTAAAATGGAACACATCTCAGAAACAAGAAAAACTTTTTATTAAAATAATCCTTTTAGGTATGAAAACATTTTTTTGTACCTCAGTGAGGAAAGTTTGTCATGAGTTTTCCTCTAAATCTTGTTTGGGAATCTTATGCTGCTGTGGCGTTCCAGATGATGTTCACATGGATCCAGCTGATTTCCGAAACCGGAAAAGGTTTGGAAATCTTATAAAGAAAAGGAGGATGCATCTGAATGCTGGTTCTAGCAGAAAATGATCCTGTTTAAGAACAGATTAAAACTGTCCATCAATGCCAGAACTAGAAAACATATTTTGGATTTTTCTGAACTGCTAGTTCCACTTTGAGGAGATGCACTATAAAAACTCTTCTTTCCACTTAAACGTTTCAGATCTTACTGTTTTGATCTTTTGCTGATATACTGTCTCTTTTAACACCAGAAAGGTCCACTAATGTATCTTCTGTTTACAGAATAGTTTCCCAAAAGTTTTGTCTGACAGTATCGCACCTAGTTGGGGCTCAGAGATGGAAGTATTTACAAAAGTAGGAAACAGCTAGCTTAGAAACAAACCCATCTCGTTCCCCCCAGACATGTTTGTTGATTTGATGAAATTCATGTCAGATGATTTATACCACTGTCAATAATGGCATTTCCCTTTTCACCAGAGCAGATTTAAAAATGACCTCCTAAGTGCAGCCAGGTTCCCCAGAGTCCCGATAACGACCTCATTATTTCTGTTGAAGCAGAAATGCATCTAAAAGTTGCATCTCTGCTTCTTTAAGCGCTGGAATTGGTTTAGATGCTCACTAGTGTTTTGCATGATGCACATCTTCTTCTACTAATGGAAAACTTGATTGTATCTAACTAATTTTATCTACGACATTAATGAATGTTCATCTTCTTGGCTTATAAAAAGTGTAAACGAATCCTAATGATTGACGGCTGCAGACAATCACAGTCTTCTTTCCTCAAAGGTTTACGATAAGTTTGGTTTGCCTCCTTTCTGCAGCCGACTGCGCTGCACCCTGTGACCGTTTTTACAGCATCATGGTGAACATTTTAACATCCTACACACGAACTCACATCAGGCAGATCATTTCTCGAACCTGTCACATCTATTAATTAGTGTTTTGTTCCACTTCAGCTGAATGATTCAGTTTTTAATGCATAAAGTGTCATTTATTTTATTACAGCTCTTTAGAAATAGCTTGGCTTGATTTGAGCTCAGGCTATCTGACAAGAGTCTATAAATATCCTGGTAGGAGACGGAGCTCAGGAAGTCGGCAGTGTCTGTGTTAGTCTCTTCGTCTAACGTGGAACCGATAAAGCCCCGAGTCAGATCCCTGATAAAAGATAAGAACAAGATTGAGATAAGAAGTCGTGCTCCTCTAACCACAAAGGAGAAGCTGCTGATGAGGGTTAGAGAAGAGCTCAGACACTCTGCTGACACGGAGACTTGAGCTGTTCTGCTTTCCCGCCTCCTCCTGGTTTGCATCGGCAGCAGGAACCTGACACAGCAGCTGATCTGAAGCTTGTTTTCACTCACTAACTTTACATGATATTTTAGCTCAACTAAAAAAAGCCTCTGCCTCATGGGAGCGGTTCATTAAAACTGTGACTGACAGAGTAAAGGCAGTTACTCATATAGAGGCAGGCAGCAGCGTTACCTGCTGCAACAGCAGGATAAATAAACCAGCAGCCATGTCAGCATTACATCCTACAGGCTTTAACTCTGCAGGACGTCTTCAGCAGATCTTGACAAATTTAAAATGAATGTGTCATCTACTGTGTTTCCTCTGTTTTCTTTGAGAATAAAGTCATTAGATGCTTTTCTGACTCAATAAATCCTTTGCAGCTGGGATTTCTTTACAACTGCGTAAACTTCTGAATGCGTGTTCAGACCAGGAGTGGTGGGATTGTGATGCTTCATTGTCAAACTTTGTTCATAATTTAAATTTCTAGCCACTGTGTTTACATCAAGATTTACTCCGGCTGCCTTCTGCGACTGATGCAGAATCATGGTGCATGTCTCACGTCAGTGAAGTAAAAGTCATAAAATGTGACATGACCACTTGTGCGTCAGACCACTAGGGGGAGTCGATGAACCAACCAGACTTTCAGTAAAGTGTCCTGATTTAATGCGATGGCCACAGGAGTCCAGGTGTGTTATATTTCATATCTTCTTGAGACATGCAGTCTGTTACAGTATTATTGAACATCGGGACACTTGTGTCTGTATTATTACATGCTCCAGACTCCCCCTAGTGGTCTGGAGGACTTCCGTTTTGTGGAACAGGTTTGCATCTTTTCACATTTGCAGTTTTGTCTTCTCACTTCTCTTTTCTGTGGTTGGAACTTTTTGTTTGTGGTTCCAGTATTTTTTGTTTTCAGAGTTTTTCTGTTGCATTTGTGTTTGACTTTTCATCATCTGTGTTTGGAGCGAGTTTTACCATTTGTTGTGCGTTTGCCACTGTAGTTTATACACCTTAAACAACGTGAACTGATATTATGTAAAAACTTCTGATTTACAAACATAATGAAAAGAATAAGCAAGTGTCAACAGAAACCAGTTTCCAAAAGCTTCATGCTGTGACGCCGACAGAAAGGAAACATTTTTAATAGCAATTAACCAGAATAGTCAAATTGTAGCATCATCAAAGTCTAATATTAAAACTTTGCGCAGAAGAAAGGCCTCTGTTTGAACACCGTAGTAATGAATAATTATCAGCAGATGCTCTGCTCTCATGTTGAGCTGAGCTTTCTGATGCTGATCCGCCCTCCTAAAGATAGAAAGCTTGGGAGAAACCAGGAGGATGTGAAGAGACGGCTGCAGAAGCAGCGGAGGCTGATGCACCGTCAATAGAGCTGAGAAAAGATTGACGGCATCAAATCTGTGTGAAGAGAGGTGAGAGAAAGGAGGGAGGGCAGCGAGCCCAAGTAATTATATTCTTACCCTCCCCTCAGCTCTTTGGTAAATAAATGAGCATCAGTTACAGACGACGGCTTCCAGTTGCCCCACTGTTGAGGCGCTAATTAATTTCACCTTTTTTTTTTCCTCCTCGCTGCTTCGTTTCAGTTCAATAGTTGCTGTTGATGTTTTTTTTTTATTCTGTATGTCACATTAATAATTCTGCAACGTCCCGTGAGAAGATGGAGAGAAGACCTGGAGTTTAGTGGACATAAAGCGTGTTCTGGTCTGCTGTCGTGTTTCTGGATTTCCTTTTGAGTCCGAAGGTTTTTCTGCATGTAGGAAGACGGTAATCTGCACCTTGGTGATTTCATCTCTTATATCATGAGAAAGAAAATTTTACAATACAGTACAACAAATAAATTGTATAAAAAATCTGTGAGGATGTCAAAGTGAAAAATGAAAATTAAATTTGACTTGAAATAAGTAATAGCAGAGATGCCCCCTCCCATCTCATCAGTATTTAGTATTTGCAGCTCTGGCTGCCGTCCCAGCAGGGAGTCTGTGCAGTTTACCTCCATTTTTCCTATTAAAATGCTCCAGTTCTTTCAGATTGGAGGAGATTAACTGTGATCAGCTGTCTGGGCTTTGAATAGGCCACCTCAGAACCTCCACCTTGTTGTCTTCAGAGCATCTCTGTACAGCTTTAGCCGAATGCTTTGGGTTGTTGTCTTGGTGGAAGATAAATGTCTGAAACGGTCGTCCTCTGGCTGATGGACCTGCTGCTTTCTCATTGCCTTTTTTCCTCAAGTCTTTGGTGAAGAACTATCAAAACCTTTCAGTTATTTAACATGTTTGCTGATATTTAACATGCTAAAGGATGTAGGAGGCAGTTTTAGGTCAATAATTTTTGAACATTGTTAATCTCTATATTGATTTAAAAGAAGCTTTTCCATCTTGTTGAAGTTACTTTTAAAGTGTTTGTCTTATTACCAGTGTAGTAATCAAAACAAAAATAATTAGTACTTTGCAAAAACACAAACCTTTACTGGCTCCTGGTCTTCTGGAGAGGCTGGTCCTCAGCCGTTGGGCCTGGCGCTGAGGTCGTAGTTTGGCTCCCAGTGCAGATGAAACTCTGCCAGGATTAAATTCTTTCTTTTTAATATTATCCAGTCGGATTTCTGAGGGACAATCTGATCCAGTTTCAATTACTATTTAGATGTCAGTCAGTGACATTTTAGAACCATGATTCACTTCCTGCTTGAATGCTTCTGAAATTAAACTCCTAATTGATTTCAGTCTTGATATTGCAGCAACTTTAATTACACACATTTAGTGAGACACCCAAACGGAGGGAAAGTGCTGATATTTAACATGCTAAAGGACGAACAAACAGAAACGTATTCACACATTTTAACGGTGCAGCAGGAGCTGCTGCCTCTAATGGATATCACTTTATCTCCCTGCTCTGTTTACCAGTTGAGGCTTCACTATGATGGTTCAAGTTTTTGCACCTGAGCATTTCTGCAGCCCAAAGGAGCATATTGTTGCTATAGCAGCTGGGAAATGTGAAGGTTTATTTCATCGGCACCATAAGTGACACACAATCTACAGAGACTTGAATGTGATTATTTCTTAGATTTAATAAGTAAAGTTTCTGTATAAAGCACTTCAGTCTGGTTTAATCCCAGTCCAGTTTGTTTGAGGACGTGTGAATGCTAATCGAACTCTGAAACTGAGCTAAAAAGCAAACTCTAGTCTGGCTACAAGCTTCTGTCTGGGTTCGGTTGAAGTGAACTCTGGTTCGCTTTGAATGGATATGTGAAAGCCAAGTGGACCGGAGATTACTCCAAAAGCAGGAAGTGGACTTTTGTTTTAGGTCTCCCTAAAAATCTCTGCACAGCCTCCAGCTGTAACAAAGCTCTGCTGACCAGAAGGACATCACACCTTTTTAAAATCATTCCATTGGCTCCCAGTACGTCTCAGGGTGGATTTTAAGATTATTTTACTGGTTTTTAAATGTCTTACCTTGCAGAGCTGCTGTTACCTTATGAACCCCTGTGGACCTGAGGTCCTCTGGCACCGGACTGTTGACCGAGTCTGAACTCTCACTGGTGGTGAGGCTCATGTGCAACGGTCTGCCAGAGAACCTGAGGGCTGCAGAAAGATGTTGCCGTCTTCCAGAGCAGCTGCAGACTCTTCGTTTTAACTGTATTTCCTGAATTTAATCATTTCTGCTCAGTCTGTTCAGTTCCCATGCAGTTGTGTGTTTCTCCATGTGGGGTTGGGAGGGTAATTGTTATATTTGTTGCTGTTTTAGTTGATCTCTACTCCACTTTGAGCTGCTTTTACTGTGAAGGGTGATTTATAAATAACATTGATCGATTGACAGCACAGGGCATTCTGGGTAACTACAACCAAAACAAACACAGTAGCCTGGTGGAATAATAGTTTTATTATTATTCAACTGAATGTGGAAAACTGGCTTAAATTTGATGATTAACTTTAAATAAATCATTGTATTTCTTCTAATATTACATATTTATTAGAGTCTCCTGTTATATTCACTCACTCACTCACTCACTCACTCACTCACTCACTCACTCACTCACTCACTCACTCACTCACTCACTCACTCACTCACTCACTCACTCACTCACTCACTCATTACACTTCGATTCATAATTTAGACTTTTTGTCATGTGGGCCAAAATTATAAAGTCAGTAGTACTAACATATAAATAAAATAATAATAATGATAAAAAACATCAAAATTTTATTTTGTAAGAAAAGTTATTTTAGATCCAAAACTCAAAAATTATTTTTCATGTTTGTTTTATTAAACAAAAAGTATTCTTATAAAAACTGCTATGGTGTTTATAAATGTTACTTAAACGCTGTTATTCTATAAAAGTATATTTAGGCAAGTTTAATAAATGAAATAAAATCTGACTTAGGATGAACAAAATCAGTTTTTCAGTAAAAGCCTCAGGATAAACCTGGTTATCATAAAGTTTAATAAACTCATTTGTATCAACTGGAGTTTGGTAAGGATAAAAAAAACAATCAGTCTGAAGCACAAATGGCCCAGACCTCGTTTTGATTTAGATTATATAAACATTATGTTAATATCTTGTTATTGGAGACTTTTATCATCACACAACATAATTAATGCTGGTATCTCTGCTGTAAATTAGCAATAATTTCCTAAATATTTAATAAACCTTTAGAGCTAAACTTATCAAACTGTAATGAACTTTTTCTCCAATTACATTTCAAAGATTTGAGCTGCACTTTGGGGAATTTTATCAAAATATCACAATGAGGCGTTCGAAGTTGATCCGATATTTGCAGCTCTGGCTTGCGCCTCAGTTATTAAGCTTAGTAATTGGTGCCGGGCCACGTGTGTATTCCTGGTTGCTGAACTCTGTGTCTGAAGAATGAACTTGTGCTGATTTATTGATCGCGCTGCAGAAGGAGCTCGTGGTGGAGAGAACTGGATCGAAGAAAGTCAGAACGGGCAGCAACAATCAGAGCAGTGGGCTGGAACGTATTTATGAAACCTGACGCTTTCTGCTTACAAACTGTGTTCAGTCTTATTTTCTGTCCTGCCAGTGGTTTCACTGGGTTTTTAAAGATGAATAAATTTGTTTCTGATAAGAAATATTTGATACGCAGCTCTGTGATGTTTTGAGATTCGGCTAATCTCAAACTGGCCAAACTTTAATAGTATCAACACTGACAACACGATGCTGGATCACGTGACAAAATGTTAACTTTTATTTTGCTCTTGAGCAGGAAATCCTATTATGATAGAGGCACAATTTTACCAGAAGAAAGTCCTAAAATTCACAAAAAAATTGTTTTAATGAGAAAAATATCTTGGATAGATTTATTAAGATCTGGTGTGACCAGCTCAGCAAATCCATAATTATTTCTTCTAAACAGACTGAATCGTTTCAAATCCCACTGCTGGTGAAAAGTTGATGCTAATGGTTTAAAAGATAAATTATTTCACTGTTTGTAAAACCAATACCAAGTATAACTTCACAATGATCCTCATTTTGATTTATTTTTTCTTGGAGGAATTCTTATAAATTTACTTCTTCTCGTTACGTTTGACTTTCTCATATTTAGACTTCACTGTTTGTACGACTTTATTTCTGTATTATTCAGAATTTAATCTGATATTACTACAACCTTATTTTTGTTATTTCAAATTTATTCTCTTTATTTTCATATTATCATGATTTTGTGTATAATATTCTGACTCGTAACATTTAGATTTTCTTCCTGTAAAATCATAGCCTGGTCGATACGGGACAAGTATTTTTTCACATCACTGTATTTCAACACTAAAATATCTTAAAACTGTTTCTAAAGGTTCACATTTAGTTAGTTTCTGTCAAACATGAAACCCGCTCACCAGCTTGGAGGTTTATATAAACTATTACTGATACTTCTGAACATGCTCAGTAGTTCTCACTGCCTGAAACTAAAAAGTGAACTCCAGGTTAATCAGAAGTTGTTTTGAACTTTTCCAAAGACGTCCTGGGAGGTTTCGATGAGACGTATCCGTGCCTCTCCGTCCGGCGGCTGCTCCTCCCTCTGAGCTCCCTGTGCATCCGTATGTTTGATCACTGCTGATCCGTTCCTGACAGAAGTGTTGAAAGCAATCCGTGTCCTCACTTGTCTGTCATTTGATCCGTGTCTCCGTGTGCTTAAAGGAAGACAAACAAGGCGTCCTGGAATCCCCACTTGGCCTTGGCAAAACGCTGGAACGCCGCAGAGACTCGGCGCCGGCCAAGGGCTTCACAAGCAGACGCAGCCGTGCAGCTGGCATTCAACTCATCTGGCCAACTTTCCTCTCTCATCCAGTCCTCTGACACTTTCACTGGGCAGTTTTTCCTCCACTGATATTTCTTGGGATGATTATGAAATAGTCCTCCAGATCTACAAAATTCTTTCAATGTTTTATCCACATTGGTGTTGTGATTTATGGAAATGTTTCATGCTGTTAAACAGAACCGAATAAAGGTAACATTTTGTTACAGAAAGTATTTAGCGTTTCCTTTCTTTCATGCTGTTATGTTTCAGCATTTTTCTCCAAATTGAATTGAACTGATTTCTTTTTTTAAAATTCTAAACCCAAAACCCGACATCCCTCCAGAGTTGTTGGGTCAGATTCATGGCTTGGCCCCTCCGGGATGCTGTGGTTCTGAAGTCGATAAATAAACTGAGAATGACACGTGGTCCGTGCTAGTTAGCAACTGCTGCTTCTTATTTACTAGAGCCTAGTGCAGCGTAAACACCTGATGAAATTAGGCTGTATGCAACTTACAGATCAAAAAACTGAGACTTTTTTAGTGACATTTTAAAGGTTTGCTGAAAATTTACATGACAGTTGAATATAAACATGGCTGTTGACTACATGATGTACCAAACTAAACCTAACAGTTTGTGGGAGCAGAAATAATGTATCTAAATGTCTTCCTCTGGTGCCATGTACTTGTATGTTGCCTTCTTTGGTTTGGTGTGTTGACTTCAGTTGGTCTGATGAAAGTATAGATTGCTAAAGAGAACACAAAGCTCTGAAAGGGAGTGTTTGTAGAGGAGAATCATGATTGACACTTGGAAGGCGAGACGATTAGGAAGCCCAGAGCAGAACTGAAGGGAGCCAGAATATCAGACACACTGGAACAAACAAGGACCATAACAAGACATCTGAGCAGAACCCGACATCTGAACACCTGCACATCATGACGGGTGTTGTGTTTCAGTGCTGCAGAGCAAGTATCCATACAAATAAGGCTACAGCACTGAGGTAAATGATGGAAGCTGTGTTGATACCTGAAACACAGCTTTAATATTCATAAATTAGTCAATCTAAACAGAGGATGATGAGTTTAAACTCTTGGGTACAGAATGTTTTCTAATTGTCTTAAAGATTAATGTGCAGCCCACCATGTGCTCTGTACTGCAGTTGGTAGCATTGTTGCCTTCCAGCAAAAGTCTTGGGTTTGAATCCCAACCTGGTTGTTTTGCATGAAGTTCAGCCAGAGCCCAAAACGGGACGGGTAGCTCAACTGCTCTTTCTGCATCATCTCTAGGTGTGAGTGTGTGCGTGGTCGCTTGTTCTGTTGGTCTCTGTGTTTTCCTGTGATGCACTGGCAGCCAGGCCCAGGGCTTTTCAGTTTCAAACAAACTTATGTTCTTATTGTTTTGGCCCCAGTGTAGCTCCATACAGCCCACCTGAATCCAAATGGCCTCTTCCGGTTTAACAGAGGTTGGATGAATTGTTCTACATTATACACTTTGTTTCTATCTGTTATTGTAATAACTTTAAACTTGGATGTTTCTATTTATTGCTCAGTTTGAGGTTATTTATATAACAGAATTGGTTAATCGTTTAGTAGGTGATAAATGTTGGGTGTTCAGGAAGTGCCGTATTTGCCGTTGCTGTTTATTTTGAATGTTTTCCCTTCCTGCAGCAATGTGCCAACTGTCTGCCTTTATCGGAAGAGCAGCTGCTGTTTCAGATCAACTAACTAAGGGAACTGAACAGGAAAGGGTTCATAATGCCTGGGATCTCCATGGCGGCCTGGGGGAAGCCTTTTGCTTCGGACACTTTGTTTTCTCAGACGTGGAGGAGAGATAACTGCCTCCCTGAAGCCGCGGGGTGGTAGACGGGTTTTTGAGATGGAGAGAAATCAGATGGCCGGGACATGAGGCTTCATCGTTTGTGGCCCAGATGGCTGTTTTACAGATACATTTAACACCCACCCTACAACACACTCCTAACAAAGGGTGAGGGCGAGTGAAGCCGTTTATTTCTGTTACCAATCTCAACACACACACCAACGCACAGACATCAGGCCGCCCTCAGGTGATTTATAGCTTTATTGTTGGTGTGTGTCTGTGTGTGTGATGAAGTGTTTGCAGAGAGGGGACAGGTAATTGAAATAAAGGCCCTCTCTCTCCTTACTTTCCTGAAGCTATCTGGCTTTCTGCTGTTCTGGTAACAATTAGGATCATGGGGGGATGAAAAAGCTTTCAGGATGGACCGCCGCCGCCGCTGCTGCCGCCGCCGGCCTCTGACAACTGACATTTAGAGCAAGAGTTACAGGACAGACAGCCCATGTCCTCAAATTTATAGTATTAGCCTACCATATAATAAAACCATATTTTAAATCTTCTTTGTACCCATACTAAAGGTGGGAAGTTTCACCCAAAATATTGATTCCAAGTCTAATCAATAATAGATTCCCTTTTGAAATGATATTTTATTTTAGTATTGTAGTTTCTCAACTCTTTTTTTGTCTGGGTATTGTGTTAAACTTAAGTATCAAGAGGCGGTTATAATAAAAATGGGTTTTTGGATCCTTATGTTGGGTTACTCCTTACATCCCTGCAGTAATCCTTCAATCTCCCATGGCAACCATTCTGCATGCAGAAGCACTTATTCTCACCAAACCGGGTGTCCGTTGGCTAATCCAGACTAGCGCAGCAGTAAACCTGGTTAGCAATTAGATTTTCAGAGGTTTTTTCACCAAGGTTGAGTTTCTGTGGTTTAATCATCAAAGGAGATTTTAAGATAAATTGGATTCCAAAGGAGGAGGAAAGACTCTGAAATCAGAGTAGGAATGGTTTAGGCAAAATTTGTTATTTTATAAAACTACAGAACCTCTGAGTCAGACAATCTGGCAGCAAATGAGTGAAACAGAAGAGAGCTGTTGTGTGAAACCAGACTCCATGACAGTTTTAGTTTTTTTGAACATTTGAAATATTTCATTTTAAATATTATATTTTTAAGAGAGAGAAACTTTCCTCACTATGGTTAGTTACGGTTTTTTGGTGGTACCAGTTCCAGATCTATGTTGAGACTTACAAGGCAAATAAAACGAATAATAACTGAGACTTACTGAATTCCAACACAACCGGTAATGTTTTTGTTCCTTCGTGACTCATCCACTCACACAGAGTCTCATTCAACCTTCCCTGGCTCAAAGAAGCAGCAATTAGTGATTTTACAGACCATCACATTAATTAGAATGGAGAACAGGGACAAAGACACAAACAAAACACACTGATGCCCTCGCATTGCATTAAAATGATGAAGTAACACACACACACACACACACACACACACACTGAGGATGAACTGATGCAGACTGGAGGACAGGAAACGCTGCAGCGCAGGACGGATCAGGAGGGACAGTAGAGGAGGAGAGAGGAGCAGGAAGCTCAGCCGCACTAATGAGGGTTGCATTAATTGAAGGCAAGTAATTATTCAGCCTCACTGCTAACTGATCTGATTCCAGTCTTCATGTCGGTCTGTCAGAATATTAGCTTTAGCCACACACTCGCAGCAGGAACAAGAGAACGTCTTGACCTGCAGCTGGATTTCCAGAACATCTGGCCCAGTTCTGCCAGAGAAGTAAAATTAAACCTTATTTTTATTGCTATAATTCATTCATAGCAAATGAATCAGTGATTCTTAAAGATTTTCTGGGCCACCTATGGATTACAATAAAATCCCCCCCAAATAGAAAAAAAAGAATCAACTGAGCAATAAAACCAATAACCAATAAACACATATTTTGTTTTCAAACTCCACTGAAGTTTATTTCATATTTTTGGTTGCAACAAAGCAAACCATCTTTACAATGAAACACTTATGTTCATTAACAGTTTTCTTTTTCCATTCATCCAAACCGTTTCCCGTTTCCTCCCTGCAATGGCACTGCGGCCCTCCAGGGGGCGCGCCCCTCACCGAATTAAGTAATGCTGAATTCATTTGCTCTCCAGACTTTAAAGAAGCAGAAACGTGTAAGAGGAGCAGCCTGCAGCAGAGAAGCGGTGGGAACTTTCTGGGAAGCCTTTGAGAGCTGAGCTGTTTGGCTCGGCTCTGTGATCTCGTTGAGTCGGTGAGAGGTCCCAGCTCAGCACGAAGCCCAGGCTCACTTCGCCCTTTTGCTTAAACCTCCCGTGGTTCAGTAAGGGGCCACATCTGTAAGGTTAAAATAAACGCACATTCTGTTCCTACATTTTAACTTTAATTGTGACATATCACTTTTGAGAGCTGGTTATTGTGTTCCTTTGTCTGATGCAGAATTGGCAACCAGGAGGATTTAATTGGCCACCAATGTGACAAAAATAACTGACTTCAAGAGTTTCAGAAGAACTGATTTCTTTCCTCCATACAAAACCCTGAGAGAGTCACTAATGATTCATATTGCACTTTGTCAAAGTTTTCAGAAACTTTGCTCCGACAGAGTAATAGCTTTATGTCATAATTCATTTCATACCAGAGGAATGTGAGTTTATTCAGAACAGCAGAACTGAGAGAGTTTGATGCTAACAAGCAGTTCAGTGCAGATCCATTAAAATGTAGATATAACAGGGATCTGGAAACAAATGTTGAAAAACGTCTAACGTTGCAGTTATCACTGGAAAGTTCAGATATATATCCCACTCATTCATATCGTTACTTCAATAACTTATCTAACTCATTGTTTTATACAATGATCTCATTTTATGCAGAATTGGCAACCATACATATAAAATAAAATGTCATCAGTCCTTCCAGAGTCGGAGTACTGCCTGAGTAGGAAACAGTTTGTCGGTTGGTGGCCGGTTGGTGGCCGGTTGGTGGTCGGTTGGTGGTCGGTTGGTGGTCGGTTGGTGGCCGGTTGGTGGCCGGTTGGTGGTCGGTTGGTGGCCGGTTGGTGGCCGGTTGGTGGTCGGTTGGTGGTCGGTTGGTGGTCGGTTGGTGGTCGGTTGGTGGTCGGTTGGGGGGGGGGTGGGGGTCGGTTGGGGGGCGGTTGGGGGTCGGGTGGTGGTCGGATTGGTGGTCGGTTGGTGGTCGGTTGGTGGTCGGTTGGTGGCGGTTGGTGGCAGTTGGTGGTCGGTGGTTGGTGGCCGGTTGGTGGTCGGTTGGTGGTCGGTTGGTGGTCGGTTGGTGGCCGGTTGGTGGTCGGTTGGTGGTCGGTTGGTGGTCGGTTGGTGGTCGGTTGGTGGTCGGTTGGTGGTCGGTTGGTGGTCGGTTGGTGGTCGGTTGGTGGCCGGTTGGTGGTCGGTTGGTGGTCGGTTGGTGGTCGGTTGGTGGCCGGTTGGTGGTCGGTTGGTGGCCGGTTGGTGGCCGGTTGGTGGTTACGAAGTAGTCAGGTGAGGTGGTGGTCAGGTGAATGTGGTGATTGCTCCACCCTGCTGTTCCTCCATGTCAGGATCTTTGCTACTGACAAAACCTCTGGTGCAGATATTTTGTCCTTCTCCTCTGACTGTTAGTTTTTAGTTGACTTTTCTAGCATTTGGTAGCGTTTCTAAGATAAAAGTAGTAATCTGTGGTGCTTCAGTGCTGTACTCTGTTTCCCCACCAAATGTAAACAGAGGAAGGTTTATTTCAGTTTATCTACGTTAAAAATGATGACTGTAAGTTTGGTGCTCCTTTGGAAACCATGAATGATCAACAGATTAATAAAATCCTGTGTTGATGCTTTGAACTGAATCTGAAAACAAGTAATAAAAAAAAGCAGTTCACGCTAAAGAGGTTCCATGTTAATTGAAGCTGCTAATTAATTTGCGTGGCTGCTAAGAAATCCAATTTGCTCTACTGTTTTGTTCTGTCATAAGCTTGAGAGAGCTTCTCAAGCTCGCTCTCTTTCTCTCTCTCTCCCCCCCCCACACACACACCTACACACACAATGGTTTCTAAACCCTGCTGGAAGAAATCGATTAAGAGCTCTTGTATCCATTGCAACGTTGGAGTTCAGGATTATTTTGTCCTGCTGGCTTTAGATGTTAAACCAGATTTGTTTTACCAAATATTTCTATTTGCTAAATGGCAGAATAATCAGTATTTTTAGAGAACTTTAAAAATTCAAATTTTAAAGGTTTACACACACACTGCTTTAAACTATTGTAGTTTCAATTAAAATATTTCCTTTCACATTAAATACACTTTAAAGTAATACTTTAAACACACTTCTTCCTTGAAAGACATGGAGGGACAGTTTTATAGAAAATATTTGCATATATTTTATATTTATATATAAATATTTATGTAAAAATACTTACTTATACATAAGTATAGCCATGACACAGAGGGGCGTGGCCAGGTATGGAGCGGGTGAAGGAGACCAAGGGGTGTGTGGTGCTCAGGATGAGAGAAGCACTGCTGCCAACTTTGCACTTTTTAAAATTAGATTAACATCTGTGAAAAATAAAAACGACTGGCGACCCGTTGGCTCATGTCCAGATGCTGATGAGCCGTCAGATCCAGGTGTGTTGGAGAAGGAAGACGTAGAAATCTTTCAGGATGGCAGATCTCCAGGACTGGACCTGGTCATCTCTGGTCATCTAGAGAACAATTAAAGTTGACTAAACAGGCTGGTTTGAACGAACCCTTAGAGCAGAAAACTGTCCTCATGTTATTTCTCTGCTTTATAAAAACCTATAAAGGCTGATTGTGATTTATTCATTCTTCAGACTTTAAACATGTTTAAGTTTTCTGGTTCTACAATATAATGCTGCGTGTCCTAATGTTGTTTATGGGCCCAGCGGAGCTCATGCTTCAGGACTTCCATTATAGTTCCCACTTTTCCAAACGGGAGATGACTCACATGTTTCTCCAGGTCATTACACTTTAAAAAGTTCCAAGTGTTGTATGGATGCAAAGCTTAAGCTGACATGACACGCTCAGTGATTATATAACCTCACTTTGCTCTAAACATACAATATTTAGGTTAGGCTGGGAATACAACAGAGCCAGCTAAAAGGCGTTCCAAAGGTGTGCACATTCACACAAACCACAACAGAAATGTTGTTGACATGGTGCGATGCAGGTTGTTCACAGGGCAGATTTACGCACAAGCATTCAGATGTGTTTGGTACACAAAACAAGGTCCCAATGACATGAGGAGACAAGAAAATGAAACTGGAAGAATGACTGTCAACACAATATTTCACTGCTTTGTGTGAGTGTGTGTGTGGGTGTGTGTGTGAGCATGTCCTCAGACAATATAATGACAAGTTTAAAGGATGCAGTGTGGGTGGACTCCATGTTGATGAAGTAAACAGAGCATGCAGCATAAATAAATATTCACCTTCAATTAACTGCTACACATTTTCATGTGGGTTTTGTGTTCGTGACTTCTGCTTCTGTCAAAACTCTACGTGTCACTCTCAATCTCCTTCCAGCTGCAGATAATCAATTATAGAGGAGGCACTTTCTGCCTTACACACACACACACACACACACGCACGCCCACACACGCACACACACACACACACACACACACACACACACACACACACACACACACACACACACACACACACACACACACACAGAACAAGCTGTTAATCTCGTACATCAACATGTTCTGGACCAGCTGCTATCAGATACTTCTCTTTTGTATATTTTCCAGCCTCGTCTGTTCAGAGAAATTTATGTTTATTACTTATTACAACGTCCCTTTAACAGCAGATATTTCTCTGTCTGCTGGTTGATGTGTTTATTACCATCATCAGCCTAAGGTTGTAAAGTTTATATGTGGCTGACAGAACCAACAGAGAAATGTTGAGGGTCTGAGGTTTGTTTTTATTCACATTAACTCCTCACTCAGCACATCTACTGTTACTTAGCTGGAATGTGAGGATTGTGTCTAAATCCTTCAGTTATAAAACATTCCCTCTGTTTCTCCTTGATACTGAAACCCTACAACGTTCTCAGAAACTGCATAAATATGACAAATCACAAAAAAATAACTTTATTGATGCTTAAAAAATATGATCTAAGTGACTGTATATAAATCCACAGGACTCATTTTTCCTCGATGATCCAAAAAGCTTCAGTTCTGAATTTGGTGGGATCCACTAGATACAAAGTTAGTTGCATTAACTCCAAAGAGACACAAATCATAATCTGTTAATATTACCTGCTACAGCAACATAGCATCTAGTGGAAGGTTGTTCCCCACTATCTTATTGCTTTTGGGGAATATGAGGAGAAAAAAACGGTACTGATGCGTGAATTTCAGATTGAATGATAGTCGATAATCAAAACTTTGATACAGATGTTGAAGTTTTCAAAAGAGCCAAGTAAATTAACTTTAGTATTTAAGTAGACATTTAATGTAGAGGAAGCTAAGTGCACTTTTTTCAAAGTTAGCAAAACACTAAATGTAAAATTAGGAACTTTATAAAACATTTTCTAAACTCCAGTAGAATCAGTTGACTGGGATGAAGAAGAAAGACAGAAATCTGTCTGGAAAAAAAGATTCAGTGGCTCATTTAGGTCTTCTGCTTTAGATTGTAGTGATGCACAAAATTAACAGCTTACCAGGACACAAGTAACAGGAAGAAATGTCATGTTTAAGGCTCTGATTTAGCATTTCTATTCACATCAAACTGTGGAGCAGCGACTCACAAAGAAGATCATTTTCTGATGAAACGTTTCATAAATGCAGCAACACGTCCGGCTGCCCAATGTGCAGCATTTGTCCTTCTATGTTGTTGGACGTGCTGTTTCTCCCAGTCCTTGGTCTCTGGTCTGATCCGTTTTAGGCTGATTATGGCCGATTATGAAAGGCATGAAGGCCCAGTGGGCAAACCAAGCCGTTTCTGAAGCAACACTTAGTGGTCAGAGCTCTGCTGGAGTATTTCTCTGCCATATTTTCAAGGTTTTTATCTGCTTTTAATTTGTTGCCTCAGTCTCCAGGGATTTCTCAAGGCAAGATGGCCTAATTTTCCCCAACATGAAGTAAGTTCTGGGTATTGATGTTCTGGGGTGCCAAGCTTATTTCTCATTCATTCTCTGACCTCTTGTTCATAATTCCTGGATGTCTCAGTCAAACTGTGCCCTGTAGGTAACAGCTCATTTAGTTCTTTATAAGCTGTGGTGATTTTTTGTCATATCATTTCCAGGTGATTGAGTCGTCCAGTCAAAGTAAATACATTTTAATTTATTGTCTTTTCTCATTCAGTCAACAAAAACAGATTCATTGCATCTATCTTGTCATTCTGGAAACGTGTGTCTGCTAAAATCTAGTTCCCATAACAACATCCATACGATAATAGGACCCCTATTTTGTTTTCTCTTCTTTACGATTACTCCCCTCAGTGGTTGTAGGAATATGTAATCCAGATTTTATGTCAATAATATTTTAAAATCAAAAAAGATGTTGGTGTGTTTTTAGGAAAGGTCATGAAATAAAAGCTGCAGGGCGTTGAGTTTGAGAGTCACACAGAGCTAAAGATGCTCCTGGAGTTAAAGTGACGGTTTATGGTGTTCAGCTGTAACATGACAACATTCCTTCATGGCTGCCTGATAAAAACTGTCGCAGTTTGAAGCGCTGCCTCCTCACAGAGCGACGGCCGGGTCAGTAACCGGCTGAGTTGGCAGACGGAACCATGAGCAGGCTGCAGTCAGGATCCAGCCAGAAAACTGTTTGTTTTGCAAACCGAATTGATGGACAGAAGTAAATGAGACGCGTGTTGATACATTTGTCCATGTTTTGCTTTACCAGCTTCTCTCTGGGCGTCTTGTCCAAGTGATGCTCACAAACTGCACCCAGACTTTTCTATCAGCCTGATGTCTTTTTTCCAGGAGGTCACTGAGTCTGTGTTGCATTTCTGAATTATTTTTTACTGATATCTGGTCAGTGTTACTATTTTTCTAAAAATCAGTAAGGCTGCAGGTTTTATAAAATCAGCACAAGACAAAAGTTTAATTCTTTTATTCCATCAAGGTAAAGTGGCTTTATTTAACATTTTTTCCCCCCATAAATTAAAAATAATATATAATTTTGGTTTGTGCTGTGACTGGACTCTTAGTGCCTGGGGAGATATTGAAATCTCCATTTATTGTGGTATTAATATTAAAGTCTTTGGGTCACTGGGAGGTTAATTCGGTCGTATCTGGAGTATTATGAATATTTATTCTGCACTCTTTATATGTGGCAATAACATCTCCAGCTCGGCCTGCAGCTCCACAGAACAGATCATTTTATCACACCCATCAACTGTTTTCATTGTAATAATCGTGCAATATTCAGTATTTGTAAACATTAAAACAAAAATCACGAAAGGCCAACAATCACACTCGTTTTGGTTGTTGTGGTTACAGCAAGAAGGAATATTATTACAAACAGGTAAAAACTAAAATAACTTGAACTAGATCTGTATAATTTGCAAAAATTGATTACATATTTGGACATCAGAAATATTGGCCTTATGTTGGATTATTGAAAACAACAACAACTGTAGGAGCTTTTCCACTAGAGTGCTTCTAACCGGTCCGGTTCTGTCCAGGTACGATGGGTGATGGACGGGACAGTAACTGTTTCCAACCTCTTAAGTCTATTTCTTTTCCATAATTTCCATAATTGTAGCGTTAGTTCATAATAAAAAGCATCTATGTGGCCAAACTTGAACCAGCAAACCATTCAAACTGATGCATGAGCAGCTGAGAGACGTTAAAAAAACCCTCTGCAGCAGTCATGACAGATACACCAACCATAAATGATTACAAATTCTTTAAAACGTAATTATGGTGCAACATTTCATCCAGCCTCTCAAAACTGTAAACTTGGAAGCAACAGGCAGAAAGAAAAAATCCACCCACAGCAGGGCAGCATCAACGAGCCAATAAAACATCAGTAAGAGTCAGAAAATATCTGAAGGAAATGTGATTAATAACAATCTGAATAGAATAAGTGTGATGAATCTGCTGCTGCTGAAATGATGGGATGGAAACCAGTAAACTGAAATATGCTGAGCTTTACTGTGACGGGAAGTTTGAGAAAAACCCAAGATGTGACACATTTTTATTCCTCTGTGATCAAATGACGTTTATTTTTATCGTTAAGACAGAACAAAGTTTTAGTTTAAATTAGTATTTCCTCCATCAAATATCTGTGGATTTAAAGAGATGCAGGACGATCAGTCCGGTTCTGATGACCGAACTTCTTCCTAAATATCTGTGACGTTTATTAAAAAGTACCATGGTTAAAATATGCTTTGAAAAATAAATATTTCTGTTAATATTTGACCGACTTTACAAACGGGCCCCAGTAGCAGCAGCCGTATCGTAGCATCAGTTTCTGTTGACTTTCACGTCTCTGTTGTTGTTTAGAAGCAACCAGGACAAAGAAGCAAATCAGCTGTTAAAAATAACTCGACGCTTTGATGCGATCGGGAGTTTCCTGATTTGTAAGCAGTGTGCAGGTCGTGACAGCGTTGGTTTTGATGTGGAAGTGATGGAGACAGCTGAAGCAAAGACAACAGGCGGGTGACTGACGGAGAGGAGAAGAGACAGAGGAGGTGCAGGAGTGACGGGAGGAGAGGTGAAGAGCGGATTAAATGAGCGGCTTTTAGAGCTGAAGGGAGAGGAGAGTTGTTGTCGACTGAGGGAAAGACAGCAGCACAATCAAATCTGATCCAAGAAACGTCATATTCCCAGGAATGCTCACATCCACGCCTGCAGTTTGTTGGTTCATTGGACAAGATTTAAGAATTAAACTTCAATCTGGAAATAATCCAGAAGCCAATCTAAACAGAAATCTGGTACATGAACAGTGAGTCATAGATATATGCATTAAAATAAACTTGTTGAGACTATTTAATGTGGATCAGAATGGTCAACATATTTTAATGTCAAATCTGCAGCTTAGTGGCTTTAAAGGTAATTATTTTAATAAGAAAACCATCAGAGAATCTGTTATTCACTTAAAAGGTAGTGATGTATTTTATTAGCTTTTTTATTTCTCACAAATAATAAAAATCCCAAATTCTGTTTCTTAAAAAAACCCCTGAAATATAGACACACTTTTCCTTCCACTCAACTTTCCACAGATAAGATGCCTAATTTAAACTTTTAAAAATCTTGATTGACGGTTAAACATGAGTGAATAGTTTCTTTAAGCGCCGTGAGAACAAAGAGCTGAGTTGAGTTTTTCCTCACCTGCTGGGAGCCTGAACATCAGCTGCAGCTGCCACTCAAAAACCTGAGAGTGACGGCTGGTAATTCAAGTTTGTAGTTGAAGAACAGAAATATAATCTGTAAAAATGATTCTGATGGAAACGTATCAGTGACGCTCTAACCCTTAGCTATAAAGTTTCACAAACAAATTGAGAAATTTTCACCCAGTTTGGTTGAGAACTGTTTAGACTCAAGCTGCCGTTTAATTCTCTCTTTCTATTAAGTCTGCAGAGAAGCAGAAAAGAGCCATTTAACACTAATCCTCAACAAAAGGTGCTTTTGTTTGCAAGCAGAGGGAGGATTTAACAGCAGCTCAAAACAAACTGACTGAAGGGAAAAGGATCATTTTTATATCACTGTTAGTAAATCAGCTAAACATGCAGATAATGTTTCATTTCCTTTTTGTAGCCGATTGTGAGCAGCAAAACATGTTATGCATTTATGTTCTTGTTGACTTTACAGGTTGGGTCAAAATATTAATTAACTTTACTTTGTTTAACCCTTAACTACATTTTCTTAGCCAATCATGGAAATGATTGAAAAGTTTGACAAAATTTCCGTATCTGCTGTGTTTGGTTGATGTAAACATTATTAATAAGCAGCAATACTTATGTGCTACAATAATATTAGGAAACATTACTGTTTACATTTAAATGAGGAAAGAGGCCAAAGTGCGCGTTTGTTTTCTTCAGACTGACAGTGATGGAGTGACTGTGCCCAGTGGTCTAACACAGCTGCATTAGACGGAGGTAGAGATGACAGAAAATGATGGATAGCTTAGAGGACGGAGGAGTGGCATGAAGGGGGGATCTGAAGATGGAGATGCAGAATCCAGGTGACAGATAACTGGAGCAGCTTCCTGTCGCTTTTCCTGATGTGACTCTCGCATGTTTCTCTGCGCTTTCTCTGTCTTGAAATCATCACACAGTCCTGCCATTCGAGGCTGAGCAGGCGTCGTGTCCGTCTGTCCGTCCGTCTGTCCGTCCGTCAGCCACCACAGCAGCAGCTCCAACAGAGGTAACGACATGACGGGGTAGAAGTGATGCTGCTTTAACAGAATCTTAACACTCAGAAACCTGCAGTATTCTACAGGGCGCCATTCGTCAAGCTAACAGAAATAATGTGGGATAAGAGGAGAAAACATTGGGACTCGTTTTTCAAAGCCATATTTTCACCATGTTCCATTATAAATGTCATTTTCAAACAAAATAATTTGCAAGATAAATATTTAGCTCCAAACTTGATATTTAGTTATCAGGCTAACTATTTCCTGACTACATATTCATCTCTGAACTATCTACATAAATAGTTTAAAACTGGATATTTATCTCGTTAATGAACTGTTTCCCCTGACATTGGAACGTACAAATATCTAAATGCCATCAGGTTTTGTAGATGCTTGGGCTGCATGACGGCAGGATATTTTCTCCTTGCTAATGATTAACATTCTTCACAATGTGATATTTGATTGCATCCTACTAATAATAAATAAATGAACATTAATCTTGTAAAAAGTGTTCCCATCGCTGTCAGCCTCCCTCTTCTAAAGGTTTATGATAAAATGAGTTGCACTTTATGACCATTTTTAAAGAAAAATCATCTAAATAGCAGTGAAGTTCGGCTACCAGCTGACCAGTTTTATGATGCCTGCTGGTGAAAAGTCCATGTAATTCTGATGTGTTCAACCAGGAGGAACCCAGCGGTTCATGTAGCTGCACTGACTGACCGTTGGGCTCCTCAGACATTTTCAGTTACATTTTTCTGAAACCTTCAGGATGGTGCAAGGTGGTAAATTTACACTTCTCTGCCTCAGATTTAAGGATTTCTTCCCACATTTCTTGTCATGTCATCACTGAGACATGAGGGTCTCGTCAGCGTGAAGGAAAAATTAAGAAGCAGAAAATACCTTGAAGTCGAGCCTGGCTTTGTTCCTGGTGAATATTATTTATTGAGCTTCTCATAAATTATAAAAGACCACAGGTCACTTTTCTTGCTTCAGAAAGAAAATCTCTTCATCTGCATCACGTTTCTGTTTTTTCTAATATCAAAGACAAAAGGAGAAAACCTGGACTGAATCTGCTTTAGGCCTTAGAAAAACTGTTTTGTTTCCCTGCATGTGTTTTTTCCTTCCAGAGGAAATTCATTTTTACCATCAAAGGAGCTACCCAACCGGTGAGATAGAAGGCAAAGAGAAGCCGGTTTTTTTCTCTGCGTGTTGACAGCAGTGACAATATCCAGGCTTCCTCTGGCTGATGAGATAAATTCCCACACAGCCAGGTTGGATATTTTGTGAAGTGGTGCTTGAAATAAACAAGGTAGAACATCTGCTTGGTGTAAACAGGCAACAGGCCTGCTGCTCGCACTTCAAAGTGACTAGATATCAGGTACACGGCCTAAACAAAGTTAATAACAGCTCTGTCTGTGTAGCGTTGTACGAAGGCGTCCCATGTATGAATCCATCCAGGTCATGAAAATCCAGAGTTTCCTCTTTCAGGAACATGATTGTGGAATCTACTTCCAGCTCTTCCTCAGCTCTTTTCCAGTTAGTGATATTTCCACTCACACTAATTCACTCTACCGTTTTCATGACAGGTGCCGAAATGTTCATGGACTGAGCTGCTATTCTGGATCCCAGCAGAACCTGTGACTGCTTTACTTTACAGTAACCAAACTTCATGCAATGTAATGGCAGCAGCTTGAACAGAAACGTAAATACAGCTTGAAATCAGAAAGACGTCAGGTTGTGTGTCACACAGCAGGTTGAAGAAACTCAGGAAACAAAATCACGATTTTATCCCGATGATCAGTCACATCATCCATGGAAGAACCTCTTCTAAATGCACCATGAAGACCTTCAGGGCAAAAAAGCCTTTGAGTGGAGTTGTACCTCCACATTCTGTCAATCTTAATGCCAGAGAGACTCGTATTACAAGGTCCGCTATATTGATGCATATTAAAGTATTAAAATGAACCCTTCTGGTTTGCTAGCTTTTGACTAAGCAGATGGGAGTGAAAAAGTGACTGGGGAGAGAAAGAGAGAGTAAGGAAGTGTGAAACTGTTAAAATGTCAAATAAAACGTCGGAACAGAGAGTTCAGGGAGACGAATGAGGCCAGTGAACCGCCCTTCACTGCTGACAGAAAAGCTTCAGTCAAAGACAAGAAGACGGAGAGGTGAGGACTTCCTTCCCACGTCTTCATGAAGTATAATGTAGGTGAAAAACCTTCCATGTGTAAAAAAGAAATAAAAGGTGGAGAGAGCAGCTGAAGCACTTCTAGAAAATTCACAGTAGAGTCAAAGTTAAAGGCTGGGAGCATGTGAGAACTGAAAACTGTTTATCCAAAACTTTCACAATCAGCAAATGAATCATCCTGAGATCAACTGATAACAACTGAAACACGCTGGAGGATTTGTTGTCTTTGAACAAACTGGTGAATCTTAACAACATGTTGATTAGACACTAAGGCTGCTAAGCATCAAGCTTTGCAACTTGAAGACATGAAGCAACAGCAGCGCAGCAGCTGAAAGTGCTCAGGTGGGCGTTGTTCAGTCATTCAGAAGGAAATGTTTCAAAGTGTTTTTAAAGCACCTCCCACTCATTCCTGCTTTAGTGAGGATTGAAATATTTCTTAATTTCTGGAAGTATTCTGGCAGGAGAGCAAGCTACTGAAGGAGCTCAGTTAGTCTGACTGAGAGTTTACACCTGCAGAGGTCAGAGGATTCAGGTTTTCACTCCCGTACTCGGTGGTGAGTCGGGGTTGCCATGGTGACAGGTGGACTTGAACCGCCTTCAAAGCTTCAGTCCTTCAACAGGATGTGTGGAGAATGTGAAAAGGCATCTAAACTCTGCCGTCATTCATCCCAGCCATGATTAGCTCACATGAATCCAACTCCAGTGCGGTTCGTTTGGGGAGGTGTGAACGCATAATCGAACTTTGATGTGAACCAAAAAAAGGTGAACTGTGCTCCGACTACAAACCTTGGTGCAGTTTTAAATGCACATGTGAATGCCAAGTGGACCGGAGATCACTCCAAAAGGAGGATGCAGACTACAGCGCAAAGCATTCTGGGTAAATATGAGGAGCAACGACTCATGAGCTTTAGCCAAAGATAAGAGAAATCCTCCTTGTCTTTGACTAAAATCTGACGCCTCCATCTTGTTTCCATCTGGTGAAGAAGGAAGTTGCTCTCAGTGTCTTCAGAGGTTTCTGTGTCGTTTCCTTCAGTGGTTGTTGGTGCAGCGCCCCCACAGGCCAGGAGGGGAACAAGTTGGTTTGACTCAGAACCACAGCAGCTGGAGGTGGAGCAGATGATGGAGTTCTGGTTCCAGTAGAACCGGGTCGACCGGACTAACAGGTGTGAAAACCTTTTAAATGGATGTAAAACTGGAGAATCACAGAAATAGTTTTTATTTAAAATGTGTCGCAAGAGTTCATCTGAATGAAATGCTGTTGTTCAAATGCAAAGAAACATTTGTGATTTTTGTTTCACTCCTGAAACCGTCTTTGTGTTTTCAGTCCATTTGTTGGTTTTTAAAAAGCTGAATTCGCCAGCAGACAGATTCTTCGTCCTCTGTGTCTATATTTCAAACACCGTGTTCTGACTGCTGCTCAGCTTCAGCCTCCGTGTTCGGATTCAGAGAGTCGAGTTTGAAGATGTGAGCCGAATGTTAAATCTGCTCTGAAACTCTGTGGAGGCTCAGCTCTACAATATAAACACAAGGACCAAAGTCTGAGTTGTTGAAGATGAAATGTTTGATCCATCAAGTCTCCCAGCACCTTACTCTCTGTCTTGGTTTTTACTTCATCTCATCTGCAGTTTTTAAAAACATTACAGCTCATAAATCCCTGTTACACACACACCGGTTTACTGGCTTAGTGAGAACAACATTCATAGTCAAACGCTGCTGCCAATAACAGGAGGGCATCGATCAAACTTATAGATTCATGTAAAAACTCTTCCTCCAGGGCTGTAAATCGATGAGACACACTTACCGCTCACACACAGTTAAAACTGTGACAGCCCAGATCATCAGATTACTGTTCATCATGCAGCAGAGAGAAGGATGGACACACAGAGCTCCTGACAAAACAGTATTAGTTACGTCGGCTGTGAATCATCCTGAAAGGAAATGTGGCTTCGCTTGTGAGCAAGTCGAGAACCAGAAGAGAGACGGAGACGATGAAGAAAAGTGGAGAAAGAGCCAGCGCTGTTTTCTTTTCTGTTTATCTGGATTCAATAAGGTTAAATTAAACATGCAGCGTTTCCTTCATACATCATGGATCTGCAGATCCTGTGACTTCATCCAGCCAAGAGAGGGACAGAGGGCAGTTCTGTAAGGATTTGAACCTTTTCTGGATTTGATCTGCTTCTACTTCACTTTAGATCTTCAGACAGGAAAACTATTTTCAAGCAGAAAAGCCAGTCTTTAACATTTTCTATTGAAATGTTGGTTCATCATCGCTTAAATTTTGGTTTTGCAGACTTTGCTGCTTGTCCTGATGGGTGAAACGTTTTGATTCTCATGTAGCGTTGTCACGTATAAAATGATTCATACAACTCTCCCTAACTTTATATCACAATCATAATGAGCTAATAAAGCTAAGTTCCCATTTCTCTGCTCAAAGTGATCAGCTACTGTGTAAGGTCTCAAACTGAACTGCATTTAGTTTCTTGAGTAGCAGAAAACCTGAAGTGATGATCTGAAAGCTCAGCAAGTCCCGTTCTGAAATGCAAGCATTAACTCGACTCCTGGACCGTCTTACTCAGCGCTTCTTCACCATTGTGTCTCACAACCATTAAACGCTCTGCTGGGACTGGAGCCACAAACTCTGAGACTCTGAAGCAACACCAGGCTGAAGTTTCTGCTCACACATTGGGTTGTTGCAGCTTTGCTGTCGGTTTCATCTCAGCAGATCCTTCATGGTCACCCGGTGAGGATCGTTAGCAGAAGACCTTCACAGTTCACCGTCTCCTTTCAGGTTCCAGCAGAACCAGCACATCTCCATTTCCATCAGTCTGCCTCCCTCCATCATTCTCTCACTCCTTCCTAATGTTGTATCAACTCCACCGCTCCTCTTTTCACCTCCTTAGTCATCTTCTTTACCTCCTTCTCCTCCCTCCCTTCATCCCTCGCTTTCTCTCTGCATTGCAGTATCTGTGTCAGCCATGCACAGAGTTTGCTGGTGTGCGTGTGTGTGTGTGTGTGTGTGTGTGGGCGTGCGTGTGCGTGTGTGTGTGTGTGTGTGTGTGTGTGTGTGTGTGTGTGTGTGTGTGTGTGTGTGGACGTTGCAGCCCCTCCTAAGCAGCTGGAGGGAAACTCTGACTGATATTTCTGCTTTCTCAGGTCTTGTTCCATCATTCAGTCAGTTTCCTTCATGTATCTTCAGGCTCTTTCTTAAATCTCCTTCATCTCATTTTTATTCATGTTTTTATTCTGCCGTTTTATTTATTTTTTGTTTTAACATGAGGTGAAAAGATTGAAAGTAAAATAAACTGAGCATTTTGATTTACGATAACATCTGAATATAAATATTAAAAATTGTCACAAGGAACTTAAAGAATTTGAATAAAAAACTTAATTAAAATGTACAATATTTGTCTGTTGCATAGATGTCGAAGCTTAGGGAATTATTTTCCCAATATGAAACAAAATTCTTATTCATATTATAAAATGACAAACTGTTCAGAGTCACACAATGAACAGTTTAACTTTCTGTTTGAGTTTTAGCATGTAGTGAATCTACCGCTATAATTTTTGTAATTATTCAAAATTTATAGACTCCAGACTTTTTATATTTTTAATATTACATGACAAAGATGTATTACATGAAGTAGATGATAAAAAGTATATTGTCAATGAAAACTAAAACTTTTTTAGTATAAATACATTTTCCAAGAAAAAAACAGAACAGAAAAATTCTTTGATGTTAATCTTAAATTTGATACTTGAAGATTATTATTCTTATTATTTTTACATATTTTCCAGAACAAAATATCCACTGTTCTCTAATGAATAAAAATTAGAAAGTATCCATAGAATAATGGAGGCACATTTTGTACATTTACCACTTAAAACTTAAAATGTTTCTGTCCTATTTTGTCAGAAATATCTGATTTAAAACTTTTAAATAAGTGAAGCAAAATTAAATAAATACAGTTTCTGACTTTGTTAGAAAATATAGATAGAAAGAAAATGTTCTGCTTTCTTGTATTTTCTCACAAACTTGTTGGTTCCTGTTGAATTGTTTGTTTTCATCTTTTAATGTATTTCTAATATTGTATTGTAAATGAAAAATCTGCAGAATGTGGCAATTTCTTTTATTTGATTAATCGATTAGTAGAAGAATTGACAGAATAATTGATTATTAAAACAATTATCATTTGCAGCTCTGGATATAAATTATTTTTTAAAAGATATTTCTTTTTGTACAGGTTTGAGTTCAACGCCTCCTTTCAGAAGTGAAGGCAGTGATGCAACCGTTCATTAAAAAACTAAATATCATTTTAAACCTTAAACTGTTAAATCAAACCTGAACCCGTCACGTTGAGTTGTCCTTTAGCTGTCCGACCTGTGCTGATGCACCAGATGAAGCCTTCATCCTCCTGTCATCTGCTCCTCTGAGGAAGAGGAGGCAGCAACCTGAAGCAGAGAAAAGCTCCTGCTGAAAAACAGGCCATCATCTGCAGTCCTCACTGTTTGGCCTGGATCTTCTTCATTTCACCTCTGCTGCCTCTCAGTAACTTGTTATGCTTCACTGTGACCTGCAGGAGTTCACAGAACAGCTGGGCAGCAGATTTATGATTCAGAGGTTTGGTCTCTTTAGGGGGAGAAGACAGAATATTGAACAAAACTTCACTGAAACACTTTTTAATACCTGAAGACTGAAGACAACGTCTACTGGGAGAATCTGTTTGAAGATCATTTCAACAACACTTGTCTGAAGGAAAAAATACTTAAAACTATCATTTACATGAAAACCATACATTTGGAACCAATAACTTCAGTATTATTAGTATTTACATCACATTAATTAAGACAGTGTGCTTTGGAGTTTGTTGTTGGACATGATTCTGTTGTATGAAGACAAAAGATTTTTATTAAAACTGTAATTAGATTACAAACATCTGGAAAAATAATAATTCTCTGACATGCTGGATAAACTTCTGAATCTGTGTGACAGATTATACGACTCCACAGAGTTATCAGACTGAAGACGAATGAAGACACGAAACCGGATCCTGTTTACATCAGACATACAAGTTATTTACACAAACAGATGCTTTTAAAAATAACTTCAGTTAAATCAAAGTGAAAAACAGCAAAGACCTGATTAGTGTGTTTGAGATGGAATCAGTGTTCAACAACTAAACCAAGAGTTTTATCAGTAGGAAGTAAGATGACAGTTTAAGATGAAGTCAATGATGCACTGAAATCAACCTCAGTTTCTGTCCGTCTCATGCGACGTTTATCTGGATTAGAGCTACAACTGATTGGCACTTCCACTAATCCATCAGTCTGTTCATGATGCTGGATAACTGGCGTATCGCTCCAAAGCTCCAGTCGTTCACCTTTAAATCCACCTGTGACTTTACCAGAGCGAGTCAAGTCACATTCCTGAGCCTGGCTCCGATTACTGGGAGGAAGGCCTGGACATGTGAGAAGACTGTTCTGTTGGATCTGTGTTTGGTGGATGTTCATGTGGGTGATGATGCATCAAAGCACCAATGCTGAGGTTTGTGTGTAGGTTGGGAAACGGGCTGATTGCTGCACACAGTGTTTGTCCCAGTCCATCAAAACGATGAAGATTCTCATTTCCTCAAAGACTCAGTTTAGATCTGAGGGACTGTGGGTCTGCAAGGAATCACTTCCTGCACCAGGAATGACTTCCTGCACCAGGAATGACTTCCTGCACCAGGAATGACTTCCTGTACCAGGAATCACTTCCTGCACCAGGAATCACTTCCTGCACCAGGAATCACTTCCTGGTACAGGAATCACTTCCTGTACTAGGATTGACTTTCTGCACCAGGAACTGATTCCTCATTCATCTCCTCTATCTCATCGTTGTGCAGCTGCAACCTGCCAGCTCATTTATGTCTGTTTTCACATTTTCTCTGATCTTTTGACCAAAATCCCAAACAACTTCCTTCATTCACTAATTTTCCAGCTTCCTGTCATCAGTGAACAGAATGAGGTGAAAATTTACTGAAACTTTTACATTTATTAATAATATTTTCATGGTGGACTCGGTTCAACTTGGCAGGAAATGCCAGAAAATCTCACACCTCCATTTGTTTGATTGTTTTATGTCATGCAGTTACAATGGCTGCTGTTAGTTATCAGGATGTTACTCTGTATATAAGACAAATGCAGCAGAGCAGAAAAAAACAACAACGAGGAAGAAACTACAACGTGTTGCTGTAGTTACACAGAGGCAGGACTGAAATGTTTCCAGATCATCCGTGTCCAGAAATACCTTCTTCTCATCCTCTCTTTCCTTCGCTGGTTCGTCTGTTTTGAGAACCAGGCTTCAAGTGGACTTTTGTCTCATTGGCTTATGATTCTGCTCTGGGATTTGAAGAAGTCTCCAAAGAATCTGAATCGGCCTCAACGCTGTCAGGAACATCTACGTGGAGGAGATTCAGGACATCTTGCCTTCTGAAAGTGAGACTGTCTGTAAAACATCCTGGAGAGACGAGTCAAAGCTGCAGCGTTGAGGTCAGAAGAACCAAACCAGAGATTCAAACCCTCAAATTGAGCTTCTACGTGGTTTTGCACCATTGAGCACTAAATGTTAAATGAACTTACAACAGGGAGTCAAAAGTCAACATGCCTCCAGAACATCATCTTCATATCATCTTTCAAACTTTACCAAGAGTCCTGGTTTCTAGCAGATGTGATCTGATGAGTGCAGCTTTTAATTATCTATTTCCTCAGTTCATGAGCGGATCCTCCAACTCAGCCTGACTCATCCCTCCCATGTCATTCATATTCAATTTATTATTAATAAACAATGTGTCAAGATTTATTTTTAGCTCAGTAGGAGCAAGCAGAGGAAGGCAATGGAGAGAGTAGGAAAACATGTCAGAGTGGAAAGCCTGAACTCCAGGAGAGAAAGACATATTGATGCGCTCACAAAGCTAATAAAGGTGACGGCGTTTCGGTCTGGGCCCAAACAGGATCAGACTTCAGCCCTTTGCAGTCTGCGCCCGGAGGAGGGAAATTAACAATCTGTCTGTTCGTTTAGTGACTCTCCGTTTCCTGGCACCTTCCAGGCGCATGACCAGAATCTCAAAGAGGAGCAGACATGGCAGCAAGCCACAGAGATGGACGGTGACAAAGCAAAACGCAAACCCAGATCTAAACACGTCCAGCGCCTGGGCGAGCTGGATCAGAGCCTTTCCTGGAAAAAAGAGTTAGGAGAAAATAAATGACATGATAAATTTCAAAAAGGCTTCTGAAGGAAATGTGCCAGAAAGGCTGAGAGGATCAGTTTGTTTCTATTCTTCTTTGTAGAAGAAATCCAGTTTCATCCCTTGACAGAAGCTCCTCTCACTTTCAGCCGCCTGCGTTTACGCAGCTGAGAGCGAAGTGACATTCTTCTCTTCTGATGCAACACTTTTGACTGAAGTGACATAATATATTATTCAGCTTCTGTGTGTGAAAAAGCTTATTTGAAGAAACTGTGAGCTTAAGAAAACCTCAGCCTCAGTTTCTCAAGAGCCTCAAATGAGCTCCAATGAATAAATTGTTCTGAGTTGTGGCTTTTAACCATCAAATCAGCCCCACAGATACCAGATGTGATGTGAGTCCTGGGGAGAAAGCAGCGGGGAAGTGGCAGCGGCGCAGCTGAGTTGAATGTTTTTATGTATTTTAGAAAGAGATTGAGATTTACTAAATCTGACAGTTGGCTCTAAAATATGCATTTGGATTAGATGGACTTGTAATGCTGTTGTTAGCAGCTGCTTGCATGAAGTTTATTTATAAAGAAACATTAGGAAAACAATTCAGACAATACAGGAAAATAAGTAAAATAGAACCATTTGGATTTTGTGAATAATTATATTGTAATTAGAAATATTAAGTTGTATAAATGCAAAACCAAATTAAAATGACATCTTATCTCTTTGATTTCCTCTTTCAGTTTTATTATTTGCTGAGGATGTGATCCAAATCCAGCCGAACGGGATATCCAAGCAGAAGTTTGCACAGTTTCACATTTTATCCCAGCTCTTCATTGCAAACGGCCTGAGCTGGATGAAACCTGCTTTCCTGCTCAGTTGTTATAAATCTGGTTTGAAGTTCAGCAGATTGGAACGCCCAGAACATTCGGCTGCTGCTCAGAGACGCAGGTACAATTCAACACCAGCTCATTCACACCATTACTGTGCTGGGTTACCACCCGGTCCTGCTCTGAGGGTCAGTTTGACAACCAAGAGCTCTTGACCTTGTGTAAGATTTCCTGAATCAGATTTTTAAGCCATTTGCAGACGGTATGTTGTCTGCATAGATCAGGTTTTATTTGGTGCCACAGCATTTGGTCCTGCTTCCATCAGCGGCGTGACGCCAGTTCTTACTCCTCTGTTCACTTCGATAGCTTTTGTAATTGATGAGGTTTTAAGTAAACAGGAAAATTAAGAGTTCTACTTTAGAGCAGCTCGATATTTAAGACTGCATGAATATTAATAGGAGGAAGGAGAACTCTTCAGCTGTTTCTGCTGTCCACTCCAAAGGATTGAGTGCACTTCAGAGGTCTGATGGTGTCACAGGCAGCACTTTCAAATCTTCTCCTTTCTACTCATAGAAAATAAATAGGAGTTAGATGCAGATTCGCAGGTTCTGATCGTTTCATCCCAAAGCAATCCAGTTAGTGCCACTTCAATAAGTGGAACTAAAATCAGTCCACATGGCGGTATCATCACTTCCCTAAGCAGAGCGGTACCGTGTTACAAACAAAACCCAAACAAACAAAACTGGAATCCAGCATCAAGACCTGCTGCCTGAACTTAGCCTCAGGCGCTAAAGGACTTTCAGCCGGCTCCTCCTAATTTGTATCATAAGGCCTGAAGAGGGGGTCCACTCTCCAGTGGCGCCCTCTGGTGGAGGAGTGTATGTAACCCACACTGCTAACATCCTGGTTTTCCTCTACGATGGCGTTGGTCCTCTGATCTGACCCTGGCAGGAATCTTAGCGTCATGGAGCCTCAGACTGTTTAGCTCATGAAAATATTTGTTTGGCAAGAACTCAGTCTACAACTCTTCAGTTTACAGTCTAATCTGGTTATTAATATTTCAGTCAGTCAGGTTAAGGGCCATGATGTCAATTCATCCCAAAAAACTCTTGTCAGATCCCAGGAGTGTTGTCATGACAACCATACTAATCAGGCCTGTGCAGCCTGATTAACATCACAGAATTAATTAATTGGAGTGTAGACTCTCTCTCTCTCTCTCTCTCTTTTTCTTTCTCACACACACACACACACACACGCACACACACACGTCTTGGAAGAAGTCTTAATCTGTTTTATTTTTAATATCCTGCAGAGGCATCTCTACCTTTCCGTTAAGTTTAGTTTTGCCCTGAAGCATCATGTTGGAGGAGGCGCAGCCTGCTTTTCTAATCCTCAGGAGGCCTGGATGTGCAGCAGCTTGGTAGAAACCAGAGGATCACGTCAATATCCATCCCTGCTCCATGAGAGGTTCAGACGGAGGCAGCGCGTATGTGAGCAGGGAAAACAACACTGAAATTACAGCGTTGTTTAAGGTGGTACCTTGGTATCCAGTTTAAGGTGGTACCTTGGTATCCAGTTTAAGGTGGTACCTTGGTATCCAGTTTAAGGTGGTACCTTGGTATCCAGTTTAAGGTGGTACCTTGGTATCCAGGCATGTCACCCCTGTGAGGATTAAATAACCTCCACTATGTTGTAAAGTACGGACAGGTTTTCATTTCCAGATTTCACAGTAGAAAGTGTCTGGGCCAGTCGGTCTGGTCCAGTCGGTCCAGTCGGTCTGGTCCAGTCGGTCTGGTCCAGTCGGTCTGGTCCAGTCGGTCTGGTCCAGTCGGTCTGGTCCAGTCGGTCTGTCTCAGACGTTTATTAATGTCTCTTTTTGGTGCATCTGACCTGAAGCCAAATTCACATTAGATTAGTTTAATCCAGGGACCACATGCTATTTGTAATATTTGTGGAGATTGTCTGTGAATTGGCCAGGTCAGTAACTTGTAAAGTAAGTTTCTGAATTCTGATCGTTCTAATCCAATGCAAAACGGCATTGCTGTGGTTTGGAGAGAAATGGGTGGGACCAAAATGTAATTAGACACTTTTTATTTGATCTTGGATTACATAAAACACTGGGCTTCCTTGGTCACTGGATCTTCATCAGTGCAAACTGAGCGTCTGCATATCATGATACGATCAAGTTGTTCTTGTAAAATGTGTGTAATTGAGTTATATTTTTGCAGTAATTACACATACAACCACTATAGGCAAAGTATCTGAAGTAGTCCAAACGATGTCAGTAAGAAGTAAGAATGGGAGCCTGATTAGCTTAGAAACCGGATTAGCTTTGTAGTCACATGCAGTTCAGATCCGGATTGTATGTGTTTAATAAAGAAAAGTTTGCACATACTTTGTTTTCATCCAGTCTGACTTGGAGACCTGAAGAGAACAAACCTTCTGTTCCCATCTTTGCAGTCATTAAATGCCTCATTAATATATCAATTTGAGTGTAATTATGATTGAGTTACAACATGAAATAAGTTTAAAATGTTAGATTATTCAGGCTGCTGCTGTTATTAATCTATTCTGCTGAAACAAACAAGACATTTCTCTTACCAAGGACCTGCAGTATGTAGGTGCCACAGATATGTTACACATCAGAACAGTTTGTGAGCTAATAAATGAGAACATTAACATTTCTACCAGCACATGAACAATGGCAGTGAAAAACAAATGATAATACACACTTTCCTCGTCAGTCACCTGGGATTAAAGTGTACACAGTGGATGTAAACACATCCAGCACAGCCAGCACTTGATTCAGTGAGCCGAGAACATTTTCCTGCATAATGAACCTCACCATCTGAATAATTGATGGAAGAAAAATGGTTTGGGGAATCTATCGTAATTTCTCCTCTGAGCAAAATAACCACCTCCCCAAAACAAGACGCAGCTGAAAAATGTATGACAGAGAGGGCGTGAGGCGGGAATGTGAGCGAGTCGACTGAGTTTAGACTTTAATTAAATCAATCTTTACCTGAAGCAGCGCAGTGTCACCCTTTGGTCTGTCACTAATCCTCACCTCTTCCTCTGCTCTCATCTTTCTCTTCCTTCCCTTATCCTCCCCATCTCAGTTTCTCATGCCAGCTCTTTGGGGAAGCAGCAATACGACTAATGAATTCTGCAGTTATGATCCAGAGACGTACTGAGGTGTCTGGCATTGTTGCAGGAGAAATCCTGCAGGGGGTTATTACTATTTTATAGCCTGACATTTAGTCTTAATATTATCATTCCCATTTCAGTATTCAAACGCCAACTCTTACATCCACAAGCTGATACCTCAGAGGAGAGATGACTCTAACTCCAAATAAAAGCTTTCAGGAAGAGTTGAGCAGCGCAGAAACCACCGATGAATCCCAGTATCAGAACTCAAACATTTAAACACCGTGTTGTTTAATTCAGCTCATTAATACAGCATCAATTCACATCAAATATCACCTCAAGACACTTTACAACACAAACAGGTTCACTTCATATCCAGAAATGTTGATCAAATCACTCTGCACATGTTGGCAGATTCACATGTAGCTGTTTTTTTGACTCACCACACCTTTAGTTAATTCTTCAACTTCAACATTCTTCTCTCAAACATTCCTGGACAGTTTGAACAGATTGCTGTTCCTCCATCATCTCAGGTAACATACAAGGTGAAAATGTTTCTGAAGTCGTCACATAGGAAACACAGATTCCTCTCTGAACGTAGAACAACCTTTTCAGTGTCAGCCTCTCACTTTGGCCACTGATCAGTGAAAAAAGTAAAGATAACTGAGGGCAGCCGATGCTCTGAGATAAAGTCTGAAAAATCACCTGGCAGAGAGTGAAACATAAGATGCAAGCACAGATAGGAAGAATCTTCTGAAGAGCTAAATATCTGCCTGCCTGTTTCTGGTTTTAGTGTTGGGTAATGCAGAACCAGAATCCTGGATGAGTTCTACTGACTTCAGTTATTTCCAGTTGTCTAAATACAGCTGCACCAGGTTTAAAAAGGAACAATTCAGCTTTCTTTCTTGGCCTTTCTTCTTGTTTTGTTCTGTTGGTCTAATTAACCTCTATTGTGCCGTCTGCCACGGCGCTGAGCTGAGCGCCGCTCAGCTCAGCCGTTGGAGACAACTGCAGTTGTCTCCAACGGCAGTTTGGAGACAACTGCCGTTGTCTCCAAACCTCACAGGTTTTCTCCAGGGTATTATTTTCATGTCAGTTCAAAAATATGAACATTGGGATAATTGTTCATTTCAAGCTGACTTTTGCAGTGAATAGGTGTATGAATGGAGGTTTGTCATGACTGTCACTATGATGAACTACAGTCACTTCCATCCATTCATTCATCCATTGTCTATATTATCTGCTGGTTGCCTTTGGGGACCAGAGTCAGTTAGCAGTGAGATGACAAAGACTTTGCAATAATTGAAACAAGCATTATGTTTTTCATACTCAACTTTTCAGAAAAGACCTAAAAAGGTTTCATGATAATAAGAGACCATCAGCCTGTCAGGGATTATCTTGACCAGCAGAACTCTGGTCAGATTAAAGCAGCTGTACAACAAACTGGATGGATGATACTGGTTCTTATCTGGACATGATTATGTATAAAAGTCACCTTAATAGTAGAAGTTTGGAGACATTTTTTAGTTGATCACAAAAGCAACTCTGAAAAAAGTAGAAAAATCAAAACCACCAGAATTGTTTTTAATAGAAATATGATCAAATGGCCACTTAGTATTTCCTCCATTAGGAAAAACAACAATATAGATAGAAAACCTTTAATGTGCAGAAAAACTCGACTTAAGGGAAATTAATTTATTGCTGAATTTAAAGGATTGAAAGTTGAGTCAGTCATCTGAATAATCAGTTTTGACTTTGAACTTTCCCAGAGACTCGGTTATATTAACAACATAAACAGCAGGAAGATGGTAATAATGCTTAAAACTCCTTTTCCAGTCTGGTTGTCTTTCATTTCACTCATCGTAGCTGTGAGATCAGGTCAGGGCTGGGAGGCCGGGGACGCCGGGGGCGCCGGGGACGCCGGGGACGCCGGGGACGCCGGGGACGCCGGGGACGCCAAAACCTCTGAGTTTTTGCTGAACTAAGTCTGAGGATGACGAAGTGAATGCAGATTGACACATGAATGGCTCACTCACTCACTCACTCACTCACTCAGCAATCAATTAAAAATTCAAATTTCATTCTATTTATAGAACAGTGACATCAATTTCAGTTTAATATTCTGTCTAGAGAAGCTGAACTGTGTGCATCAAGTCTTTGGTTTTGCAAACATTTATTGTTTGAGTTTTACATTAATAATCAAACAACTTAAAATTGGTGACACAGAATTAGCTGGAATTTCACATGAGGGAAGTTTCTCACAAATTAATTTCCATCTGGCACATTTTCTATCTCCTTTGGTGAAGTTTCTGATTCCAGAGTCGCTTCAGCATCAGAGAAAACAAACAGAAGCATCAAAAGCGGCTGCAGGCGGTGAGTGTAGACACTGCAGACCCAGAACCCGGAGCCTCGACTCACAGCTACACCTTCAGCTTCATCCATCCTGGAGTCATCCATCATCCTCCGCTGCTGCTTTCTTCTGTCCCACTGTGGGTTAACTCTCTTCCTGCTGCATCTAATTTCACATCTGTTCCAAAAGGTTGATTTGCTGCCAAATGAGGTTATGAGACAGCAAGAACACACAAACAATCATTACTTTAAACATAATGAGAAGTTATTGTTGTTGGGAAAATGTAAATTAGCTGCATTTTCTGAGCGAGAGACACAGCAGCTGTGTGGGTTAGCAAGGCGGGGAATCATGTAAGCAGAATTTAGTCAGCACAAATGAAGAGAGCACCGTGAAACACAGACATGCTGACTGCTTTAACGGGCCTTCGTCTTGTTTTTACGTCACTGTCACCACGTATTACATTAATGAATATTTATTTCATGGAAGACATAAATGTTCAGCCAATAATGCAGAGCGCGCTGTAGGGCTCAGTTAGCATGTAGGATGTTAAAGTTTATGAAGCACATGGAAATGATCTTTATCAAAGATGCAGACTTCTTACTGAAACACTTTCTGAGTTCAGTGTTTTACAATTTTCTGGAAGTTTGTTCCAGATTTGTGGTGCATAGATGCTAAATGCTGCTTCTCCTCGTTTGGTTCTGGTTCTGGGGATGCAGAGCAGAACCAGAACCAGAAGACCTGAGAGTTCTGGAAGGTTGATACAACAGCAGCAGATCTTTAATGTATTGTGGTGCTAAACCATTCAGTGATTTATAAACTAACAAAACTATTTTAAAGTCTATTCTTTGAGCTACAGGGAGCCAGTGGAGGGACTTTAAAACTGGTGTTATGTGCTCTATCTTCCTGGTTTTAGTGAGAACTCCAGCAGCAGCATTCTGGATCAGCTGTAGCTGTTTGATTGATTTGTTGGACAGACCTGTGAAGACGCCGTTACAATAATCAATACGACTGAAGATAAACGCATGGATGAGTTTCTCTAGATCTGGCTGAGACATTAGTCCTTTAATCCTGGAAATGTTCTTCAGGTGATAGAAGGCCGTCTTTGTAACTGTCTTTATGTGGCTCTGAATGTTCAATTCAGCCTGATCGGGCTAACCCAGCCTGATCGCTGGTTTTTAGTTGTAATAACTGAAGCTGTGCACTGACTCTAGATCTATAGCTCTAGATCTATAACTCTAGATGGTTCCCCTTTAGGTCCAAAAATAATAATTTCAGTTTTGTTTTTGTTCAGCTGGAGAAAGTTTTGGCACATCCACACATTTATCTGTTCTATGCATCTGTTCAGTGATTGGATGGGGTCAAAGGTCACCTGGTGACATCGTAATGTAGAGCTGTGTGTCATGCATAAACATATGAATGGCCAAATGCCAACAGTAATAATTTACTATAGAAATAAATAAAATGTAAATAAATGTTTCTGGTGGGATGTAAGCTGAAGTTTGGTCAATCAGCTGCTTGTTTGTCTTTTTCCTTCTGCCAGATATTGATTGCTTTTGTTCCCGTCCCACTTGGGGAATCTTCTTCTGTGGTTCAGATAAAACAAGGCCGTGTATCGGCTCTGCTTTGAAAAGCAGCTTCCTCAGTTAGCAAGAATTAATCAGCTTACAAGCCACTGCATTCAAAAGTGTTGTACATAAATGCTTCAGCATCCGAGGCTCAAGAAGAAGGAGAGTGTATTTACAAAAACTGGATGAGCGTTCATGTGGATTTTTAATCTTTGGTAATAAACACTAAAACCTTCCTGCTTCTGTTTTCCCTAACGTGTAGCTGCGCGTTGCTGCTCGTCTGCCTCTACTTTTACTTATTGTTACATAAAAATAAACATACTTTTATTTAACATTTTAAATATGCACTACATAACATAACATGTATTTAGGTCCAACTGTGCAAAACAAAATAATCAAACTCAATAAAATCAGTAGCAGAAAAACGTTCTGGCCTTCACATAAGGAACTGCTGGAACTTTAATCTCTCTCACTTAATGTCACTTTTTTTCTTTTTTTTTTATCATACTTTGATTTATTTTCTCCTGTAATGTTTCTTCTGCATAAACTAATTAATGAAAGCATAAGAATGGAAATCAAATGGGAAATGATATCAGTGATGATGGTAACTGAGTTCCATTGAAAATGAAAATATTGATTGATGTTCCACTGAGTCACTAAAGAAGTTAATTATTTTTGGTTTTTTGGATTAAATTTGTCTTTATATGTAAATGTAAAACGTTTTTTGATCCTTTAATGGATCCGTTCTCATCTGCTGTTTGGTCCAAACGTTTCCACAGGATTCAGTCCCGGAGCAAACCTTCAAATCTGCACAGCGAGTCTTTACATGGACCTGCACTCTAGTCCTCCAGCCCTTTACTTTGACTTGACACTCATCTCCAGGGAGGCGGGGCTCTTAGCAACCAGCTTCTGAAATGTGAGCAGGTGGAAAGTTGCTTCATTTCATGGAAACTGTCTGAAAAATCCTGCTGTGGAAAAAGAGATGAAACAGTTTCTGTTTTTGAAAAGAGGCAAAACCACACACACACACACACACACACGCACACACGCTGGACCTCTGCATCTTTTATGGTCTGTGTGTGAGCTGTCGTCAACAGCCACCACACTTTGAAGCTTTCAGACTAGTTATTACAAATACTCCCAGCTGTATGCAGTGTGTAATATGTAAGTTTGAGCTGAAAATCATGGAACAGTCAAAGCCCACTGCTGTGGCAATCATGGGATATTTTTAGACGCAGCCGCTTTGCTCAGCATCAGCAGCGTTACCTGGTGAGCCAAAAAGCAGCAGGATTTAAAAATAATGAGCTCATAATGGGACATGAAATTAGCTGAACCGGTGGAGAAAACCGGAGGTGAAAGAAACAGCTGATCGACTGCTGGCTTGTTCAGGAATCCGTAAAGATCCTCTAAAAGTTCAAAATCTGAAAGGACGTTGTCAAGATGTAAACAGTTTGTGTGATTTGTGGATCTCCTGTCCTCATCAGAACATGACAGACAGATTGAAGAGCAGCCAGCGGAGCGGACTGGGTCACCAGAACCATGAAACGTTGATCAGGCTGCATCCAGTCAAAAGTTTTCCCCCGAAGTGTTGAAGGTCCAAATGAAAAACACACACGTCTTCTCTGAGGCTGATTTGTTATCGCTGCCTCTCCAGGGTCACTGCTCCCGTTTGATTGGTTGCCACACTGTAATTTAGAGGAAGTGCAATGTTGCTATGCCGACACCAGTGAAGGCCGAAGACGGAGAGGAGGAAGAAGAGAGTGATGTGTGGCAGATATGGATTCCCTTCCAGTAAGTTTGAGCCAGTCAGGGCTTTGGCGGAATTAAAAGGTGATAAACGCCGCAGACTGCAAACAAAACGCTTCGTTCCTGTAACCTTCATGCTTACAGCAGAGACTCTGAGATTCCTGCTGCAGCACCGACACGCTTTATCAGACCGCTCCTCTGACAACTGGTCCTGAGATGCTGACGGGTTTGGCTCATTCCTTCATCCCTAACGGCGCAAAAGAAACAAACCAGCAGGAGAAAACACATTCAGAGATCCCTGAAACTTTAAATAGGCCAATCAAAGACAGCCTTTTTACTAAACAAACTGTTGTAATTAAAATAAAGAATTCAATCCATGAGCTCACAAAACTTAAAACTACAAAACTATAAAAGAAAGTTTGACACCAAAAACCTTAACTTTTTAAAAATAAAATGACTCAAGGCCATAAACAACTTACAACTCGAGCTTTATTTTACTTTATTTTATTTTATTTTACTTTATTCATTTTGAACAGGATAGCAGTTTAAAATAGAATGAAATTTATGTTTAATATTAAGAAGCATCAATGGTAAGAAAAAGCACAAATAATTCATAAAGCAGTTTTTCATCAATTCTTAGCGTTTTGAACATTTTTAGAAGTGAATTTATTTATTACAAAAACTCTTCAGGAAAAATGATCTGCTTTTCTGGGAACAGGAGAAAATGATTTATTCCTAGAGATGGAAATTGCATTCATGTATTATTTCTCTCCGGGCTGGAATATTGTTTGTCTTTATTATCAGAAAGCCTAAAAAACAAAACTCTGCATTCAGAGTTGTGATGAAAACTGAAAGATCTGCTGAAGCGTATCGTGATTTACAGAAAATACTCCAGTAAAGAAGATCCCAATTTTTCTGTGTTTTCATCTAATTTCAATGTTTCTGCTTAATCCACTCAATAATCAACATTAGTGTGATATTTTGCTTTTACTCCTCCAGCTGCTCTCACTCTGTCCTCATGCTGCCTGAAACACCAGAGCTCCGGATTTGCAGAACAAACATTTTATTCACACCTTCGGAACAAACGGAGGCAAACAGCGAGGTAATAAGAAAATGTCAAACACTCTCACATGTGCAGGCGAGTGTGTACACATCCACACAACCACACAACCACACATCCACACAACCACACAACCACACATCCACACATCCACACAACCACACATCCACACATCCACACATCCACACAACCACACATCCACACATCCACACAACCACACATCCACACATCCACACATCCACACAACCACACAACCACACATCCACACATCCACACAACCACACATCCACACATCCACACAACCACACATCCACACAACCACACATCCACACAACCACACATCCACACAACCACACATCCACACATCCACACATCCATCCCGGAGATTCACAGAGGAGAGAGGCTTCGCTAACAGAAATGACACAAACACAAAATATGAATGAACTCCGAGTTGGTCCACTCAGATTCCTGCTTCGCTTTTCTACCTTTCGGAAGGAAAAGTGAGATGTGTCACCGTGGAAACGCCTCACACATCAGGCGTCATCATGTGAGGGTTTTATGTTCTGCACACTGACAGCAGCTCTGGATTTGATGGGACCAGTTCACAGCGCAGACAGGACAAACACATGGCTCTGTCTTTACATTTAACCAACTCAGGACAGAATCACAACCCGACCTGTAAGACCCGCTGGTCCGTTTCTCCCAAAACCAGAGATTCACCTCCTGCAGGCTGGCATCAGCTCTCTGCTCAGGCTTTGACTAGGACTCCAAGTGTTTCTTCAGATTTGATGTCATGCTTTTGAAGCTAAATAGTTTGATAGCTTGGAAGACTATTATTATTGCCTCGATGCAGTACTAATAATACTAAATTGACTTTATAGATTCACCTGAATGCACCATGAACAGCCTGAAGGGAGGGAGAGGATGAGCTGGATGTTAGAGGGAGGAAACCTGCCTGGTTTAGAGGAGGAAAGTAAAACCTTTAGGATGAACTGAAGGTCAGGGAGCGAAGGCAGAAACATCAACATATGAAGACAGTAGAAACTCCACGTGAACAGACAAAGAAAACGGTAGAAAGCAGAGAATAAAAGACAGAATATATTGTTTGTGGTGTAAAATTAAAACTAATTTGACTTTTTGTGGATCCTGTTGCTACTAAATTAAAGTCATTTCCAGAGAGGGGATGAGTGCAGTGATGGTAGACTCATGCTTCATTTACCTCAGGAACATCATCTGAGTTTTATGGTGAAAACCTTCAGGTCCAGATTGTTTTCATTGGTCAGCAGGGTTTTGAACCGGCCACTCAGTCTGACCGACTCGCCCGTCGCTCCGGTTCAGGTCAGGAAGTTCAGATCTGCCGAGACTTTAAAGCTGTTTCTCATTTGGATGAAAGCGCCTGCTGAATGACAGAATGTAAAGCCCTGTTCTGGTCTGAAGCCTCTTTAAGACGCTCTGAGTGAAGCCAGGCAGCCGTTCCTCTGTCAGGCGGATTTACATGAGCTGCAGCGTTTATTCTGCACAATAATTACAGAATTCAGTCACATTTTTTTCATTTAGCTAATTTACCCTGTTAAAGGATGCTTTAAGTCAAACAGCTTGTTGTAAAAGGACTACAGATCCATTCTGCAGCTCAATTTACTGATCCAAGGCACACAAACCAAACTGCCTCAGAAACAAACAGTTCTGCTTCCATTCTCTGAATTTATTTGCTAAAATGTTTCGCCTCATTTTACTCTGCAGCTGGGTTCGGGTTATTCTGTTATCCTGAGCGGTTTTCTCCTGCCTTAAATCTCTTTTCATTTTCCTCTTCTTCCCTCGTCACATTGCATCCTCTCAGCAGGCTCCTTGTTTTTCTTCCATCAACTGAAGTCTGATAATTTCAGAAGCTTTTTCGCATTTTTCCACCACAAGTCCTGGAGAAGTGATTCAGTCCTGGCCGAGTCTCATCTCTACTGGCTGAGAGGGAAATGTGACCTTCTGCACATTTAGCTTGGATTGTTTCCTCTAACTGCAGCTTTGCTTTAAAGTTTAAAGAAAGTTTCTCTTGTTTTGTTAAAAGGTTTAAACCAAATCAGACCAAATGAAGAAAGTTCAGGAAGTGCTGTCATGTGAGGCGCCATGTTTAAAGTGACACAGCAATAATCTGAGTTATTTAGCCTTAACTACGGTAAATTGCTCTCAGAGGTTTTTGTGTTGTTTCCTTCAGTGGTTCTTAGTGCAGCGCCCCCTCAGGCCAGGAGGGGAACAGGTTAGTTTGACTCAGCAGAGAGGAGGAGAACCACAGCAGCTGGAGGTGGAGCAGATGATGGAGTTCTGGTTCCAGTAGAACCGGGTCTACCGGGTTATCGGGAGGAAAACAGACGGCAGTTCATCATCAAAAAAAAGAAAATAAATAAAATTGGCTCTGTTTCTCAATGATCAGATAATTCTTTGAACATATGGACCTAATGATCTTTTAATGATTTTCACACATTTATTTCCCAGTTGTCTGTTTTATCTCCGTCTTTTACCTTAAAGCATCAACAGCTTATAGAACAGTCTGTCATTTATACTTTGCAAAGTAAAATTAAAAAACTTTGCAATTCTCTTTATTTTGAGTAATAAAGAGAATAGAGCAGAACGTGTGAGTGTTTCTAAATCCTGGTTGTCAGAAACGTAAATCTTTAGCTCTGAGTCAAACTGCAGCTCCTGTTTTAGTTCATCAAAAGCTGCACAAAAACTCGAATGTCTCCTCAGCCACCTCTAATGTTTTCACCCCACGTTTATGTTTGGTGCTTTAGTTCTATCCAGAGTTTGGCTGCCTGTGCGTGAGCCAGGCAGATCTTCTTCTCTCAGCATGAAGCCACTAGCAGGTGTTTGTTCTCTTACTCTGTTCGTTCTCAGCTCAGACTTTAGCTGTGTGACTAATTAGTTGGCAAGTCAAGAAATAGCAGAACAGAAATAAATCTTAAGTTTTTAGGGACAGAGCAGTTCAAAGGGAACATAATCTGCCACCTGCTCCATTTCTTTTTGTTACTGTCTTGTGTGAAGCTTTAAATAAGATTTTAGCAGCAGGAGGAGCAGTAAAATAAATCACATTTTAAAAATGATCTGAACATGTTCACCCTGAAAAAGAATAAATCAGTTTGAATTTGTTCTAAATCCAAAATGGACAGCGTAGGATTCAGTGTTTGACTTATATAACCATTAATAATTATGATTAATAATTTATTACTAACGTAATAATCAAGAGTTGAAGTAAAAAAAAACATCCAGAGAATCTGGAATAATAACTCAGAAACATCACTGCAAACGTTCACCAGAATAACCAGAACTCTGCAGAGTTCGAGGATTTACTGCAGACATAAACCTTCCAGTCAAAAGATTCAGCCAATAACTAATCATGTTTCTACAGATGATGGATAATCAAGAAGAAATCTACTAATTAACTAAAGTATGTAAACTTGTATGTAAAAATAATTCCTCTCATGTAACCAAGTCATTTAGCAAATGGAAATGATTTTGATAATCCTGGTGATATAAAACAAGGTAAATGATTTAATGTCAATCAGTGAGAGATTTTTGTGCTGCCTGTGTAAATATCCAAAACTTTCACCTTTAGTTGTTGTCTTTGTGTTTTAGTTGTTGGATCCAGGCGAATGAAACGGTCGGTGTGAGTACTCGGTTCTGTCTCATACTGTGTGTGTAAGAAGCTGCTGGATCCGTTTGTCCCATCAGGACGTTTTTCTGCTGGAAGCTGCAGAAACTCAGCAGATGTTGTTTTTGTTTTCTTTGCCAAGAGATCAACGGTCAATCTGAAACTTTAACTCATTAGACAGAGAGACAGGTTCTGTTTAGGAAGCGTTCTGCCTCACATCCGTCTTCATTCCTCCCAGGCGGTGGAACTGAATCTGGGACTGAACCAGGCTTTAATAAGAAGCATTTAGTAACATTAATGTCTGTTTTATCACAGCTAAATACTGGAAATATGTCAAATCCAGTGTTGCATCAGACAAACTAAAAACCATTTTAATAGAAATATTTGTACTCTCTGAATATTATGTCCAGGTTGTGAGCAGTCTTTGCTCTGTTGTTGCTCTTTGTGCATGAATTACTGCATCAATGCGGCGTAGCACGGAGCAGACTTCCTGGATGAAGGCCGCTCTGACTCCAGACTTTCTAAAACCCAGTGGACCAGCACCACCAGATGTTCCTCACATCGTCCCTGAATGTGAACATTTCTGCTCCTGTTTCACTAAATGAAACTTCCAGTCCAGTTTTTCCTCCTGATCTCAGACTGCAGGAGTGGAAAAAACATGACGAATATTCTGGATAAAACATGATGAATGTTCTGGATAAAACATGATGAATGTTCTGGATAAAACATGATGAATGTTCTGGATAAAACATGATGAATGTTCTGGATAAAACATAATGAATGTTCTGGATAAAACATAATGAATGTTCTGGATAAAACATGACGAATGTTCTGGATAAAACATGTTTAATGTTCTGGATAAAACATGTTTAATGTTCTGGATAAAACATGATGAATGTTCTGGATAAAACATGATGAATGTTCTGGATAAAACATAATGAATGTTCTGGATAAAACATGATGAATGTTCTGGATAAAACATGATGAATGTTCTGGATAAAACATGATGAATGTTCTGGATAAAACATGACGAATGTTCTGGATAAAACATGATGAATGTTCTGGATAAAACATGACGAATGTTCTGGATAAAATATGATGAATGTTCTGGATAAAACATGACGAATGTTCTGGATAAAACATTCTGTATGTGGACTTTGTTGAAGCTCAGACTTCTGTTTACTCTACATTTGTCTCTGTTGCTTTGCACCTTTTTCTCTTACAATTCTTCCTTCCACTCAACTTTCTTATATTTACAGAGTCAGCCATATTAATCACAAGACAAAAATGAATTTTGCTGCTACGTCATCACTATATTTTTATAAATTAAAATGATAAAAATGTTTATTTTGCATATTATCTGCATGATTTTTAAACTGATCACAAAAAGTCCAAATGAATGTGAAAAACCAAAAACCTTGTCAGTGTTTTTATTTTTTCATCATGAATATTTCACAGTGAAGCTGAACTCTGGTCCTCAGACGAGCTGAGAGACTTTATGATGGCGATAAAGAAAATGTTCTGACTTCAAAACTCAAGGTTACACGATTCTTAGTTTCATTTTGGCCTCCAGTTCACATCCTAGCTCCGTCTTCATCCTTGTTTCTCTGGACGGTTATGGAAATATGACGGCTCTCTGCTGTAGTCCTTCATGATAAATGATCTTGTGTTTTTCAAGTAGACTCTGGGATGTTTGGTTTATTCATAACATGATGAAGTCGTCTCTCCTCTGTTTCTCAGAATGTTTCTGAAAGATTTTCAACCGGAGAAAAAGACGAGCTCGACACGCTGCTCCTGTTTATTAGCACTCCATTAGAAAACGTCCTTATTTCCTCGTTTGGTGGTGTGACCTTTGACCTTTGCTCTCTGCCTGCTCCCTGCTTTCCATCAAAGTTACACTTCATTAATCACATGCAGGCTTTCTCTTTCCCCTGGTCAGAAAATGCTGACGTGCTCCTTGTGTTTCTCGGAGCTCGAAGGTGAAAAACGTTGCAGCATAAAAGCTGAGAGCTCAATGTGAACACAAATCAGAACGAGAGCAGATGAGAATGTCGGCTGAAAAGCTTGTCTACAAACATACCCATAGTTTTAATAAAAGCTGCTAATGAAGAAACCTCCTCATGAAACGTTTACCTCAAGGTCCGGTCCGTTTCCTGAAGGTCCGGTCCGGATCGGTCCGGTCCGTCTGAATGTGTAATCGAACTTTGACGTGAACCAAAAAGTGAACTCTGGTTCGTTTGTGTTTGGTTGAAATAAATTCTGGTTCAGTTTGAATGCAGATATGAACAACAACTGCTCCAAAAGCAGGAAGTGGACTACAGCGCAAGGCATTCTGGGTAAATCCAACCAAACCAAGCGCGTATCAAGCGTTAGTGGGAGAAATGGTCAGAAAAATAAAAATCTGAAGCCACTCCATGTTTGTTTGCACAGATTAGAGCTGCAAAGAGCAGGCAGTAAAAATGTGAAGCACACATTAAAAACTCTAAAGTTTTTAATCTGCTGTCCTGTAATGAGTACAGAAATATGTAAATTAACTGTGGATTTCAGATCACTGCTGAAAGTGTCAAACGGTTTGGTTATTTTCAGTTTGTCACCAGCAGCTGACATTTTTTTCTTTACATTAAGACTCTAACATAGAAGCGTTCACAATGAAAACCTTACAACCTTTTGACTGTTTGTTCATAAGCAGCATCAGGACTTTTCACTCTGACTGAATGAAGGATCCATTTTGAGTAAATGAATGCTTTTGCAGGTTATCAGCTGGGTTTTGTAGTTTGCAGACTGCTGAGTGAAATGCACCAGCATCTCACATCAATATTGATGTGAGATGTAGCTGAGAATAACTGTGACCTTCAGTCACACCTCAACTTCTGTTTTAGGCTTTAAAAAGAAACATTTTATAACAAATTGTTTTTCTTTCTCTGCTGCTTCCAGTCAGACTCTTCTGATTTATTTCAACTCTGTTTTGTCAGGATGGTACTGTTAGACTGTATTAGCATAAATTCAGTGCAAGTACACCAGATAATTATTTTTAAGCTGCTTTTATTGCTGCAAAGTCTCTGTGTACTAAAGTTTCTAAATCCCCAATTGTGAAAGAAATTGATAAATGCAGTGAGGCAGGAGGATGAAGAAAGGATGTAATGGGAGGAGAAACGAGGGAGGATGTGTGGAGGGATATTCTGCCATAAAGCTTCTTACTATGAAGCATTTACGGCTTAAGAAAGGCACTGGAAGGTCGGAGAGTAGCTGTCAGCGTGGAGGCGCAGAGAGGAAGGACGCTGGTGGGAGTTGCTCCTCTGGCTCAGTGAGACAGCTGTCTGGAGCTTTTACACAAATTAAACAAGGAGCATTGTGGGAGGGTGTTGTGTTTCTGCTCTAATCTTCTCGCATGCCGCTGCAGCGACTCAGGTTCCTGTTTTCACATTCACAGAATGTCTGCTAGCATCATTGGCTATTGAAAAGGAAAACCCGGGTGTGACAGCGAAACGGCAGCGGGGGCATTCTGGGGGTTGGTTTTATTTATTTGTTTCCTCCAGGGGGTGTTTTGTGACTCTAGTGTCCCTCATTTGAAAGTAGGCTGACAGGAAAGGGGGAAAGACATGCGGTAAATGTCGGGAATCGAACACGCGACGGCCACGGCAAGGACTCAAGGCAGGGGTGGTCAATCCTGGTCCTGGAGGGCCGGTGTCCTGCAGCTCTTAGATGGATGTAATGGGAGGAGAAACGAAACATCCACCAGCTGGATCTCCTCCTCAGTGCAGTCGGGTTCTCCAGAGTTTTCCTAATGACCTCATTATTTGGCTCAGGTGTGTTGAAGCAGAGAAACATCTAAAGGTTGCAGGAGACCGGACCTGGAGGCCTGGTGTCGCCCGCTCCTGCACTGTCCCTTACGCCCCCACAGCACGCCGGTTGGTTTTGGGTTTCTGAGTCGGATTTTAAGGAATCCGTCTTTTCCTTTAAATGTTTTGTGAGGGTAAAACATTTTACTTTACGCACAAATTAAACCAAAGATACTTCACTGAAAATCAATAATCATTAGAAAAAAAAAACAACTTTAATGTGCTCAGAAGTCAGTTATTGTCCGTCATCATTTCTGTCAACTTAATTCACTTCATTAGATCCGCTCTGGGCTGAGAGTTAGTCAGGGCGGCCATTTGCAATCGGCTGTCAGAAGTGTTTCATGTCAAACCATTTGCAAAGATTTAATTGCACACAGAATCAATTTTCTGTGCTGAAGTTAAATGATAGTGACTTCCCCCGGCCCGGACCGGATCGGACCGGATCGGGCCGGGCCCAATGGCGCCTGCTAACAGAACCATCTGGACCAACATGAGAGACGCGTCAGCATATGAGCTGCAGACTGCAAGATTCAGGATGAACTGATTTGGATTGTCTGTTTTTAATAATATGAAAATAATTTCTCCCTGATGCATTTAATCTGTTGTTGCTTTTTATTACACTGAAATGATTCGAACTAGAAAAATAAATGTTAATATCAGCCAAAAATAAACTGAGAAGTAAGAAAAAGTTGTTTACTAAGGAGAAAATGTTGCAGAATCCACTGAAGACAAGAAAGAGTCTTTTATGTCTCTGTGGAGGAATTTGGTTGCTGCGTAACTTCAGCTGAATGAACTGGACTTTGGTTTCCTCTCTGTTCATTTCAGAAATAATTTCCCAGCTAAAGACACAGAATGTTCCTCCTTTGAGGAACGGAGGAACATTTTGTTTGACAGTTGAATTCAGGACCAGTTGTCTGCGTCGGTACGATCCGGCACCGGTTCTTCCTAGAGATTACAGTAATCAGAATAAACCACCAATCGGAATAAAATGGCTCATATGGGAGCATTCTACCATCAAGCTTGATGGTAAAAGGTTTTGTTGTTTTGTGATTCTGCTCTTTGTTTCTTCCTGCTGAATGAGTTGTTCCCTTCCACTGTTGCCATGTGCTTGCTCTGTATTAGGGATTGGGATTATAAACTAAAAAAGCCAAATAACAGATGAAAAACCTTACATTTAGTTTTAACCGGTTTTATTTTACACAACATAACAACACGGTACATGTTGTCTTTTTCTGTACAGAGGCTTTCTGGGAGCTTGTATACCAATGTCAGTGAAAAGCTCACAAGATAATCATGTTTTCTTTTTCTTCTCATGTTTAAAAATAACAATTTCATAAGAGGTCCATTAAAATGTTCTTCTGTTTGTTACTTCTTGTCTTTATATGTCAAGAAAATGTGAGAACTCCCCATTAGGTAAGAAAGGCTGTGTGTGAAATCCGTCTCTTCCTTAGTTGGATCCAGTTCCTCCAGAGCTCTCGTTAGTGGAGCTGCGGTGAAGTCATAAATCCAGATCTAGTTACTGCTAGGGAGGGTCTGTTAGTGCAAAAGAAGGCACCGACTGCTGTTCTCTTGCCACAAAATGAGTGCATACTGTATGCAGGTGTGCACCTCTTAAAAATGATGTGCTTTTCTTCTTGCTGCAGGGTTCTTCATCGTCTTCTTTCCCTTTATTAATTTCCCTTTTGTGGTGCTTTCAGATACGGTGAATGTGAATTCAGAAATGACGTGGCAAGCTCATTGTCTTGTTTCTTTTTCTTTTGTGCTATAAAGTGGATCCAGTAAGACGACTCCAACGCTACGAGACAAGGCATGTTATCCATTTACCAAAGGATAATGTCAAGGTGGAGGACAAAACTGTAAACAGAATACAAAAAACAAGATGAAAAGAAAGAGGTAAAAAACTTTCATCCAGAAAACATGTCAAATCAAATAAAACGCACATAAAAACAAAATTCAAACATGAAAATTGAGAACTGATTCAGAGGTTGACCGGCTCTTCAGGTGGAAAAACAAACCCAGACACACCGCAAACACACACACACGCACACGCACACGCACACACACACACACACGCAGCTCAACAAGTACGAGGGAACCGAAGTTCCTGTGACGGTCGCTGCCTGGCTTCACTTCAAACTGTGCTTTCTAAGATCCAGTCCGACTCGCGGCGCCCTTTCTCCGAGTCGCCGTCCTCTTCTTTAGACAGCAGCATCCCGCTCATGGACTGGCTCCGTTTGTTCCGCATCACGCGGCCCAGCTTCGCCCCTCCGGCCCTCTGATGGGGCGACTGAGTTTTTGCGCCTTCTTCGCTGAGCGAGTACCTCCTCCTCGCCCTGCTCCGGCCTCCCTCCTCCGCAGGGAGAGTCTGGTATTTTGCAGAGGAGGCGGGGCGAGGAGCCCGGCGCAGGACGGGCGTTTCTCTGAACCGCATGGAAGGAACCGGGCTGGGGGCCAACAGGGGCCCGGAGAACGGTGAGGGCACGAAGGGAGGCGGTGGGGTTTTGTTCAGACTGGTGGAGTTGTTGCGGTTGGTGTTGAGGTTCTCCAGCGGGGCGGAGGTCGGGGTAGAAGAGGGCGGAGGGCGAGGAGAGGAGGGCGGCGGGCGGTTCTCGGGCTGAACGGGAGCCGGCTTCCTCTTGGACTTGTGCAGGGACCCGGAGGCGGCGGTGGGCGACCCGACGCCAGTCAGAGGTCTCTGCTCGGCCACTTTGTCCCGGTCTTCACCGCCAGCCGCCCAGCTCTGGCTCAGAACGGACGTGGCAGTGGAGCAGTCGGGCAGGGAGCATTCAGACGACTGAGTGAGGGTGTCCTTCTCCGCGGGTCCCGCCGCCGCAGCGCCGCTCTTTTTCTTTGAGCCGGCAGACAAGTCATCCAACCCAACTGATCCGTGTTTGGAGGAGCTGGGAGTGACGGTGCAGCCGTGTGACTGCTGCCCGTTGGTCTGCGAGTGAACGTTGGTCATCGACATGGAAACGCCTTTCCCACCTTCACCAGGGTTACAAACCTGAGGGACAAAAAGGAAGGACAAAAGGTTTTATCCAACAAAAAGAGGAGCTTTGCTGACACTTTTATTAAATTAAAGTCAGTTAAAACAATCTGCACGTTATTTTTCATCCTAATATTTTGCATTTGCAGAACCTTCGTGGATACAAATGATTCATTTAGTGGATTTTATTTTCATCTTGGACTGAAGCGATAAATGGGATTAATCTGATGAATCAACCACTGAAATAATCTTCATATAATTTAGTCATTTATTAATCATATGCTGGAGAAGACAAATTAAAAAGACCATTTGCTGAAAGAGCAACACAAATCTGTACAAAAGTTTATAGATTTTACATTTGAAATAAAATCCGTTTTTGTCCGTAAATATGTTCTACCCAGAACATTTTGTCTCACTGGTTAAAGACAACACAAGTAAACAAAACAAAGCTTTTATTTGTGTTTATTAAGGGAGAATAAAAAACTCCAAAATATATTTCCTCTTGAAAACTTTTGAAAAACCGTTCTGTGGACTGATGACATGAAAAGCTGCGGTCTTTGGAAGTTGTGAACCTCGTTACATCTGCCCCAGAAGAGCATTTCAGAAAGAGAACCTCTGTGCAACAGTAAAGCATGGTGGTGGCAGTGTGGTGAGTTCTGCTGTCGACCCAACCGGGCCTCAACAGCAGGTTCCCCTCTGGGTGGCTGAAGAAAATCAAGTCTTAAGAGTGGCCTAGTCAAAGTCAAGGCTGTGGCATGACCTTAAAAAGGCTGTTACTGTTGGAAAACTCTCCACTGTGGCTGAAGTGGAACGATTCTGCAAAGAAAATGAATCAACATTCCTCCACAGCTGGAAAAGATTCACTGCAGGTTTTCTCCAACGCCTGATTGTGAAACAACAAGTTTTTTATTTTTATGGAATAATCAGCTTTTCACACCAAAAACATTCGTCTTCCACTTCATCTCTGCTCATGTGAGATGAAGGTTTCCTGTCCTCACCCACCTTGTAGCGTATCATCAGGATGATGATGAAGACGAGCACCGAGGCGACGATGATCCCTCCGATGATGATGATCATCGTCCCGCCGAGGAACTGGGACTGCATGAAGTGACAGCGCATGTACTCCGACTCGGTGGTGAACTGCACGCAGCCCACCACTCGCGTTGCTGTCAGCGACGTGATGACATCATCGTAGATGGCCAGCACACACAGGTCGTACTGAGTCCCGGCGGCCAGGTTGTTGACCAGGAAGTTCTCGCTCGATGGAGGAATCATCCTGGAGGAGAGAGGAGACGAAAACCGTTCCTTTCAAAATAAAAGTTTCTGTGATTAAAGCCAGTACATCGCAGTGATGATCACTGGGTGTAACGTAGCACTTTGAGTGGCTTAGTCACCAAAACCCAGTTCTGATGTTGGTTATCTGTAAGTCCTGCCACACAATTTAGAGATGAAATGGATCCATTCAGCACAACCAAGATTCACTTAATCGCACAAGTTACCATGGATACAGGAAGTTTAGGCTTTTAACTAGTGTTGGGACGCGATTAATAAATTAATCACATTTTAATTAAACCTTATTTCAACCCAATTCAAAAACCAATTTTCATAAATTAATTAAACAAACATATGAGGTCAACAAGACATTTATTGTTTAATTTGTTATTTAGGTTTATTTTCCTTTGTAATCTAACTAAATGAATTTATGTTACATCAGTTTTGAAATTTAATTTCACTTTATAATTATTGTTTTTATCTCAGCAAGGCCACTTATTATACTCTCACATTGCATTTAGTTTTCAATCAATATTATTATTATTATTATTCTTGCAAAAATCTCAAATTTACCTTAATCATTTTAAAGATGTAAATTTTAATTATAGCTTTGCTGAGTTTTTCTCCAGGTCTCAGTTGAGTCGGTTTCTCTTCGTGTCACTCTGAACGTCTGAACTGGCCTGTCAGTTTTCTGGAACTTCCTCATTAAATTACTAATCAAATTCCTCATTAAATGCAGCAGGGCGGCTGGTTGGCGCCGGGCCGGGCCGGGCCGGGCCGGGCCGGGCCGCGCTGGGCGTCCGGAGGGGAGCGCAGGCTGCCCACAGCCGGATTAAAGCTTCTGGTTTACAGGCTGAGCAAAGTGAAGGTTAGGAGACATGTTAGGGTTTAATGGTCAGTATTAAGAGCTCCAGGATAAATGTAGCAGTAGGTCACCGTGCCCTCAGCTGAACAGCATAATCCTGTAAGGTGTGTGTGTGTGTGTGTGTGTGTTGGTGCAATGCCATGAATGCTAATAGGAGCATCTAAATGTTAGATGACTGCTGTCTTCCTGCTCGATGTTTTAATCACCATAACGAGGAACCTGAGCTAAACACGGTTTTAACTCGACACATTTAAAGTGACATTGAAGCCTGCAGGTTAATGGCAGGAGCCAATGTCACTAAATCCTACAAGCTCACACACAAGTGGCCACATTTATATACAACACACACACACAGACAGAGATTAATCTGCCTAATATTGCTGTGGCTGCGGGCTTCATTTGGCTGTAATAATGAGCGCGCTTCTGTCACATTAGTCAGCATTAAGTAATGGGAAGCATTTTTCTCTCTGGTTTTTACCTCTGTACGGCCAGCTCTCTGTTTACTGACTCATTAAAACTTTAAATCCCTGAATATGCATTAAAAAGTGTACCAACAAAACAGTGGGAATATTATGTTGGTGGATATATTTACTTTATTAGAAACTGCAGGGAAACAAAGAGACAAAAGTTGTGAAACAAGAAGCTGCAGTGACATGTTTAATTTAAAACCAAAACCAAACCTGAAAGGTTTTTTTCCTAACAGTTCATTTATTTTTGTTTTATTTGAAGCTTCAACTCGTGTTCAGCTTCGGTTCATAGAAAAACCCAACTGGACAGAACTGGTCCGGTTCTCAGCTTCACTGGGTTTTCCAGAGAAAACTTTAGGGATGGGATTTAATTCTGGTTTCTGAATTATGGCTCTTTGCCCAGGGCTCCACTGTGTCAGGGAGCAACACAAGCTGGAAGAAAACCAAAAACCCAATCTGGACACTTTTCTGTTTCATGTAAAAACGTGTCTTTACACCACAGCCGGTTAACTAGAAGTTAATATCAGATTCAAGTAAATTACAGGAACATTTTACTGTCTCTTTAAGACTCTGGACTGAATTTAATAATCTACGTGTCATAAGTGGAGTCTGAGTGCAATCTCAACCTTTGACCTCTGCCTGGCTTCTCCAGCTGAATTTTGGGATGGCTGCTTTGGGTCATCCTGCAGATCTCCCTGTTCAGAATACTGGACCAGTTTTTGGAGGAAAAGGTTGAAGGTTTTGTAGTTTTGTTGTGATTTAAATAAAACCCGGAGCTCAGAACCAGCCGTCGCCTCAGTCGTTCTGTTACTCTGACCATCTGCTGACCCGAACTGATCCTGACTCATCAGCAGCACTGTTGGCACGTTTCACAGTATCGGTAATAAACCTTTCTGTTTGGAGTAATAATTCAGTCTGGCCACAGTTTTGGCAGCTGCATTGCAAAATGAAATGTTTGGAAATACAGAGAGAGAGAAAAGACTTTAAATTAGATTTTCGCACCTATCCGCGTTTTAATCTTTGGCTCCGTTTATCCCTCATTCATGACATCTGACTGTTTAAATCACTTTTTGTGAAACTTATGCAGAAACTTCATTTTCTCCAAAATACAAATAAGATTAATATTTAAATGTTTTAAATTCTCAGCAGCACAACAGAGCAGGAATCACAAGAACCGCCAACGAAGACTTTTCATTTTATCCAGAATTAAACTTTGATTTCCAACGGCAGGTGAATGCATCATATAACCCAGTTAATCAAAGCAGGAGGAAACCAGAGTACCCAGAGAAAACCTCCACAGGCCGACGGAGACCAGGAACACCTTCTACAGAAAACCAGTCACTAAACCACGTCTGTTAAAGCTGCAACACAACACAGAAAAATGACAGATTGTTTCCCTGCCTGGTGCATGGGAGTGTTTCTACAACCAACCACAGTCGTCATGGAAACCAGACGTTAAAACACGAATCCCCAACAGCCCAGTGACCATAGCAGCATGTTGCTTCATGCAAACGAAGACAAAGGAGCTGTAGCCTGAAGCGTAGGTTGCTACGGTTACGGACCCGCAGGCGGAGATGGAAGTCTAATTACGCATAACGCTTCCTGGTTTGCTTGGCCTGTTTTTCCAATATATTCATATGAATGAAAGCCGTTCTCTCAGAAACGATTTCCTCCAAGAAACCATTAGCTGCATGACTCTGGCTGTCACACACAGACCAGATGAGACGCTTTCCAGTCTGACCAGTCTGACCAGTCGAGCTATTTGTAAAGGCTGTCAGCCTCACTGTGTGACCTGAGCATCATTATTCACAACCTTACAGGAATCCACAAGAAATCTGCTTCTCTGCTTGATGTCAAAACATTTCATTTCCTCGGTGTGAGACTCCTTCTTTCTTCCTTCCTTCCTTTCTTTCTTTCTCTCTTTCTTTCCTTCTCTCTCTCTCTCTTTCTTCTTGTTGATGGTGTGAGCCCGGAGCTTTGTGATCTCATCCAAACTGACTCATTCATTGTTCCTAATTTCTTTGTGTCTGGACTGGATCTTGCTGCCAGTATTTCAAACCCTACAGTGGGCAGATGATTGCCTTGGCTGAGACTATTACACTAATCTATCTGCTGTGCTCTGCCAAGCCCTCAGCCCAGAGCAGTTGTGTGTGTGTGAGACACAACACAGACGAAGCCTGCCTGCATGTTGAGGTAAACACAACCAGTTCTGTTTTTCCATCTGAAGCAGACGTTATGTTAATTTGCATCTGGATGTGGTTTAGAGCGCCCAGCAGCTGTCATGGCCGCCGCGTCCTCCAACAGGCTTCATCGGTGTTCTACCGGCGTTCATCACTGATGCAGCGACACACGGTGATGAACTCAACCCTTCACTCATCCCTGGATGCCAGGCCTGCATCGGTTTCTTCCAGCGCTTGGTAATCAACTCCAGAGCCAGAATCTCTGTTAGTGGCGCTCAGCTTTTTGTCTGAAGACAAATGAACATCTCATTCAGTGAACAGTGAACTCCAGTACAGGATTGTTCTATTCGGGGCCATTTCACTTGATTAAACATTGGGCAAAGTCTGAAGGGCACAAACACATTATTACAGGAAAGGAATAAAAAAAGCATTGGAGTCAGTGATTCGACAAAGAAACGTTTTCTGGTTGAACTGCAGCCATGTGATGAAGAGTCAGAGGTTCTAGTAACTGAGCTGCAGAGAGCCGGGAGGAAACAGAGAGTTCAGAGATTCCTCAGGAGATCCGTCACCGGCTTCAGGGAGGCTGGAATGGATTTTATAAATACTGTATATATATATAAATATAGATATATCTCCCTCTGTCCTTTAATGCATCATGTCACGCCCACTACTAAACACACACACACACACACACACATACAGGTCAGGTTTACAGATACTTTTCTTATTGAACTGAGGTCTAAAATACATCTTGTATTAATTAGTGTTGTGAACTTTTCCAACTTGTCAATAGCAGCAGACTTTTAAACGGCTAACGCTCACTGAAACGTTTTCCACAAAGGGTAGAAATGAAGCAAACCTTCTGACATCCAGAGGAGCAGAGTTCACTTCAAACAGCTCTGTTGGCTTTTCTGCAACAAATTGGCCAGTTGAGGTTTGCAACATACGCAAATTTTGATATTATATCATATTTTATGGCTGTAATAACTGTAACTGTCTTTAAAACACGCCCAGATTAGAGGAGAAAACTGATATTTTATTTTCCTAATTTCAGGTAAATAAAATGACTTCCTGTAAAATCCACAGGAAGTTGTTTTAGCAGAATGAGACCACAAGCAACAAGCTTTTCTCAGAAGTCTAATTTTCTAATAGCAGCAGTTCCATGTTCTGCTTATTCTCTACTTTTATGAACTGAGATAAAAAATGCAAAACGTTCCCCAGTATTCCTCCACTGGAGGAGAAACCAAAATATGGGTCACAGATTTATGAAAGTAGGTTGTCCAATTATTGGAGAAAAACTATTCAGTGCTGCTGGCGAGCGCCTCTGCTACGCTGCGAACTCTTCTAAATTAAACAGCCTCAAACATGAAGAAGCTTCCCCAGATAAATAACTTTAACAATCTGTTATTGGTTTTAAAAACTTGTCTTTGTGTTGTACCTCTTAGAGATGCTAACTTTACCTTCTCGCTGCCTTTCTAGTGAATTTTACTGCAGTAATCCCATAAATCATTTCCCTCAGTAGCTTCTGAATCTAATTTTCTTCTCTTAAATTTTTCTAAACATGTAAGTAATTAAACAATTACACATTCAGGACGTTCAGGCTAGGAGCAAATCCAATCAGCCTGGTTGGGAAGAGCTGATTTCCAAGCACAAAGTGAGGAGGATTAATGTTTCCTCATGGCTCGCCCCATTACTGCTGACCTCATAGCTAATGTGGCTAACCCAGCAGCCGGCGCAGCGCCACGCTACCGGCTCAGAACCTCCAGACCCGGCTGGAATCATCAGCCTGTCACTTTGAGGAAGAAAACTCAGTTTAGGAGGGTTTTAATGTCTTTTCTTCAGATGGTTATGATGTTATTTATGTCAAACATGCATATTCATGAAAATAAAAATCTTTGAATTTTAAACCCTAGAATTTAACTGTACTTTTTACTGTAACTGTAATGTTTATGTCCAACCAATGCAAACATCCTTCAAAACACAGATTGAAAACAAACTTTTTTAATCGTTAAAGTCTGATGTGCTTTTGATCACATGACGGTGGAGCGTCGTTGGCCGTGAAGGCAGCTCTCTAAACCAGGTGTGGCAAAGCACTTAATCTGAATTCAGAGAAAACCTTTAATGTATGTGAGTTTTAAATGAAGAAGGAAGGGCGTCTAAGTTTAGGCTGGTCTAGTTAAAGCAGCAGCAACAGATGTCAGAGTTGAACCTGTGACAGATGTCAGCAGGTGTTTCAGCTGCAGGCCGTTACTAACTCATCTCTGCTTTCATATATTATCTCTGAAAACTCTCACACCTTTATTGCATCTACATTTTCTAACTGCTGCACATTCGTCTTCTGCTGGAAATGATTCTGAAAACCATATACCAAAATATATTTCCTGTCTACTTATATATTGTCATGTTTTGTAAAACTTTATCGAGGCATATGAATCTTTTTGTTCTCTCCATCTAAAACCTGACTAGCAGTTAAAATCATGCTGATATGCTGGGTTTCCTGCATGTTTATTGTACTATAAAATCAGAATTGGAACATTGCAACAGAATAAATGGGCCTGATTTTTCCTGCTCTGTGCACAGCTGAGCGCCGGTGCTGTTCCCGGCCCCAGGGAGCGCTGCAGCATCAACTGCGTCCTGCTAGTTAAAGGAAGGGAACGTAGGCCCTTTTCTTAAAGCCTGGCGCCATTCCTCAGGCCCCTGTTGAGCAGCATTATTTTAAAAAATGGTCACACAATTCGCCTGATGTGTAGCTTTTTTTCCCTGACTTAGCAAATGGCAACCGGCCCCTGTGGCTCGATGGATCTGGTGGAGCAGAAAACAGGCGCTGGAGGAAGATTTTAGCCGACGACAATCAGAGCAGAGTGAAAGAGGAAGGATGGTTTCTGTCTGGATGTATTTGATTGTTCTGATTGTGGACCAGGGAAACATTTGATCCTTTTCCTTAATATTGTGTTTCTGCTCCTCGCTGAAATGGAAACAGCTTCGTTTGCAGCTGCAGTGATGCTGCATGTGGCCATGAAGCTGATCCATTATTCATACTTTAACATCCCGTCTGATTAACCTGTTTGTCACCTGAATGTAAAGAACGGCTGTGAAACTTCTGCCACAGCTCCCCTGATGATGAATAAAAGTCAGGCAGCTTCCAGCCTGTAAAGCTGAAAACAGCCGTCGGCCATCTTTAGTTTTTATCTTTGATTGACATAATTTTTTTAGGTCAACACTCCTTGTTTGTTTGTGCGGTAAAGATTGACATGTTCTGGACTGTCAACTGGAAGATTGTTTCTTTTTAAATGGAAGTTTAATGAGGCAAAGTTCTACGTTTTACTTTTGTATTGACCTGCTTGCTGTTCTGTGTGACCGACCGGGCAGCCGGCCCAGTTCTGGGCTGAAACACAATCCTAAAGCAGGAAGACGAGCGTTAAAACAGCGGCGCCGTATCCGTACCCTGCCGCCGCGTTCCCATATGTCCGACCCAGCGTCCCGGTGAGCCGCTGTTCTGCAGCCGACCTCTGACCCTGCTCAGGTTTCTCATCGGGCTTCACTGGAAAGCCAACCATCACAGCTCAGCTGCAGCTCACAGGTCTGCAGGAGCAGGACATGACGGCTTCTCAGAAGGCTTTGAGCAAACCGATCAAATTCATAGTTAGTCGGAAACATATTGAACTCCTCCCACTCTCAGCAGAATAATGCTGAGGAGGTAGAGAATGTCAATGTGTGGCGGATCAATAAACTCTCACTGAACCTGAAAAATAAGTGCCTTGTTGGCAACAACAGGGCCAGATTTCCCCCGTCTATTAGTCTCCTTCCCTCCATGTTCCAGCACTTTACCTCACTATCGTCCTGCTTATGTTCCAGGTTACTGTTTTTCTCTCTGCTCCAGTTTTCCTGCTCTCTGTTTGTGTAAGGATCTATAAGATGCTTCTTTGTGCTGACAGAGGTGTGGAATGGCAATCAATGTGCTATCTAAAGACAAGAGAGATGCAAAATACACACAAATGACTTCTTATTGAGGAAAAAGACGAGAAAACTGCAGAGAGACGGAGCAGTGAGGGATTAATGCAGAGAGGAGAGAAATGCAGATGTTTCTCTGCACCGTTATGCAGCAGCTGGGAGATATTATAGAAATATTATAGAAATATAGACAGATTATAGAGATATTATAGAAATATAGACAGATTATAGAGATATTATAGAAATATAGACAGATTATAGAGATATTATAGAAATAAACTAATACTTCAATCAAAACTTAGGTTTCAGTCATTAAGTTGCTTATTCATAGCATCAGTAAATCAGCTGTTAGCAATCCTGCCTGATTATTTAGCTAAAGTAGAGTTTTCCCTGCCTTTGGTTCTGGTCAGGTTCTGGTCGGGTCTACATCTCATCAGACAGCTGTTGACAAGGAGAAGGAAGAGGAGGTAGAGGAGGTGGAGGAGGAAGAAGAGGCTCTCCTAATGTAAGAGACTGACTCTTTATAAGACAGACAGCGATAAATCCCACTGGCGCCAAACTGTCCATGAAGCTTCACTGAAAGGAGCTGATGAATTATGAACACAGATTAAAAATAACATGCATGGTAGATAATAGCTGTGGCTTCGTCTCTAAATGTTTTCTGCTTGTTAACTGGATGCTGCTCCGGATTCTGCTTGTCTTTGGTTTGGATCTCTCTCATCACGCCGACCCGGACGGTTCTTATGAAGACGCGTCCTGATAAGTCGCGTTGCTGCAGCCTTGAGATGGGAAAGCAGATCATTTCTGTCGCTTTTCCCTGCGGAGGCTCTTTGTGTTTGTTAATCTCCCATTTCACCTGAGCAAATATTTAGCTGCAGCAATCATTTCCCTGCAGACGGGTTTGGTCTGCATGATTCTGAGCGTGTGAAAGATGTCAAGGCCGTCCTGGTTGAGCCATCCAGCTGGAGACCAAAGTTAAAATCAGAATTTCATAACAGGCCTGTCGCCATAAACAATAAGTCAATTAATTGCATGACAAATAAAATGATCAACCTCATTTTAATTAATTGAGTTTATGGTTTCTTCCTGCCTTTTTCTCTTCCTATTAATGACACTGGATGACAAAAGGTTGAAGGTCTTTTGTTTTCAGTGGATCATTCCTTTGCTGTAATAATGCTTCTTGTAATTAAATGTACGTCCAGAAAGCCTGATTATCTCCCTGAGCTTCAGTATATTTAAAACCCAACTTTCTTCATGTTTTCCAGTGATAACATTAAAGTTACATCCAATCTGGTGTAACCTGAGAGCTTCAGACTGGTTCGGGTTCCAGTGAGTGCAGCTTCCCGCCGTCCTGACGACGCCGTCGCCTCACCTGTAAACCAGCGAGTCATCCTGGCTGCCGTTGTACTGGATCTGGAACATCCTGATGCCGGGAATGTTCCTCTGGAAGTTGAACTTGATGAGCGCAGTGGACGACCGGGCCTCGGCCGTCACCACCCGCTTGTCCACGCCGCCCTTCACGTCGCCCGTCACGTTGCTGCCGTTGGCGCCGCCTCGGGTCGACGTGGAAATGTCTGACGAACCCGGATCGGGTTCTTGGATGTTGTTGGTGTTGTTGGAGATGTGAGGCAGTTTGATTATGACCAGCTCCACGGTTTGGTGGGCTTCGCCGGCCGGGTTGGACGAGATGCAGGTGAAGGAGCCCGTGTCTTTCACAGTGCTGATGAGGATGTCCAGAGTCCCGTTGCTGTAAACCAAGGTTCTGGAGGAGTTGGACACCAGTTTGCCTTCAGGAGAGATCCAGTGAATGGCTGGTTCTGGATCACCTCTTGCCTTACACCTTTAAAGATACAGAACCAGAGCAAATGGGCTCATTAGAGAGGAGGCAGAATGAGGCTGAGGTGGATCAAACATGAGCAATAAAAGTAAAACCGTGTCGGATGAATCACACTGAACATCAAGAAAATCTTTTCTCCAACTTCTTGATGGAGAAAACAGGAAATAATAATCTATAAATCATTTCTAGTTGCATGAAGATAATTTAGTAAATATTTCCCTTCAATTAGAACGTGAAAATTGTGAATAGATCAGTTTTAAAGAAACCAAATCTGGAGTCCGTCCAGGCTACAATTCAGGCCAACATTTCTGACAGAAGGCTGTTGAAACTGCAGCTTTTGGATAAAGTTTCTGATGTGATATTCAGTCACTCTGCCAGAAGCTCTTCACGGGTCCAGAGCTCGTACCTGAGAGCGACTCTCTGTCCTTCCAGGACTCTCATCTCATGGGAGAATCGGGTGATGAGCGGCGGCTCACAGAGGAACTCCTCCTCAGAGATGGACCAGAAATATCGGCCAGCCAGGTGCTCAGGTGTGGCGCAGGTCTCCAGGTCGTCCTCCCTCTTCAGCCTCCTCAGCCAGAGTAACTCACAGTTACAGTGGAGAGGATTTCCTCCAAACGACAGCGCGAACGACGAGGGAGTCATCTCCCCTGATGTGGCCAGGACCTGGAAGAGCAACGACCAGAAACATTTAAATGTCAGAAAACAAAACCAAAGAAATCTGCAAGAAGGAAATATTTATAAGAAACTGTAGACAATCTTCTGACAATGTTGAGCCTCTTCAAAAGTTAAACTGAACATTTCAAACAAAGATCCTGTTTTAGGAATAAACACACACTGGTTTCAGGCTGCAGGCGGGTTTTGCGTTGACGTACCTGCGCCCGCTGAAACAGGGGGTCTGGCGGGAGCTTCTGCAGTTTATTGGAGGTGACGTCCAGCCGGTTGAGTTTCTGCAGGAGGGAAAAGGTTCCTTCTGGAATGTATTCCAGCATGTTGTGGTCTAAGCTCAGCGTATGAAGGCTTGTCATTCTCTGCATAAAGAAGAGAAAATACATATTTTTAAATTTACTTTACTTTACTGGAGATGTTTCATTGTTGCTAAGCATGACAAGGTTAGCGATGGAGGGAGGTGGAGAAATGAAACCACATTTTTATACATGTCATCCCCAATTTTCATAGTTAAAACACCATTTAAAAAAAAAATAGAATAAAGATTAAAAAGGAGCGTTTCATTTATCCATAATTGACTTTAATCCTTTAGCCTGAATGTGCAGCGCCGACCTGAATGGCCTCCCATGGAATAGAGTCCAGGTTATTGTAGCTGAGGTCCAGCTCCTCCAGCGCCAGCAGGTCGTTGAACGCTCCCTGATGGATCAGCACCAGCTGGTTGTTGTTGAGGATCAGGTGGTGAAGCTTTGACATCCCGCTGAATGTGTCGTTGCCTATCCTCGTCAGACGGTTACTGCAACGCACAAACAACAAAGACGGAATAATCCAAGCATTTTCACCGCCAGCACACTCTCCGCTGCTCGCCGTTGACGTCTTACCTGTTGAGGTGTAGCGCTCGGAGATTTTCTAGGTCTGTAAAGGCATGAGGTGTGATGTATGAGATGGTGTTTCTGGATAATGTCAGGTCCACCAGCCGCGTCATGTTTGCAAAGTCTTTCCTTTTCACGCTGTTGACACAAACCAGTTGAGAGTCATTAAGCATCAGACCTCATGCAGCGTTTTTTTTGGATAACATCAACACAGCAGAACTGCTTTACCAAACTTCCCCCCATTAAACCATCCGCCTGCTGAAGGTTTAACTCCTACAACGAGGTTCAAATGCACAGAAAACTTAAACGAGTGAAGAGTGGAAACCTCTTTCATACAGAAGAGGTTTCACACGTGTTATCCTTCACAGCTCATTCAGGAATCTGCAGGCATGACGTTTTCTCTCTCATTCTCTGCCATCTGGAGACGCTTTGAGCTGCTCCACTGACTGTGAACCAACCATGAGTTCCTCCAGGGCCTGGAAGACCCTCTTCTACCCAAACGGGTTCATTTGCATCCTGTGGCAGCTGAGTTTGTTCCCACAACCAAACGATATCTGCCTTCAACTCCAATATTGATTTATATTCACCAGAAGATTGTGGTGCTGTCGCCTGGTGATGCTGTAGATTAATGTCTCTGTGTCCAGTTTTGTTTCTCCTCACACTAAAGGACTCAATTTATCTTCCATTTGTCACTTATACTGCTGCTGTTCACTGAATATATAATCAGAGGACAGCAAACTCTCTCTGGCCTGGATGGCAGACATGCAGTGGGTAAAGTGAAGGAGCCACTTTCCACCAGATTAATGGACTGGTTTGGATCCATGTGTTAAAATGGTCCAGTCAAAGTCCAGGCATAAAATCCAAGCCTTAAAACCTGATATTCACAGACGGACTTCAGTCTGTGATTTTGTTTTTATTCATAAAGTTCATAAACAGTGGCGCCCCGGTGTTGAACACCTTTAGAAGTAAAACACTGTATTTGTAAGAAGCGACATGTTGACGTGTGTGAGGATTGAAGATGAAGGTTTCTGTCTTTGAGAGCTTCTTGTTTTTCTGTCTGTGTTGTTACAGTATTTCTGAGCGGCGCAGTGCAGAGAGTTCGCTTCACACGACGGCCCCTGGAGGGCCGTGGATCCTGACTGAAGAAACTAGACCTCGCGGACGGATCTGGCCGTCTCTCATGCAGTCGTCACCTCGTTACGAAGTTGTCGGCCAGCCGCAGCTCCACCGTGTGCCTGTCGATGTTTGGCGGCACAAACAGCAGACCCTTCTTGGCGCAGAGCGTCGCCAGGTTCGGTGACAGGATCTGGCAGACGCAACGCTTCGGACAGATCTGCGCCCGCACCGCCATGGAAACCGCCAGCATCACGCATAGCAACAGCCTCTCCATGGTTAGCATCCTCACCTGGTCGGACACCTGGACAGGTAGACAGAACAGAAGACTTCAATGAAGTTGGTTTGATTTTTCATTCTTTTGGTTCATTCATAGAATTTCACCAAAGTGAGCATCTTGCAGCCATTAACCATCTCTGACATCAGATTTAGGAAAGTTTGTGCCACTCTCAATCTCACCAAGATCTGGGCTTTGACTAGGCCCAGGAGTGGTGAACCAGTTCTTTAGGGGTTTCCTGGATGTTTTTAGCGTCTTATGAAATACTTGGTAAAGTATTTCACTGGGCATGTTGGGAGTTGCTTCTCTTTGAATCCTCCTTTAGACTCCTGAGCTGCTGCAGGTTTCTTTCTGGTGAAATCAGAGGTTTTCTGATCTCACTCAGCCAGGAGATGTGCATGATGGGAGCAGCATGGAGGGAACAAACTGATGTGTTTATGTGTTCTCCACATAAAGAACATTTCTGAGCATTTCTAAAAACTAGAGAGTTGACTTAGATAAGAGCATAAATCCCACATCAGCATAAAGTTTATTTCATTGAAATTCTTTAATTGGTGGAAATACTTGTAGCTAATTAGTGAACAGGGTTAGTTTATAAATAAAATGATTTAAGGACATGAGAAATAAAGACTGAATAAATCCAAGATCCCACAGATGCAGTGAAGAACATCAATAAACAAAATGAGAGCAGGTCTCATGAGAGCAGAACGCTGTCTGATTGAACTTTAGTCAAACCTCATTTAAAAATGAGGCAGAATAATAGATATAGTGTGAAGCAAAACGGCAGATTCAAAACACACAATAATGTCCTGGTAACAGTTTCCTTTGTGCTTTAGAACCAGGAGGAGTTAATCACCTCTGAAAAACAATGAAGATTAATGTGGCGAATTTGGATTAAATATAAAACTTCCAGAAAATAGTTTGTTCCAAACTGGAGGTTAAAAATGTGAGCCTATAATAAAATGATACGCATTAATTAGGCCTGACTTTAGACGGAGAATAATTTCCTCCAAATTCTCTCAGTTCATTCAACGCCGTGATGATCCAACCGTCGGTCGGCTAGAGCTGATCTTTGTTACGTCTGAACCTGTTGCTGTTCGCATTAATTATTTAATCAAGATGGAAGCAAATAAAAAGCTGAACTGTTTAAATGAAGCTCTCATCACTGAGCTCCAGCTCCCCTATTAAACCTGAATTTGGGATTCTTCTTTTGTCTGAAAGATTTATCATATCTCATTATTAAATTAATTCCTCTTGCTCCACCATCTTTTCATTTCTTTATGTAATTACTGAACTAAAAGCGGCTGGCCTGTTGGCGGTCGCACCACTACCGTTTCTTTCCTCCCTCTGTGAGAGCAGAGACAGTAAAACAGAGACAGAATGAGTCATGGGGACGGAGAGCGGGTGACCCCGGCCTCTCCCAAGCAGATATGGACTCATTAATTACTGACAAATGACTCTGATGAGCGTCAACGAGAGTGGGAGAAGAAATGAGAGAGAGTTATCAGAGAGCGAGAGAAAAGAGAGATCAGAAAGAGGCTAATTAAAATGAGTGCTGAGGTGTGAAAGGAAAACAGGGGTGGGAGGGGCGGCGTCGGGTTCGCTACTTCCTGTTTGAACGGATCCAGAACACAGGAAGCTGGTAAAGTTAGCATCCCGGCAGAACCGAGCTCAGTGGCAGCAACTCAGGTTACTCTGAGAGTGACTTGACTTTCAGCCCTGCTGGGATCAAATGTGACGGTGAATTAACCAAAGGGATTATGGGTAAGGAAGACAAATTAAGCTCTGTTTGTAGTGGTGTGAAAAATGTGATTCTGTTTCACACGAGAGGAGCCGGCTTTATACGTTTCTTTGAAAGCTGTCCACTGAATTCCCCAGAAATCACACACGCACACGCACACACACACCCACGCACACACACACACACACACACACACACACACCCACACACACGCACACACACACACACACACACAGAAAGCTGTTTCACCCCTGGCTTGCACACTGATGAAGGACCCGTCCCCGGACAGCTCCGGTGGATTCGCCACACAGGCTGTGTATTGAAACTGATCTGAGCTGCGTTCAGGTCTCCAAGGAAACCGGCGGGACGAGTTGGCGGTTCAACTCGTCCCGCCGAGTTGAACCGGCGGGACGAGCTCTGAGCGGGACGAGCTCTGAGTGACAGAGCTCAAAAGAGCTCTGTCACTCTTTTGAAGCTGCAGCCGCCACTGAAGCACTTTGTTCACTTTTCCTGCACCTGATGGCCCTTAACAAAACACAGGGTTCCAGTGAGACGCTTTGTTTTGGGGATTTGACTAAATGTAGGATTTTCCTGCTGCAGTCGTGGATTTTCCCCTCCAGGTTTTGGACTTTCTGTCCCTTTTGATGTCAGATTTGAGTTTAGTTTTGGATAAATAAGTGTTGTCCAATACTGTCAAGGAGTGCTGGACTGAAGGGCACAAAAATATCGTTTTTTCTTTTTTGATTTTAGGTGCAGCTTCTCTGCAAAGGAGGAGTCAGTTTGAAATAACCAGGTGCAATGCTGCCCTGCATTCTAATTGGCTGATGTTTGATGAGCAGCCAATCCTGGAGCAGCGTTCATTTTCCTCAACACATTAGATTAATTATTAGATATGAGCTTCTAAAGTGGTTTCCAGTGAGAATACCTTCTGTTTCAGACTTTCACACTTGGTTCATCTAATGCAGGCTGGAAAAGCTCTGATGCTGCCGCCACCCGCAGCTTCTCTCTGTCCATCGCAGTGAACCTCATGCATCAGCTAATGGGTTCATCCAGTCAAACAACAGGGGTCATCAGCTGCCTAAATACACCAGAATTAGTGCACTAATTAAATAAAGACTATAAGGCTGCTGCACTGAGCAACGCTAAACACACACACCTACAAACACACATGCAAGTAAATGAAAGTCGATGAGAACAGAGTCTCCAGAGTCACGGCTCTGCAGTCGAAACGTCCAGACATTTAAAAATGTTTGGTTAATGGAAATCAAAATATGGATATTAAAGGAATGAGACATAATTCTACTAAAGGTTTCACTGTCAGTTAACTGGCTGCTAGTTGGATCTTCATCCAGGATTCCTGTGAAAAAACTCATCTGCTATTAATATTAATATTTTAGTCTGTTTTAGTCTGTCTTTTGCATTTTTGTTTTATTTTTATTAGCTTGAAGCTTCTCTTGCACCAACAAACTTTTCATGCTATAAATGTTTTTTTGTTTACCAAGTTAAAGCCCAACAGATTGACTTTTGAAGTATTAGGGCTTTTGCCTCAATGTGCAAACATAAACTAAACTTTAGCCCAAAACATTAACTAACTTTGTTAAATACAACAGTAATTTACTGACTGATGCACATGAACACATTCAGTTAAATAAAACATTGCCGTTTCAGCGATAAGCAGACTGGCGGAGGTCATTCTCCCATCATGCTGCTCTTCTCTAGCAGCTCGTCTTCCATCATAACTCCTGCTGGATTTAACCAGATTGGACTGAATCCATTCCCAGCCTCATGGTTTAGAGCAGAGCCTGACCTGCAGGAACCTGAGCTGACTATGAAGGTCGGCCTGATTGGAGCGGAGCGCTGATGCCCGTAAAGCCCTCCCCCACTCTGAGACGGCATGTTTGGTCCAAACACACTAAACATGCAGCATATGGAGACACATGTACACCACTCCAGTATCGATTTCAGACCAGGTTATGAATGCGCTCATCAGGATTGTGAGTATGACTGCAAGGGGAGGAGAAACAGAAACCGGAGAAGGCCGGGGGGGTAAGTGCCTGATTCACGGTTCTGGTCAACAGCATCACATCACAGCACCGTTCTTCAAAACACAGCAGAGTGTATCCATCGGCGGCTATCAGATTATATAATCTTCAACAAACAATTTCTGTGCCGTAACGTTACTATCAGAGCCGGTCGGAGTGTTTACATGAGAGACGCTGAAGATTCTCGACTGAAGTGGTTCCTCTGCTTGTTTCAAAAGCATCAAGGACATCTGAGGTGCAGATGGAGAGCAGTGCAGACTTCATTCAAAATGGAGCCATTTCACTTGATTTATGCTGTGAATGTAACCTGGAAGCTCAGATGAGTTTTTAGATTGAATACATGCCAAAACATTGCAACAAGAAATAAAACGCTACGTTTGTTTCTCAGTATATCCTGCTGGTCTATAAATCTGCATACAGTTACATTCACTCCTCTGTCTTCCTTCTGAAGTAACAGTCTGAAAACACACAGATCTATCTATCGATCTATAGATCTATAGACATCTACTGGACATGCACAGGTCAGTTTGACCCCAGGTCAGTTTGACCCCATATCACAACCATTTCATCACTTCCTGCTGCGTTAGGAAACCATTTTATAACCATTTACTGGTGCATCATTTTCTTTTCATTTTTAATACAGAATTATTGGCTTAGGAAGCTTTTAGGATGCTATTTTCAAACACTATTAATCTGAACTCATTGTAATTTACTGACTATATGCCAGACTCTCTGCTGTAATCAGGATGTGACCTCATAAAAAACTAATTTCCTTGCAGACGTCAAAGGATAGGAAATGGAATATTATTTTATGGTTGGTGTGAAGCCATTTTGATCCAACATGGTGGATCTCACTACATCACCAAACTAGGACAGAGTTCACATGTTCTTCGTTTAACCCGAACAGAAAAGCAGAACTTTTCATTTCAACCCGTTTCCAAAACAGCCGTATGCTGAACCGTCGACCTGCAGGGGGCGCAGCCTGGCGCTGACCCCGTGACCCCCAGAGACCCTCCTGCTGATCTGCAGATAAATCCAGACAGAAAGCAGCATGGCGGATCCTCACTCAGAACCTCAGTGGGTCAAAGGTCGCGTGCTCCAAATGGTCCACAGAGGCAGAGGTCAAGATGCTTCGAGCCCAGAAGGCTTTGATGTCAAGTGTAGATGGAAATGAGTAAAGATTACATTTAGTGAAAACTTAAATGTGTTCAGATAAAAAACATATTTAGGAAACTGTATCATTGATCAGAAATAATGGTTGGACTTTTAGTCTGAAATCAATCACATCAAAAACCACGTAGCAAAAAAACCAAAACATTTTCAATTCAGGAACTCGTTTGGTGGCTAAATTATTGAATAAATACTTTTATGAGATGAACAACAAATATATTTATATTATTAATCTGTTAATCTGAGCAAAGCTTCAGGAGCTTCAACAGAAATCTGGACCGTAGAGGCTAACGTTAGCGTTAGCTGAAGCATAATGGGAACTAGAAATTATTATTGGTCAAACTCTGATGCAGAAAACAATGAAAACAAATGACAGAATAAAGTCGCAGAAAATGTTCTGGTTGTTGTAATGAGCTCTCCTGGGTTTCACAGAGCCTTTAATTAAGCTCCACCAAGAGGCAATAATAATTTATTTAAACAACCTAACTGGGTCAGGCTCCTCGGCTCAAACAGTCCTGGATGAAACACAACAGAAGAGGAAAGTTGAGACAAGAAAAATGACAATAAAGAGAATAAATGAAAGATTTTAGTCCCATGATGAGGAATTTAACTTTTCTTCTCCTTCATCATCAGAAGAGCACAGGGCAGTTTTTAACGTTTTATCTGTCACCATGTTTCAGCCGCTGGGCAAATACATGAATATTGTTTTTACTTTTCACTGCAGGACTCTTTACTTTACAAATCTGACAGCATGAAAAACAAAAAAGTTCTGCTTAACTTTTCAAATGTCATCTGTGAGAAACTTCATAAGTTAATGAGACAAACAAAAAGATGGAATAATCCACCGTCAGTCACATCCACACCAGTTACACATTGTTTTTGTTCTGGTAGCAAAAATCCTCAAAAATGATTGAGACACTTAGAAAAATGAAGTTTAAGGTCCAGGATGTAAAAAAGCTGCATGTTAGAAAAAAATGAAACGTTATTATGACACATTCAGGTTAATCTAATAATGTTTTCTATTATTATTGAAAATTAATGAAGTTGTGATTTATGATTTGAAGTGAAATCCACGTTTCAAGAGGAGCAACAACATGACATTCAGGTATTAAAAATTATTTCCAGGTTTCTGATGTCATTTGGTATTTGAGATTTTTCAGCTGTGAAACATAATAATTTATTATATGTGAATAAATGAAAAAAAACAACTTTGTGAAGAAGCTGTATAGAGTGTAACAGAGCTGAACTGGTTTCATAACTGAAACAAGACTGCCAGTCTGTCCAGAACACACACACACACACACACACACGCACACACACACACACACACACACACACACACATGCTCCAGTTCATCGATCTGCTCACTCACTCTCAGCTTTCCTCTCCTCTCCTGCATTGTTGTTATGCTTTTCCAATTCATAATTAATTAGCTCTCTGTGAGTGTCAGCAGCGTTCTGCCGCTGAAGTGCGTTTGATGTGGATGGATGAAGAAAGAGCAGAACGGAGGGAGGAAAGCAGAAACGCGTTTCCATCACGCTGGAAGCCGGAGGAGGCAGGAAACACTCACATGCTTCTAAACACAAAGACGCCGTTTTGGTTTGTTTAAGTGCAGATCAGGGAAATGGGATTGGCCCACAGAGTGAAGCATTGTGGGAGGGCATGGCGAACACATTATGACATCAGCTTGTAATGACACATTGTTCGTCTGCTTGTGTGGGAAACATGGAGGATCCTCAGGAAGAGAGCGAGTCAGAAAACCTGGAGCTAAAATAACTCCAGAGTCGCACATTATTCTCTGAATAATAAACACAAATCTGCTCCCTAGAAAATCCCATCCAGCCGAACGGAGGGAGGAGCAGGAGCGTTTTCTGCTGGGAGATCACTTCCTGTACGTTCCAGCGTTGCTGCAGAAGCAATCCCAGCAGCCACTGCAGCTCCTGCTTCATTTCTCTCTAACTGAACTCAGACTGAACTCTCATAAACAAGTCAATTAATTATAGAACTGAAAAGATATGAACTTGATGAGTTTGTTCAAAGGTCATTAAAATGAAAAACCGTCTGGTTATTGCCGTGTACACACTTTGGTGGGTATTATAAGCTGGTCTGAGTGTAATGTTGTTCATCAATCATTATGAAATATTGACAGGTGAGGAGAGCGAATGTGAGTTACATCGAGGAGAGTCAGTCTGATCCTGATAACAAACTACAGATTATCTCACACCTTCTGATGCCTGTTAAGAAAACCGTCTAACCTTTCTGGAGGTTTGGTCTGAGTTTTCACATCTTTGTAAGATTTTCAAAAAGATGCTGCTGTGTCAGCAGACAGGGAGCCGGAGACATTTCCACCAGAATGCTTGTAGAAATGCAGAAGATGCAGGAGATTAAATGCATCTCAGCTCTGGATTATCCTGAACTCTGGTACTGTAACATGTTCTCTCTTTGATTTAAGATGAATGTTAGAGTTTCTGTGTCACTCAGGATGCTCACAACCTGCTGGGAGGAAACATTCTGGGCTAAATTGAGCTAATACTGAATATCAGCAAGAGAAATTAGACTAATCCTCCATGGGATTGACTGCTATCTTTGGTGACATCAATGTTACCTTCTAAGGACCTTCAGTCGCCCTGTGAGTCCAGCTGAAGGATGCAACACATCATGTCTGCAGGCCTGAAGGCCGACTGACTACTGATATTTATCTCTGGAGGAAACCAAAAGTCGTCTTGACATCATCTTCATCGGAGGTTTTCAATAAGACATGAGACACAGAGACAGAGCAGAGACAAATGGACACTGAGACACAGGCAGGACTGTGGCGTGCAGACAGTCTGCCAGAGTGTGTGTGAGGCAGAGGAAAGGGTTGAATAATTTACATGCATCCAAACATGAGCACACTCTTTCATTATTTACACAGCAGCACATCCACCCAACATTCACATAAAAATGCCAGAAAGAAGCTATTCAAGTTCAGAAGAGGAACATTCAGGAGAAGAGTCTGATAATGGACTGAAGGAAGGAGGAAAGGTGAATCACAGCATGAGAGAGTGAGCCAGAGCACATTAAACATGCAGAAACCTTTCTCCAGTGTTTACTTCCCTTCTCCTGTCTTATCGTGTCTCAGCAATAAAAATAGTACAGGCTTTCCTCAAAGTGAACCGCCGTGTTCGAACTGAGTGCTGGGCTCCATCAGCGTTTGTCCCCTAAGCCGACAGAAACCATGTTAAAGTCTTTTAAACCTCAACACTGCGTCCAAGGTGCCCTTGAGCAAAACTGTGGCGCTGGCGCGTCTGCTCCAGTGGAGCAGCAGAACGCGGCCGAAGCAAACGGCTCCCAGGTGTTTCTGAGTGCTGAGCCGGAGGAACCGGTTCTGCTGGGCAAACAGCTGAACTCCAGAGGCACAGCCGAGGAGACGGACGTTTCTGACGACCTGTTTGGGTCAGCAGTGGACTGCGAGGCCGACTGCGTTTCTTATTACTGTAGAAAAACTGGAAATGTTTTAACTCCTCGTTCTGAACTGTAGTGAGGATCTGCTGGTTTACTGTGAAATTCTGCATATGATCATAAACCAGAAAACATTTAAAGGACAGAAATATGTGTAACAGTTGCTGTTAGTATTACGATGCCATAAAAATTTCTATTAGAATATGAGGCTCATTTGTCAAATTAATAGAAAATTACCTTGAAGCAGTTTTAATTTCTGCACTCAAAATATTTTTTGTTCTAATATTGAATGTTGTATTTTCATCAACTGCAGGCAGAAAATCATCATTACCAGAAAAACGTCAGTCTGTGTGAAATGAATCCATATGATGGAGTTACTGAAATAAATGAACATTTCACTAATTTACTCATTTAGAGAGTATAATTCATTATAAAGATATTTACTGTCCTGTTATGTGCATGTGAGTCACTTTGCAGGCCCAAAAGAGTTTCAGACCAAACATTCATAAAAAAAGAGTTAAATCTGATCAAATCTGAGCAAAATTATTCAAACTGCAAACTCCTCCTGACGGATTAAAACATCAGAGCGTTTCTTTGGCACAACGGAAAGAAAAGCATCTTAACATTTTAGTAAAGTTGTGAATTTAGCAAACACAGATGTTTATGGGGAAGGTCATTTCTGTTAAAAATCAACTATTCCTGGATAAATGTGAGGAGTGAAGCTGAACTGTTGATCCTCTCGTTATGTCAGACGGATAAGAAGTGTGATGACAACATGGTGTCATCAGAGTGAGTCTTATCAATATCTGCTGGCTAATCTCCAGAGAATGTGGGTTAAACACAGATTAGCTGCTCACCGAACACACACACACACACACACACACACACACACACACGCATGCACACGCACACAAACACATACAGACACACATACCCACACACACACAGACACACATGTTTGCGCAGCTGTCTTTGTGGGGACTCTCCATTAACCTCTATTCATTTCTACAGCCAAACCCTCACCTTCATCCTAACCCTGGCCAAAACTCAATTCACACCTTAGTCCTAAGTCTGACCCCTGACCCTTGACCCAGCGTTTCTTCCTGTGGGGACCAGGCTTCGGTCGGGAAAATGGTCCCGACAAGGTGTTAAAAACAAACACAAATACAAACTGGACGTAAAATGAGCGAGCTCAGACCAGTTGGTTTTGGTTATGGCTGCAAACACAGTTCATGTTTGAGGTGATTAATAATTCACAGTAACTGGAGGTCAGGATGATCTGAAACCTTCTGTCTCAGAAACTCTTCATGTTTCAGGGTTTGAACAAGAAACTCCAAATAGCCAGACCCGACCAAAATAAAATCAAATAGAAATAGATGTTGGGTTCAGTCTGTTTACATGTCTGTCTCATGTTACGCTGAATTATTAATGGCTGTAAATGGATTTACCAGCTCAACAGAACAGGAGAAATATGAAGGTTGACTCATAACCTACAGAGTGTCTGGAAGTGAAAGTAAGTTGGAGAATAAAAGCTTTTCCTGCTCGACGGGGCTGGACTGTTAAAGATGTTAAAATAGTTTCAACTTATAGGAATCATGGAAACAAAATTAAATAAAACTTTCAACTATAACAAGGACCGCAATTAAACGCATCAGAACAAAAACTCAGAGTTTGATCTGCATTGGATAAATTATTTGATGAGAATGTTAAAATAGAACAGCAGTAAAAAATGTGAACTGTCCCTTTAGGATCCAGAGCTGTCCATGGTGCTGAAGGTCCAGTCAGCACAGAGCAGAGGGGAATGAACAGCTGCCACCACTCTACAGGATACACAGGATATTATGTCCTGTTGTTTAACCTGATAGTTATTTATTATTATGAAAACATTTTCTTGGTTCTGCTGATGAAAACAGAAGCAGGTGAATAAAGATCAACACTGACACGATTTAACTGGTTCAGTCAGAACAGGAATTAAAATGCTTCTTCTCATAAATACTGTTTAATAATCAGCTTCATCATGCAGAGATCTGATTGGTCCAGATGGTCCCAACAGAACCATTCGGTACCAGACTGCAGGTTCTTCAGGCGAACCAGCTGCCAGTTTCACTCTGAGGCAGAAACTTAAACTTCCTCTTTGATGAATCTTTTCTCTCTCTGACAGAACAGCTAAAGCAACTCTTGCTGGAATTCAGTTCAGAATTCAGTTCAGAATCTGCAGAATGTGATTCTCTCTGGACAGAGCTGCCCTGCGACAGACTGGCATCCTGTCCAGGGTGTACCCTGCCTCTATCCTCTCCTCAGGATCTGTGTCTGCTGAAGTGATTCCTTTTGTTTGGAAGATTCAGGTGAATCAGTTCCCTCCAGGCGGCGGTTGCTGCCTTTAGGCGGTTGTGGTCAGGAAGAGGAAGGAGGTCAAGTCAGGGAGAAGTGTCAGATCAGCTTCTGCAGGCTGGAATCATTTTGTAAATAAATGAGTTCAGCTGCAGGATGTAGCAGAAATGTTCCTACTATGATAGAAATATAAGCTGTGGTTCTGACACAGTCATATTTAATATCAGATCTAATCCAGTATGAAGACAGAAAAGCACAAATCAAACACATTTTAAAGGGGCTTTGCTGCTGGAGCTTTTCTGTTTTCTTGTTTTTAAAGTGAGAAGAAACAAGGAGAGAGATCACAACCTAACAAAGATTAATTCACAAGAGCTAACAGTAAAAAAATTACTGCCTGGTTCCTGGAAAAACTGCAGCAGTCAAAACATGCCTTAATTTTCATGGAGCTAAAGCAGAAACTTTAAATGAATGAAGACTGACTGAACTGTAGATTTAATCCGAACTGAATGAAATCCATGAAAACATTTTTAACAAAGTGATTATCTAATAACCAGAGTTCATAACTCCACTATCTGAGTTATACTAAAGTCTACAGGCTTGCTGACACTGTGTAAACTAAAAGGTTCTTTCTTGACACACCCAAACACACACACACACACAAACACACACACACAGAACTCATTAAAAAGCGTAGGCAGTCCATTTCCTGTGGAGGGAGATGATACCATATTTCTCCAAAGACAACAGTCCATATATGGGCAACCGCAGAGCACTTCCTCTAATGTTCCACATACATCAGCAGTTAACAAAAGCACCAGGGGACAGGTGGAGGAAACTACAGAGAGTCAACCAGAATCTGAACAAATTATAAATATAAAATTCTTTGTCTAATTTCTTTATGAATTGTTCTGTTATGAAAATGTTCCCTAGTTTTAATGTAATCAGTGTCTGATGAGTATAACCCTTCTGGGTGCATCATGACTGTTGGCCCACAGGAGGCGCTCTTAGCAGCAGATCAGTTTCATAACGGAGCTTCAGATGAAAAACTGCTTTCAGTCTAATGAGAAAACCATGTAGTGTGTTTCTGGGCCGGTCCCCTCAGTCCATTATGACCCGACCAAGATCAGAAGAACATCCATCAAACCGTGACACCATGAGCCAGGACAGTCAAAGTACTCCCACCAGGCCGGCGCCCCATGCTTTTCATCTAGATCTATATAAACACACACATGAAAATATATATGATACACATCAGGGTTGAGATTTTATGATTATTTAATTATGTAGATTTTAACGGAATAAATCACTTTTTTTCACATAAAAAGGTGCTGAGTGGAACCTTTACATTTGCGTGTTTCTAGTACGCCGGTAAACCTGATGCACACAACAAGCAGCAGTGATGGAGGAAGCTGGTCCTCTGGTCCCACTGGGGGTTCATTTCTGGTTCTAATGGATCTGATTGGACGCTAGAAGAGACTATTGATGTGTATTGAAGTCGTGCTAAAAGCCGTTAGCCTATCAGCGAAGCTCCGCTAGCATAAAATAGCATCTGAATGCTAAACATGGAACAGCTAATGCTAATGTCAGCGTCCTCAAACCTCCAGTTACGTACCAGAACGTCCAGATTACTTCTGTCTCATTGTTTCCTTGAGCCAATATCATATTTTCACGGATGAGTTTTGAAGTTGAAATTTCAAAACTTTCAACTTATTCTCTCCTGATAATTATTCGTTACTTTCCTGATACATTTAAGTTTTATTAACTTAACGGTTACGTGTGAAGGAAACGTGTTACATTTGGTCCATAATTACAAATAAACTTTCAGAGCTTTTCTCAGTCCTGGACCTTACAGGTTAACCTCAGAACAAACCAACATAATTTGAAAATAATCTGGATTTAATCTGGACGTTCTCATGTGAAGTCTGCTGCAGACATGCCTGGGTGAGCCGTTAGCAGAATGTGTGACACAAATGAACTCAGAATAAGAAATAAACAGGAGACAATTAACAAAACTGCAAAAAAACTCCAAAAACAATGTTTTCCTGTTGTATGTTTACATTTTTGCCTCAAGAAAATGATGCAAAATGTGAGGAGGAATCCAGAAGTTGGCAGGATGTCCTGCTAAAACACAAACTACAGGAAGTGTTGGGGAACTTTGTCGCTTTTTCTCAGTATTCTGTCACTTCTGGTTTCTGGGGATGTTTCTAAGAACAGCAACTCTCTGCATCTGTGGCTTTATCTTATTTCAGGAGGAGCAGTGAGGCGTGGGGATGGCCTCTGGACTCAGGGATACAAATACGATTAGGCTTCGACCCAAAGTTCACAATTTAACAAATTTCAATGAAGAATGTGAAAAGAAGAGCACAGCAGACGTTTACCACTGCAGAGGAAAAGAAGTGAGGGATTTTACAGAGCAGCAGAATCACAGATATTAGCAAAACAATCTCCAGAAACTGAATCTGATAACCTGAATAAAAAGAAAATGAGAATAAAACTCTTAAAGTTGAGTGAGGGCCATACAAGAAAAGAGGGACTGGAGATCAGATCCGCTCAGCAGCAGGAATCAGAGAAATGTTCACGTCACAGACTGAAGCTGCAGAGGCAGCCATGCTGGAAAAAGCCACATGCAGCTCCAGGCGAGGAAGAGGAGCATCTGCAAGCTGTCTGACTGAGCACACTGGCTGGAGAGGAAAACAAGAGAGTCTTAGTGAAACACTAACGGCTCCAAAGTGTAAAAGAAGCAGCTGAATATTCTAACATACCCAACAATCAGATCCACTGGTTGGTGCAGCTTGTTGTGCAAAAAGACCAAGGGCATTGCACATGGATTGCATCATCATATACATTATTAAAACTGAAGCAACATTAAAGCCTGCTGCTTATATAAGACATAAATAACATCACAGTTTGGCTCTAGAAGTGAAGGGAGACGATCCTGATGCCAAACTCTCGATGATTCAGGCAGAAACTCAGAGAAAAGCATCATGAGTAGATGTGTTGAGTTTAAGTTTTATTAAGTAGAATTAACATATGTCCAAAAGGTTTTAATAAATCAAAGAAGTATTTTAATACTACACTTTTGATTGTAATATTAACCTTTGGAGTGGCCCAGTCAAAGTCCCAGCTCTAATCTTGTAGAGAATCCGAACAGATCAGGGTGATGGCAAAGAGTCCTTCCAATCTCAAAACCTTCATCTCAATGAAAAAAGATCATTTCTAAAGATATCAGGGTTAAAATGCATAAAGGTCAAGAGCTACAGTTTCTGATGACAGTTACAGGAGCAAAAAGCTGCTCTTTGTTTTCATATCTTTCTGAAATGTAGATGCAACTTTCCCCAAACTTTAGCTCTGCTTCCTTTGTGTCTGTCTGAGAAGTTACAGACCATTTATTCTTGTTTTTTCCCAGAAGTTGTTTTTTTCCCCAGACTAAACAGGGTTGATTTTCCCAGAACTTCTAAGTTACAGTTAGAGCTGCAGTGTGAGGAAACCAGTCCACCATTAGTGAGCTGCATGTGCTGAGCTGTCAACAGGGATTTAGATATAGATTATTTCACATCAACAGACACCACAACAGATGGAAACAAAGAGCTGGATGAGGAACTGATGGAGGAGCGGTGGGGGGTTTATAAGAGTAAAGTGATAAATCAAGACAGGAGAGAGAAGTGATGGAGCCAGCTTAGTCACTACATGATGTAAAAGATCTGAATTTATGGATTTAGATGAACAAATGTGAATAGAAGAAGTAGTATATTAATAACTAAATGTAATGTACATCTGTAATCTGCACCACAGTTACACACTTAGCATAAAAGTACATGAAAAAGCCTTGATTTGCATCCAGAGCTGCTCCGTCTCGGTCCATTTTCTGACATCCATCCTTTGTTTCCAGCCAAGCTGTGGGCAGTAAGTATAAAATAAACAAGTATGGCTGCGCTCACATCCTGTTTCACACACTCCATTTCCTCCTCCTGCCTACGGTGAGAAAGCAGCGCAGAGACGCAGAGGAACACCAAGAACTGCTGCGAGTGTGTCAGAGATGATGAGTGTGTGGAACGTGATGAGGCAGCGTTTAGACTTCGCTTACAGGAAGAGGCAGAGACTCTTAGAGGATAGAAAACACGACAACAGCAAACGCTTCTACTGCCACGCTGACCTGAGGAGAAAACACACGTTTTACAGAAAACGTTGTTTAGTTTCAGAAGGTCCTGCTCAGCTCACAAAACAGAACTCAGTCAGAAAACTGAACCAGAACCTGACAGTGACCCAAACATGTCAGAAAATCCAGTCCCTGGTCCTAGTCAAAGCCCAGATCTCGATCTCACTGAGAGGCTGACTTGAATAGAAGAAAGCTGAAAACATTTCAGCTCTGAAATGTTTCCATGGAGATTTTTATCCATGTTTTTATTGCTTTAGAAAAGGTTCAAAATTCCAAACAACTTCCTCAGTTTTGCGCTGAAGCGGCGATGGAAAGAGGTTTAGTGAATAAGTTCCTGTCCACTGTTGGGTCTGAGCCTTACCAGGGGCATGAAACTCAGAGTTCTCACTCCGACCTGGGAAGGGAGTCACGCTTTGAGAATCCTGGTTGATTCTTTCCAAACCAGGAAGTGGAAACAGCAGATAATTGTGTTCACTAATTTAGTTTTAACAACATGTCAAAAGTTAGATTAAATTCAGCATCATAATCAGTCGGAAACATCGTGAGACCTCACAATCAGAGCAGACTTCAATCCAACAACATGGCCGCCGCTGGCTGGGCAGGTTTTGGTTCTGCAACGCGTCTCCACTTATGTTTCATATTTATGTTTATATGTTAAAACAGATTTATTGGTGATAAGGACTGAGAAAATAATGATCTATACTGACGGAGGTAAAGAAAGATTCTCAACAGAAAAGTGAGCAGAAAACCTCGTTGCGGTTATCGGCCAGTTAACCTGCGACGCCAAAACGATGATGTCAGAAACGCCTGATGTCAGAAAACATGAACTCCTGCAGCAACATAAAACGTTCATTTGGCTGCAACTCTGATGGAAACACATTTTATGTCTCCTATCAATCAGTCCAATAAGGTTGATCTTCATGGTTTGAGAGTCATTAAATCTCACAGATCAGAGATCAAAGGTAAAACATTTAAATGTTGTCAGTAAAGAAGTGAAAGCTGAAGGTGGTTATCAGTTTGAATCGGTTTCACGCGGGGAACGAGTCTCTGTGTTTGTCTTGATGCAGATGAAGGAGAACAAAAGGAGACGTTCAAAAAGCTGCTCAGGAAAAGCAGAGAGGAGTTTGTAAGCATGAGTACGTGAACACCTCAGGGCTCCTGTCCTGTTTATTTTCATTTCCACTCATGAATGAATTTTCCTCTCATCTGTTATCCAGTCAAACCAGAGCCCAGCAACAGGGGAATACGTTACACCGCTGACCCAGACCCGGGTGAGCTTCAGCTGCCAAAACCTTCCTCAGGGACTCTGGTATCCCCCAGCTCACACACACACACACACACGCACACACACACACACACACACACGCACACGCCATGCACACGTGCAAAGTAGCAATATTACCACACACTGAAAAGGACAAGGAGCGTGAAGGAGGGCAAAAGACAGATGAGACATGCTGAAGAAGAATAAGAATAAGAATTAATTACTATTATAGACGTGAAAAAGTTGATTGAAAATAAAACAATCCACCTTCTTATCACCTTCATCTATCAGCCCCATCAGAGCTTCTAGTCTTTTAACACATTCATTCATCTTTCCTTCCTTCGCTCCGTCCAGCCATGCTGGTCTCCATCCATCACCTCAGCAGGTCACACAGACACTTGACTTTCACTGAGCAGCTGCACAAAACCTCACAAATATCATCACAATATCAGGGTGTGCAATATTCAGTACATAATTATTGCGCAATTGTTTGGCTAACACATTTTACAAGTGATAAGCACATATCGCACCTGATATCAATACAATACTTACTAGCATTATGGCCATTGCAACATTTACCGGTCTCATTTTCAGTGGATTATATGGGTCACTAGCTTAGCATTTGTGGTTGCGAGTTGAATTCTGCAGTGACTGTGTGTGAAGTGAGGAAGGAGTCACCAAACAAACGGCGGTTTGTGTTCGATGTCTGCATGGACTCAGCGCTCTGCAGCCGCACGCTGACGCCGTGCAGAGGAAACACTAACTCATAAACTCTGCCTGCTGCCGCCACATACGCTGCTTCACATGAGAGTCTGTCAGCTGAGCTTCTCCTTAACATTCATTTAAAGGATATTTTTATGACAGATTTCTTTGTTTACTTGCTTGCTTTGGAGCAAGTAAACGACTAAAAGTGAAATGTGCCTGAAAAACGGCGCACAGACATTTTGTGTCGCTCTGCAGATGTTCAGCTGCAGTTTCTCTCCTCTTTCCTCTCAGCTGAGTTCAGCAGGCAGCCGCGTCCCAGGGGAGCGCCGGCTGAGAGCTGCAGATTCAGGATCCAGCTGAAGACAGGAAAAAGGAAAGTGGGCGAGATAAACTGAGCTGGAGAGAGGTCACAAAGAGAGGATCACAGGTTCTGAAATTCCTGATCACATAAAGTCCTAAAATCAAATCTACGACTGAAAACCAAACTGTCTGAAGAAACTTTATCAATCCTGCCAACAACTTTCCTCAGATCTCCAGCAGCAGAAGATTGTTGGTGAATAATAAACTGCATCATGCTAATGAACTGTGTGTCTATCCACTCTCATTCACTTTGTTTAAATATCAATATAATTAAGAAAACATGAGGTTACTAAAGAGCTGAAGAGAAACACAAAGCCAGCCAAGCAGCAGCAAAACCCACATTTAACTTAATATGCGTTAAACGCATCATGAAACCATCTTCCCACAGGAGTCAACCTTTACTGGTTTCCTTATTTCCACTGTTGGGGTTTCAGCCAATCAGAGCCAAGGGAACTAAATGGTGCGTCTGGATTGGCTGCTTTACGATGCCAACCAGCATGTGATTTCAGCTTCCCAAACTGAATTTCCTTAAGAATACTTTGGATATGTGTGATACCGATGTGAGGCTGTATGAATAATTATGAACCTGAGTCAGATAAGATGCTCATTAAACCCATATTTATGTAATTTTTCAATTATAATTCCATCTTTAAACAGAACGACTCAAATAAATTTTAAAGTTTCTAAAACTCCTGTGTGTGATGAAGTGAAAGTCTGAAGCAGCAGTTAGCACGCCGCGGTTAGCTCAGCTAGCACAGACAGCGGTTAGCTCAGCTAGCAGAGACCATGGTTAGCTTATCTAGCAGAGACAGACGTTAGCTCAACTAGCAGAGACAGTGATTAGCTTATCTAGCAGAGACAGTGATTAGCTCGGCTAGCAGAGACCATGGTTAGCTTAGCTAGCAGAGACCGTTGTTCAGTTTGTATCATCTGTTCCAGGCAGAAAAATGCTACGGCCTTATAATATTCCTCTGTCTTTTCCAGCTGAGTTTTTGACATCATTTTGTGTTTGCTGAGTGAATTCCAGTCAGGATAAGTAATAATTTATTAATAACCTCTCAAGACGCAGACAAACAGCGAGTCCAGGGTTTCTGTCAAATTAACGCTGAAAGAACTAGAAGAATCTGATGTTTTACCTTCAGAGATGTAGAAGCATTCTGCACATGTTACAGGATTCACATGTGACCACAGGGACTCAGCATGGTGGATCAGACCGCCGGTCCTCAATCCTCACTACAAAACAAACACAAAGTCATATTTAATGTTTTTGCTTTATTAAAGTTTCATCAGCGGGTGGCTGCAGCGGCGGAGAGCCGAGATCTGCAGCATCGACTGAATACAGAAGAAACCCGATTATCAATTAACAGGCTGGTTTTAACTGAGATGAGCCGCTTCGTGGACGATCCTCCCGCACAGGAAACCTGCCCTCAGACGCTGCTGCTGGTATCAATGACCCAAATAACCCGGAGTATCGACCCACAGACATCGCTCTTCCCTCCATCCGCCTCATCTCTTTACATTTTGACCCACTTTCTCCCTTTTCCCACATTTCATCATTTCTTTACCCACACCCAGCCTCCGTTCTTCCCTCTTCGCTTTCCGCTCTCTTCCTTCAAAGGATAGAGGACACGGCTGAAACAAAGGCCGCTTCTATACCAGCTGAGCCAGCAGGACGGAGAGAGGGAGCGAGGGATCAAAACGAGGCAAGGAGGAAAAGAAAGAGGGCAAAGAGTGAGGTGGATGGGAGGGCAGGGATCGGATGGAGCAGTGGAGGCCTGGAGTCAGAGAGCGAGGGATGAATCAGGAGCAGGATGGATGTGAGAGGATGAGTTCGGCTGCAGAGGAGATTTCAGGGATTGCTCTCACGTTAATAGTGTGGCGGTTTCTGGTATCAGCCTGATTGAACGCGGAAATGCAAAGACTGAGTCCATTATGAAATATTTCCCAGAAAAACACTCACATTTCATCAGACAAAGACTCTTTTTGTAAATCTGTGTGGCGACTCGCCATCGCAGGTATGAACACGTCTGAACAGCCATCATCCTTCTGATCTCAGATTATGGAAATTACTGGCAAAACTATTTCTGCTGGCTGAAAATACAGATTTTCTTTCATTAAGAAATAGGTTTAGAAGATGTTTGCATAATGAAAGGTCAGCAAACCTGCCAAACGTGACAGACTGGAGTTAATCCGCAGCGGCGCCCCCTGTCCTCAACACAAGGACATGAAAACTCTGCTGCTAAATCATGCAAATTACCAAGTGACTGATTTGGTGAATTAATCATTGTTTGTAGCCTCCTCTCAGTATTTATTATTGATGAACTTTGGAATTTTGTCCCTGGAAGAAAAACAACCGTGACGACGAAGCGGAAAAACTTCTCCTGATCTGCAGGCGCAGCAGAACCTCAGCTGAAACATCCCAAACGTTGTCAAGCTGTGAATCAACACCAAAAATAAAAAAACTCTGACGAGATTTGAACCCGGTCAGAACCAGATCTATCAGCTGCCATTTGAACAGAAATGCCAGATGAGCGTGGCAGCGGCGGCTGGAGGGATGAGCGCCGCTGAGGGTCAGTTCATGGCTGTGAAGAGACTAATGAGCCGGCACCTCAGGGTCAGGAACGTTCACTCTGATTTCAATCTGCAAGAATGGCTGCATCCTTAATGAGGTCTGGAGAAGAGAAGTGAAAATCCCAGCAGCATGGCCGCCATGACAAAGAAAACCCCGATTTGTAGGCACAGGAAAAAAAGAACAAAGACGTTCTCTGTCTTTATTGGAGGCAAACTTTAAATATTTTATGCAGAAGTAAAATTCACAGCAGTGTTTTAAAAGTGAGACTGTCAAACATAGATGGAAAAATTCAGCCCTAAAACTTCTAATTTATTTAAAGGAAACAGGATAAAATAAGTCGCTTGTCACGTGATGACATCATATTTATGGAGGACGATGTCATCACATTCATGTCAATATGATAAACAAATGAGAACTAGTTCATGATGAAGCTGTGAACTTAATTCAGAATGTTTACCTAGTGAACTATGAACATGAACCTATTCATTCTAACCTGACTGAACTGAACTGAACTGGTTCATGTTGAACGAATATACAACTGATGACGTAACATGAACATGTCACACGATCTCCTGCTTTACCAGGTTGCTACGGCAACCAGACATTAAATTATCCGGCATTAAAACTTCCCGTGTAGGTTTAACTTGTGCTGTGGAAGTGATGCAGCGCTGACCCGCCTGCGGGTCCAGCTGAGAGCTCTTCCTGGTTCTGTGCCTCTGGTACGGTGGCTGAGTGGGACAAAACGGGCAGCGAACACATGAATGAGGCAAAAAATTCTGCAAATAGCCTCATGTGTAAACAGAAGAAACATGAAAAAAATGATATTTTAGAATGAATCCATCTGCAGGAAACCTAAACACCCAAATGTGTGAAACGTTTGGTTTTACTTTAAAATGTTTGTAATTTAGCAAGACAGAAATATTGAAATGTTAAAAACATATAATCTGTTTGTTTATTTATGACACACACACACATTTATATATATATATATATATATATATATATATATATATATATATATATATATATATATATATATATATATGTATATTGCACTGTTGATCTTATGTATAGAGTTTGTACCTAATTTTTCCATAATTTCTCCAAACTGACATTTCTATGCAGTAAAAAAACACTGATTAGGATTTACTTCCTAAAACTAAAGTAAACTCCTCCATGTTTGACCCTTTCAAAGAAATGAAAACAATATTTCAATATTTAAAAGAAGCTTCCAGTTCATTAGCGGTTCACAACCAGCTCTGTGTCCTTTTCTCCATTCTGACACTTTGAACTTGAAGTAGATTTGCATCGATGCGTCAGAGTCATTTCATCGTCACGGGATCACAGAGCCAAAGGTTGGATACAAGTACCACAGAGAATCTGTGTAAATTACCTTATGGGTGTGTGTGTGTGTGTGTGTGTGTGTGTTTATATGCAATGCTTGGCTGAGCCCCTGGACCGAGCTCAATACCAGCCAGAGTCGCTTTTATCAATTATTGAAGCAGGTCAGTAAGCAGGAGGAGAATGAGCTGAGTATCTCTCTGCTTCACTGCTTAAACTTCCTGTTGTCCCAAAATATTATACTTTTATTTCAAATGTCCCAAAAGCTTTAGATGAGGTTGAAAATGCGCAAAAAGAGAACATTTATTTTATAAATGGCTTTAGGCCAGAATGAAAGAAAGGTGACTAATGTTGCACAAACTGCTGAGTTTCTGGTCTGTGCTGTGATGCTTAATGTAGCAGAAACAGAAATCCACTGGACTTTAAGGTCTTAAAAAACGTTGAGCTGAATAAAATTGGTTCCCCTCGGATTACTACATAAATTTACTGGTCAAAACAAAAGGAGGCAGTGAGACAGAGCAGGGCAGGCCTTCCTACGATCAGAGTCTGTCTGAGGAAAATAAAAGCAGAAATGTGAAGCTCCCCAGCTGCAACAGCAAACAAACTCATTAAACCATAATTAGGACATCTGCTGCATATGAAATGCTATCAGAGATGCAAATGGAAAACGGATGTGAAACATTGGGGTCATTCTCCATTACAGCCTGCGACACAGAGGGAGGCTGAAATACAAGATAGACAGAAAAAACTCAGCAACAGTCATCCACACACCCCGGAGCATGAGGACAGCAATCACATGGTTCACATGCTAACAGGTTAGCAGCAGCAGGTCAGAGGTCATCAACCAGAGAAGTGCAGAGTGAAAACTTTTAATCGCTGCATTATTTTCTTTCTTTTCTTTTTTATCAACTGATCACAGCTGCACTAAATCGACTCCTGTTGCTCCCACATTTCTACTCTTAATTGTCAAATTATCAGCTGCAGGAAGCGCCGGCTTTCCACTCCGATGCTAAACTGTTAGCTGCTCGTTTCTGAAAAGGAAAAACACATTTAAAAGGAAAACCGCAAAACTATGTAGTGTTTGTTAATGTTCCCCATTTCTAAATAATATCTTGCTGTTGCTTCCTAACGCTTCCCAACCGGTTTGCAGCAACAGTTGGACATTTTGATGAAACAGGAAGTGTCTTTACTGGTAACACTTCCTGTTTGTCAGTTTATGGAGTGAGTTTGTTCAGCAGCACCTGGCTGATGCTTTTTTCTGTTAAATTTGTTAGAAAAGGGTGTACTTAGCTTTTCCTGTCACTGTACGATACATCAGAGAGGAATAGCATTTGCTAGCATCTGTTAGCATCTGCTAGCACCATCTAGTACAACCTGCTGAAAAGCCTGGAGGTCCTGTCAGAAAAAAATCCTCCTTCTAAGAGCAGATGAGGACATCTGTGAGTGATCAAAGTCGTTTCCGATTCCTCTCAGTTTCTTTTTGTCTGGATCACACGGTTCAGTGTGAAAGGTAAACACCAGATGACACCGCAGTGTGTGTGTTGTGTGCGTGTGTGTGTGTGTGTGTGTTTGGAGGGAGGAGTTCCTCACAGATGGACCATCTTTCATCCCTTCATCTCTCCTACTCTCTCCAGAATCTCTCTGTCATTCTCACCACCCATCCATACATCCATCCTTCTCTGCCCACACAACACCCTCACTCTACCCATCATCCTCCACTGCATCTGCATCTCTCCACCCCCACGTCTGCGCTGCTGCCGGACACTTAAAGATGGATCAGATCGTTTCCCTGGTGAGCATCAAGATTTAAAACCAACTGACAGGAAGATCTGAAGGACTCGTTATAGCCAGCTGCTCGGTTTAAAGCATTTAAAGCTGCACAAAGATACTGGAGATTAAACAATAATAATTCAAAGTAAGGTGCTATGATGTTTGGTAGAAACACTCCTGTTTAAAATTACAAGCATTCTGTGTAGATTTATTATGCCATGAGCTTCAGTTGATCAACTGTTTATCATCATTACTCCTAAAAACATCCAAATCTTTGCATAAATGTGTCAAATTGGAAATCATAGGTGAAAATTTGAAAGCTAAGAGGTAAAATTAAGAGATGTTCTGGACTAAAATGAAAACTGATAAAAACATTTTTCAAGAGATGATCTGACACCTCTCCTTGGGCTGCCACCTTATCGTGGTGGAGGGGTTGGAGTGCCCCGATGACCCCAGGAGCTCTGCTGTCTGGGGCTTCAGGCCCCTGGTAGGGTCACCCAGTGCAGACAGGTCCTAGGTGAGGGACCAGACAAAGTGCAGCCCAAAGACCCCGATGACAAACGGCAGCTTTCTTCCTGTAAAAGGGGAATTTTCTTACCACTGTCGCCCCCTGCTGGTCCAGGGGGACTGAATACTGCAAGTCAATGGCTCAGAAAACTTGTAAAACTAATTTAAATAACAAACGGAACTTCAAGCACTGAAAACAAGGATCAACTGGATCAACTGGATTAACTGGATCAACTGGATCAACTGGACCAACTGGATCAACTGGAATGTGTGACAGGAAGAAACGTTCCTTGAAATGACGTTTGTTATGAAATGGTGCTGTAGAAGTAAAGTGAATTAAATGGAAGTGCATTGTGGGTTCCTCAGTATCCATCAGAACGGTGGCGAATCATTGATTCGGTCATCAGCGGTCTGACCTCTGACCTCTGTGGTCAAACACACCTGACCAGCTGCTGTAGCTCAGACTTGTGGTTCTGATGGAAAGGCGTCAGAAAACAAACTGACTAAACTCAGATAAACAGACACAGACCAGTCTGGGTGTCCATGGTAACCGCGTATCGGAGACGATGGGAACGCTGCGCAGCTCTGAACTGATTCTAATGCTTCAGACTCTGCATCATCATCAGATTTACAAATCCATTGTTAATATTTTTCCCTTTTACGTTTCAAAACAGCAAACAGCCGCCGTGTCAAAGGTCATCAGTTAGTCTGCGGTCCAGCTGCATCGCTAAGGTGATGGAGGTTCTGCTGAAGGAAGCAGGAACTGCTGGACCATGACTCCTGTCATGGGAAAGAGTTTTTGTGTTTGATTTGGACGCGCAGCATTTAGATTTCACACAGCAGGTGGTCCAGGCATGTGTAAGTGTAATCCACCCAGAATAATACTGTTATCTGTTCCAGGTTGTTAAACCCACTGAGCTGCATTCAGACATGCATGCTGCCAGAGCAGATGGTTTACTCCCTGAAACAGAGGAGAGGAAAAGCTCAGGCATTTCACTCCATCCAAACGTTTCTGCTGGGAGGAGCCTGATAGTCCGACTGTCTGAGGAAATAACTGCCTTCTTCTCTACGGAAGTAGATGGAAGAGCTCGTAAAATAACACGAATCTGCTGCAGGACGTCCACAAAGTAACAGAGTGGGTCAGATTTCCATCTGGATGAAACTCTATTATTGTTATCTCTGCTGTATTATTGTGCAGAATGAGACGGTCGTGCAGATGCCACAGATTTATGGTTACAATGATGAAACAATAAATCATCACCTTGAAGCCCTGCTGGCGTTTTGTCATGAACAGGTTCAGCAGCTGAAGCCGCCGAGGCGGCAGCATGCTGGAGGAAATATCCAAACCTGCACATTCTCACAAAGCAAACATTGGAAATGGTTTCATCATGTCCTTTTTATTTCTTTATGTTATTATTCAACGAATGCAGGTCCTGAAATTATGAATCCTGAAGTTTGCTTGTATGAAAAAAGTGGAAAATATGTTTCAAATCCAGGAGACCATGATGAAATATTATGGCTGCTATTATGGTTGTTAATCTTAGGAGAATGTTTCAAAGCTGCGGTGTGTAAACTGCGTCCAGGGGCCCATTTCCAGCCCAGGGGCCGTTTCCGTGCAATTCAACAACCGTACTAAACTGAAGCAGAATGAGGCTTTTTATGTTTAATGAGGGCAAAATTATTGTCAACAAATTAAAATCTTATTACTGTTGAAAATACCAGGGACAACATAAAGTGTCTTTTAATAACTTTTATCATTTAACCTAATTTCACAGTAAATAGGACTTTAACTTTGATGCATCCAAATCTAGTAATACATAGATTTTAACGTATATTTTTCCACATACAAAGATTATGGCTGGAACCTTTCATTGATGTAATTATGGTAACACACAAGCTACAGACAGCAGCGGTAAACAAAGCTGCGTCTCTCGGCCCACTGAGGTTTATTTCTGCTTCTAAACGATCTGATTGGACGATGGAAAAGGCAACTGCTGTGTTCAATTATGCTAAAAGGAGTTAGCCTGTCAGCGAAGCTATTCCAGCCTGAAGCAGCTTCTCAGTGCTAAACATGTAGCAGCAGCACAGATGCTAATGCTAATGTTAGCTTCCAAGCAGATATTGATGTTTGTTTCCATTGTTAACCTATGACCCCTGAACAGAGGAGCGGCTGATTGATTTAAACATGAGCTGTTTTATTCTGTTTCATGTTCTCCTATAAATCTTATTAAAATTAGTTTTCTTTGCTTTTGCTGGTTTCTCGTTTAACGTTCCTTTGATGGGAATCTATGCTGACTTTAGGCAGAAATATGAACGACAGTTTGATTACAATCAGAGGCAAATAAATTCAACAGGTGTGTCAGCCACAGAGTCTGGCTGATCAGATGTGACGGCTAAATGAGCGGGAGCCGAACCAGTTTGATTTAAAAGGTTTCCTGTCAGCAACGTTCATAAAACTTTCACCAATTTACACGTCAAAGCTCATCAACAGATTGGCTGCATTTTTAATATCTAATTTATTTCATCCATTTTGAACACCTTTTCCTGCACAAACCCTAAAAACTCATCCTGCTTTAAACATAAACTAAACAAACTTTCAAAAAATAATAAATGTCTAGAGAAGGAACAGAGAAATCAGATTTACACTGAGGAGTAAATGTCTTTAATCTGGAGCTCCATGAAACCAGCCAGACCAGGTGTACACACACACACACACACACACACACACACACACACACACACACACACACACGCACGCACACGCACGCACACACACAGCTGTGGGTCCCTGCATACCTGTGTGTGTGTTGTGAATAATTATGTCTTTCTACAAAATGTCGGTGGACTTCAAAGAACATCAGACAAGTATACACACACACTGCATAACCCATTATTCAGAGGAATAAATTTGTCTGCTGTGTGTTTTATGTGTGTGTGTGTGTGTGTGTGTTTTATGTGTGTGTGTGAGGATGCTTGTGCAGAGGACACTGTATTATTTAATGCATGGCTGCAGGTGTAGATGTTGGTTTCTCACTAAAACCCAAATGTTTACAGATTAGTGATGTTTCTGAGTGTCGCCATGGAAACGGGGTTGGATCAGGACGAAGGTCTAGTTTTTACTCAAACCTTTAAATCTCATTAGAAACGTTTGAACGTCTGAGTCTTTTTATACCGAAGTCAAATAAACAGACACTGGATCGTATTCGTTCATCAGAAAGATTCTGCATCTTTCACAAGTTATTTAAAATAACTAAACATTTGGATGTTTTTCTGTAGAGCTGTTAAAGTTTTCTACTGCTCTTCTTCATCTTATTTTAATAATTCATGCTCACACATTTTAGTTAACTTAGTGCAGAAGAAATATGAATGTGGCGATTTGGGCAAATTAGAACCTGCTAACATGCTGAACTTTCTGTGTTAATAGTCACTGTCAGCCGTTCTCTTCTTTCAATTTTATTCTTTAATTTATTTCTGTTTATCCAGTCATCACAGTATGAAGCATTCTGCTGATCATTTCACCTTTTCTCGTTTCACACGCATTAAACAATCACCTGGCCTTAGAAACCAAAATCAGCAAAGTCCATTAAAATAAACATTGTTTCTGTGCTGTTAATAAATGTAGATTAATGATTGTAGATTTCCCACCATTTAAGCTCTATGATACAAAATAAGGATAAAACCCAGAGTAAAATGTACAGTATAAAAAGATCCCACATGGATTTAAATTCACTACTGAGTTGAAGTCAGTCTGAGATGGAAAAGTTTGTAGAATATTTCAGAGTGAATGAAGTTTGTTGTCTTTGCTCAGCAGCCTCACATCAAATGGTCTGAAGCTCCTCATGCAAACATGAAGCAGAAACACGGCAAGAACTGGACCTTAGGCAGCAACAGTACTCCATCAGCTCTTCCAAACAGGACGGTTCAATAATCCCATTTCACTTTGCATGTTCAACACAGGCCACGAACAGGAACCGGAGCTTCACAGGGATATATTTAAAATGTTTATTATTAAAACAAACAAAAACAGAATTGATCTAGATAACCTGCTTCACATAACTGGTCATCAGAGCTATCTGGTTTAACGTTACTTCTCAGAAGCTGCACACAAACAACCAGCAGAAACTCCTCCAGGGATAAGGTGGACATGAATCAGAAAGAAGAACCTTAAGAAGTTTGGAGCGCTCTAACATCTAGACTTGGCAACTGATGGTCCAAATATCATAAATCCTGAAAATCTCCTCTGAGGCCCATAAACTTATTATGATAGGATTCAAATTCTCCTAGTTTAATAGCAGCAGCTTCTAGAAGACGTTTCATTTTCCCGTCCACAGTATTGAAGTACTAAACAGCGAATGGTGAGAGAACCTGACTGTTTCTACATACTTTGGTACGTTTCCTCACAGATGAACTGGTTCACCGCAGTAACAGCCTGACAGGAACGATTTCTCCACATAATGTGTTTTTAATCACTGATGTGATGCAGCTGCTTAGGAGCCCATATCCCTCTTATTGACTCATTTCGTCAATGTAAACTCTGTTTTATAATCCAGGGGCAGCCAACTGGATCTTTGTATTGGTGGGCATCTGCTAGAAAATGTACATCCACACAGAAACATGGAGAAATGGTTAACTGCAGGGCCAGACATCCATTTCAGCCAGTCTCATTAGCAGCTAAAGTGCCTCCGACTGATTTTTCACATGCATTTGCATCCTCCCTAATAAAGCACCATATTTTTTAACTGTGAACATTTGTTTAATGGCATAATAAGTTTGTTTATGCTCACAAACTAAAGGAGCAGCTGGTGACGGCTGCGCTTTGAGGTGGGATTCCCTCATTTGTTCCTGATCCCGTATGATGGGAACGCAGCGGAGCGTTCAGCCTGAGCTGGCAGCTTCTGGACTGATTAGCATCCATATGTGACTCCAACAGGAATGGAGGCTTTCCATCAGTTTCCATCAGCAGAGGGTCAAGTTAGTCCTGAGCGATTACAACTCCAAAACAGCAACACATTCACATAAACAATCCTGAACCTGAACCAGTCTGAGCTCCTGCTTAGGTCACTTTAAATCCTGCACTTAGCTTCATTTATTAATAAATAAATCTCTCTTTCTTTCATTATTATGACTTTGAACAGATGGAATTCATTTAGGTATTTCTATCTGATTCATACCAGAGATGTTTGCTCTGATTTACACTCAGACGGTGAGAAAAATGGTGTATGTAAACTTCTGGTTTCCAGAACAGGCAGAATGCTGTACAATCTTATTACAGTAAAACTTGAATTAAGCAGCTTTATGGTATGTAAGTCAGTAAATTAATACATTTTACTCCAGAGAACTTTAATAAAGTTGAAACCCAAATCAGTTCTGACCTGAAGCTGCAGGTCAGAACTGATCCAGCGATTCCTCGTGTCTGCTCAGTTTCTCTGGTGGGAGAACGTCTTTAAACCAAACTGGTGCTGTGAGCGGAGCCGCGCCGCGTGGTCAGGGCGGTGGAGGTCAGGGAGGTGGAGGTCAGGGAGGTGGAGGTCAGGGAGGTGGAGGTCAGGGAGATGGAGGTCAGGGAGGTTGAGGTCAGGGAGGTCGAGGTCAGGGAGGTGGAGGTCAGGGAGGTCGAGGTCAGGGAGGTGGAGGTCAGGGAGGTTGAGGTCAGGGAGGTGGAGGTCAGGGAGATGGAGGTCAGGGCAGAAAGGTCAGGGAGATGGAGGTCAGGGAGGTGGAGGTCAGGGAGGTGGAGGTCAGGGAGATGGAGGTCAGGGAGGTGGAGGTCAGGGAGATGGAGGTCAGGGCAGAAAGGTCAGGGAGATGGAGGTCAGGGAGGTGGAGGTCAGACAGATGGAGGTCAGGGAGATGGAGGTCAGGGAGATGGAGGTCAGGGCAGAAAGGTCAGGGAGATGGAGGTCAGGGGAGGTGGAGGTCAGACAGATGGAGGTCAGGAGATGGAGGTCAGGAGATGGAGGTCAGGGCAGAAAGGTCAGGGAGATGGAGGTCAGGGAGGTGGAGGTCAGACAGATGGAGGTCAGGGAGATGGAGGTCAGGGCAGAAAGGTCAGGGAGATGGAGGTCAGGGAGATGGAGGTCAGGGCAGAAAGGTCAGGGAGATGGAGGTCAGGGAGGTGGAGGTCAGACAGATGGAGGTCAGGGAGATGGAGGTCAGGGAGATGGAGGTCAGGGAGGTGGAGGTCAGGGAGATGGAGGTCAGGGAGGTGGAGGTCAGGGAGATGGAGGTCAGGGCAGAAAGGTCAGGGAGATGGAGGTCAGGGAGGTGGAGGTCAGACAGATGGAGGTCAGGGAGATGGAGGTCAGGGAGATGGAGGTCAGGGCAGAAAGGTCAGGGAGATGGAGGTCAGGGAGGTGGAGGTCAGACAGATGGAGGTCAGGGAGATGGAGGTCAGGGCAGAAAGGTCAGGGAGATGGAGGTCAGGGAGGTGGAGGTCAGGGCAGAAAGGTCAGGGAGGTGGAGGTCAGGGCAGGTCTGACCTCCATCTGCCTGACCCAAGGGCGTAGGTTTGGTCTAAGTTTTGGTGGGACCATGGTTTGTATTCACACTAGCTTAACTTAATTTCAGACTAACACTTCAAATGCAATATTTACTGAGATAATTTTACAGTATATTACATATCTGAGAACTAACATCTCACCTGGAGCCCTGAAGCTCCAGCTACCTCTCCATCTCTCTGCTGTCTGATTATCCTATGTGAAAAAATATGACATAATTAACAGACCTATTCTACCTCACATTCAGTGCTGACCTTACTAAACACCGGACTTTACAACAAATGCGTTGCGTGATAGATATCTAACTTATGGGTCCACTCACTGTACTGACAGCCGAGGTAGCGAAATAACTTCTAATGTCTGTCGTCCTTTTCTCTTTTGGTCTCGGAGACTCATAATAAATGTTAAACTCAGAAGGAGACGTGTTCACTTTCAGCTCCAAGCTTCCGTTCCGTGTGTGTCCAGCTGGCCGCCGCCTGTTGCAGCCAATCAAAGAACGTAGTTTGTTTATTTATTTTGCTTTTGTTAATAATTTTTTTTTTTTATTAATATGGCAAAAATTGGTCGGGACTATTTTATATCCCTTGAATATTGGTCGTGACGTGTCACCACCGTCCATACCCAAACCTACGCCCATGGCCTGACCTTCATCTTCATCTCACTCTAATCCACCATCATTAATAATTGGCATCTAATCTCTGAAGCAGCAATAAAAGAAACAGAAACAGTTTATTTTCTTGTCCTCAGGCCAGCCTGACCAGCTCCACCCTGCGACATTAAAGCCTACAGATTGAAACAAAGGAAGGAGAGGTCACAAGGTGTAGAATTAGGTTGAAACCCAAGTTCTGAAGTTACATCAGAACTCGTCATCCTGTGGAAGATGTGCTTAATTATATACTAGCTGTGTCTGCTCGGCTTACCACAGCTAATGAGTTTTAACATCCCACATGGAGGATGCATTGTGGCCTAAAGCTACTGTAACCAAACATGCCCTCAGTCCTGAGGAGACACTGAGAAACTAGAATCGGGTTTCTAGAGTTCAGTAACTGTGAATCCAGCTCGTCGTTGTTTTAGCTCTGCAGGAGCATCTCAGCTTAAATGTTAAAATCTTTGATCAGCAGATAATCTGACAGTTAGTTCTGAAACTCAAAGAATTTCTTAAAGCAGCATTTTAACTACATGTATAAATCTGTGAGGTTTAAAAGAGTCAGGATGTTTAATGATCAAAATGTGATTGATTTATCAGGAGGAACAGTTCAAACATCACTGGCTGCATATTTGGTGATGGATTGATGTTTGCATGTTTTGACTAATTTTGTCTGATATTAGACTGAATATAATAAAAGCACAGATGGTAAAATTAAAATATTCAAAGCAATAAAACTAGAATAGAATAAAATCAATAAAATTCTGTCAAACTCTAATTAACCAAAAGGCAGAAAGTCAAAGTAAAGTGAACCTTTTCTGTGTAACATGACTCCAGATGTTACACATATAAAGCATATCTCTCCTAACTGACATGACAGGAAATTAAATTCACTCTTAAGTTAATGTCAGTCAGATAAATAAAGCTTTCCAATGCAAAGACCTTTATTCTAATCATGTCTATCGATGAGGATCAATAACTCCCACTGTAGGCTGACATCTTTAAAGTGGATCCGGTCAGGATTACAACTCAGAACTTCATAACTCTGAAAGAAAATGCTTCAAAGCCAGAGGCAGAGTTTTAGTAAACACATCCTGGGAGAAACGTCCTGAAGACGGATTATCTGAAACGTAGCAGCAGCGTTGAACATAAAGAGTTTCAGATTTTACTCTGAAACATCTGTCATCACTTTCTGTCTGATTCATTTGAATAATTATTGGTTCATTTAGCAGCACAGAGAGCATTTAAATCCCAGATTGTCACTTAATTTTTATCATTAAAATCAACAACATAAAAACTAAATGTACGCAGCGATGATGCAACAGAACACTGGGAATTTCAACATCACTTTGTTCAGTTGTAGCAAATCAAAAGTGACTCCCAAAATCTGAATGTTTGGTTCACGTTGAGATTCGTGTAATAAATGAGACGTTAGAACTTTTCCTCCACAAAATGCAAATGAAAATTCCTGTCAGTCAAAATCTGCTTTCAGAAAATTGACAAATGGAAATGATTCAAGCCAGCTTGATGTTTCCCTCATGGACAGTTTTGTTGTTATTTAAATCTTGATTTAAAGCAGATAAATAAAGATGAGGAGGCGGCTTCCTGATTAAACCTGAATCATCTTAAAGGACTCCTTGTTTCAACTCCTCTGCCTTTTTCCATCTTCTTTTATTCTAATATTTGACCCGCAGATTAAGATTATCTGACTGTGTCTGACTCTGTGACTTGGTTTAGCTGCATTAATAAAACTTCATACATATCCAACTTATTTCAATCATTGGCTTTGGAGGATTCGTATTGAATTCGAAGGGAGCTGGTGTGTATTAGCACACACACATTTCTGCTGTGTGGTTCTGCATTTAGCTGCTGCTATTTTAACGCTCCTCTTCAGAGATATAAACAGAGACGCGGCCTGTGGTGTCAACCAGAGCTGGAACGTTCAGAGGAACGAACCACTGAGACGTTGACAGCAGTCGGTATTTTTGATCATTAGCACTTTGAAGTCCAAGCCGATGCTGTTAGTGTTGCTCAGTATTTGCTTCTGGGATTTGCCATATTTGCCTTTGTTGAAGCCGCTGCTGTGCCGTTAGTAAACTGGGGAAATAATACACAGGGGATAGAAGAGTTTCTTTTTAAAATAGGTCATAATGTTGCTGTGTTTTTCTTAAAAGCTGCACAGCTCAAAGAACCTTCAGCTGTTTTCTACAGCTAGAAATTTTACACAGCTGAGTTTCTGGTCTGCTTTCCAGCATGTGTTCCTTCTCTGCCTGAAGGTTTAGTCTCACATACAAACCAATAAAACTCAATGGGATAAAATGTAGATTCCTGTAAACTTGAGTGTCTGTATCGGCTGATTCATCCAGTTTTCCCTCACAAAGACCCAAACATGCTGCTGGATCAGATGAACTGCACTAAACTGGTTTAGATTTAACATTTCCTGACAGTTGATGCAAATTCTGATTCCTCTTCATGCTCCAAACGTAGTTCTGGAGAACTGCAGGGTTTGTGCCTCCAACATGCTGCCAATCAGTGAAATGCTTAGAATTAGATTTCCATTCTTATGCTGATAATATTCTACTACTTTAACCATAAAAGCTGATTGATTAAATAAATCGGACAACTGACAGCAAACATCTTACAAAGACATAAAAGCATAAAGAAGTTTTAATTTTCTGCTTTTAAATCCAGATAAGATGGAAGTTATGGATCAGAGCTCCTTTACAATTTTATGATTTATCTGATGTAAAACAGGGAGAGTTTACAGTACACAGTAACCACAAGAGGAGATGCACAGTATCAGGTTATGATGTCCACAGGTTTTCCCCGACCCGGCTGATGTCATTTTAAAAGATAAAATGCATAAAAACATTTAAATTATATTCAATATGTATAAAACATAATTAAAACACCATCAAATACACAATATAACAACCAATTATAGAGATTTTAACAGATGGCACTCACTCACTCATTCACTCACTCACTCACTCACTCACTCACTCACTCACTCACTCACTCACTCACTCACTCACTCACTCACTCACTCACTCACTCACTCACTCACTCACTCACTCACTCACTCACTCACTCACTCACTCACTCACTCACTCACTCACTCACTCACTCACTCACTCACTCACTCACTCACTCACTCACTCACTCACTCACTCACTCACTCACTCACTCACTCACACTAGAAAAGAAAGAAGAAATGCATTAAAATATACTGACATCACTCACTAATTCAGAACTAAATGTTCCTTTAGTGATACATCTTACATTAAACCAAATTAGCTTTATTTCTCCAAATGTTTACAACAATTCTCAGCTTCACGTTGTTTTGTGAGGAAATGAACAAACAGAATTATTTTTGCTTCTGTTTCTTAATGTTTCCACAGGAAGTACCCCTGGTACTGGTACCAAAACTGGTACCATATACTAACATTTTATTAACAGAATTTAAAATCAATAACCAGTGACACGACATTTTTATAAAAATAGTTTAGGGGCAGATAAGGAGCAGAACACAGAACATGTGTGTGATCCTCTCTGAAACCGGCTGTCCTGCCCCAAAACGTCTCCAGCCACCTTCCTCTGACTCACCATGCTTGAATTTAAATGTACGTTTTAAAGTTAACAATGTGCAATCAGCGAGACGTCGGCATGCTGACTGATTGCTGCAGGTCAGACGGAGAGCTGGCAGAGAGGCGAAAGGAGAAATAATGAGAGGAGTGTGTTCTGCTCTCATGTCGCCCGCTGTGTCGTTAGCTGGTGATTACAACCGTAATGACCCTGTAACTCCAACACCTGTCAACTTTACATTCACTGCTTTTCATTATGCTGCTTTTTCCTCCTGCGGCTCGCCGCTGCAGACTTGAATCAGAGTGATGGACACTGAGGCCCTCATTCCACTGAGGATGCTTTAGGAGGTCCTGCAGGTTTTTAGTGATCCTTGAACCAAATGACATGGAGTTTGATTTCTCAGCTGATCAACGCTGGTTAGAGAGATCACCAGTTCAGCTCCTGCTTTAAAAACAAATGACCTCACAAATCTGCAAGTGGGTGGAATAAAGGGAAAAACTCAACCTGCCATCCTGTCAACCTGCTGATACTCAGCAGGGAAAGATGTGTAAAAGTAAATCAACCTACTGAAGCAGCTTATATGCATGTGGAATATTTTAGAAAACTCCATCATTTATTTAGAGCACATTTTGTTAGTGTGGAGAAAAATCCCCTGTAAAGGAATGATTATCAAGTTTCCATTTGATTTTTTTATTGAATTTGTCCTGAAGCAAAGAAAAGCCTTTAAATAACCCAGAAGAAGAAAAACACACACAAAAATAAATATCACTGATGTATCGCTATGGTTTAAAGGTTTATATTTTTATTTACTGCAGAGAAAATAAGACACAACAAAACGATGACTCTTAACCCACAAAGTGATCAATAAGAGTCAAATTATCTTTAAAGTTTCTTTAACTTAAAACTCAAACTGCACCATCCAAATGCGTCCCATTCAGGTTCTGAAGCTCAGTTTTGCTGAACTTGGGTTAAAACTCGACTCTGGAGGAAAAGGAGCGTCTGGAGATGTGAATGTTTAAATATTCACACATTTCTTTAACTTTCCTACAAAAACTCTGCAGTGCAACATTTCTGCATATTTCCAACGACGGCTGCACAATATTAGAAAAAAAATCATGCAAAGCTGGTAATATGAATTAATATTACAATGACAACATGAGTTGAAATATCTTTGTTCTCTTTCTCCTCACTGTTTCAGTCACTCTGTGACCTTTAACCTCTCAGGTGATGCCATTAATGAGACTCTGTCCAACTGGCTAAATGTTAGATTAGCATAAAAAATAAAAGTTCATAACACTTGGAATATATTAGCCAACAATTACATTGTTATTAATATAATGAATTATATTATTAACATAATTATGATATAGTTGTAATCATATTATAATCATATTACTATTAATATTTATTAATATTGCACACACTAATAATAAGACACATGCTGCATTAACTCACTGTGCATCATCAGCTCTGTTTTCTCCAACATCACTCTCCATATGTAGTTAAAAAAAAATCTAACTGTCTAAACTAAATTTGTAGGATTGCAGCTACATATTTAATTTATTTGGTGAACATAGATCATGTTTATTAAATGTCAATGAATGTAAAAAAATTTAAAAAAAGCAAAATTAAAGATTATAAAGCATATTGTTAATGTTGCTTATTGACGCAGAGCAGTTAGAAAATGAATACAGGACAAAAAGTTACAACATGTAAAAAATGTTTGTGCTCCAGAACTGATTTCTAGTTGGTTTTCTGTAAATAAATAATTCCAACACTATCAAGGAGAAACTTTTCTAAGTTTATACGAATTATATCAAAAATTGTGCAAAAGGTTTAATAGGGAAACATTATAGAATCTGAGATCAATGTGTTAAACTTCAACAAAGACATGAGGATCAAAACCAAATGTTTTGATGTTGTTTGAAAGTCACCATTTGGTTGAAGTTCCCGTTCCAGTGAGCGTCTCACAGGCCACTGAATGTTTATCGTCACTAAAAGCTTCTGGAAATTAAACTCCCATCTTTCTATTGATGTCTGAGTTAATGCGGCTCCGTGTGTTTGGGTGAGCAGGACCACTGATTTGTGTTGAATTTGCATAGCCACACTAATTTTCTGTCTCATTTTAAAACATCTCAATTACGCCTCCAAACACCTGCGTCGCCCCCACCCCCTCTGCATGTTATGATGTTATGATGTTATGCAGGATCCATTATCCTGCTGGTGGCTCCAGGAGCACAGAGGCAGGGCTTAGAGCCAACATGTCGCAGCTATCTGTGCCACGTCTGTGTGCGAAGCTCAGTGGGAAAAACATTCAGACCGAAGAACAGGAATCATGTTAATGTAGATCTCTCCAAAGTCACAATGTAATAAAATCAGAACCGGAAACGTAACTTTCTGTCCTGGAGGAAAGCAGAGCTCCTTCACAAGCAGCCGACCTTCTGCAGAGGCGACACAAACACACCCTGACGTCACGACAGAGGAGAGGAGGCGACTCGCAGGCAAAGTCACTTCACAGCAATGTTCCCATTAGCAAACAGGCATCCGCACTGGAAACATTAAGGAAATTGGCTGCAAGGCTGTTCACAGCTGGCCCAGTGTGATCTGAAATGAGTTCTACAAACAGCATTAAGACAGTCAGGCCAATGTGTGTGTGTTCAGGAATAAGTCTCCTGAGTCCTCCCCATGTCTCAGTGGAAAACGTCAAGACGGCCCAAACCGGGTTCTACAGGAAGTCAGACAGAGCTGAGAACAGCCAGATGAATGATGGAAGGAGATACAGAGACTTTGTTTTTGCTTTTTCAGCCTCAATAAAAATAATTCCTTTCAAACTATATGATGAGTTTGCAGAGTTGGTCACATTGTGGAGAATTATCCGTCTCCATGCTGAGTTCTTGATGAGTCGAGTCAGTGAGTGGAATTCATGAATTTGATTTATTAATACCAGAATACAGCTGCTCCATTTCTCATGCTACCTTTAGGAGCTAACAGACAAATTGGCATCAAACTAAAGTTTTCCATTGTCTTTGTCAGCTTCTATCGAAGCTTCGCTCTAAGGAGGGAGTTTCCTAACGTCATTCCCTTTAGCTTCAGCTTACAACCAGCTGAAAGAGATAGAAGGAAAACACAAAATGTATTTATTCTCAACAACATCTAAGTAAACAGCTGGCTATGCTAACACTAAGGAACGAACCGTCAGCGTTGGTTTGACTGGAAATCCCTGATATGTTCAAAAAATATATATTTTTTGGCATAAAATCTCAACTTGCATCAAGAAAATATGTGACAAGAAAAATAGAAAATATAGTTAAAAAAACATGCAGGACCTCTGATCTACATTTGATCCCAATCAGAAGTTTAACATGATTTTCTTTACTTCAGGTTTTCTGTATTAGTTTTATTTATCTGCTGTTTTTATTTTATCATTTGTTTTTGATTCAGTTCATTTTTATTTGTCATTCCTGCTTCCATTCAGTTTCATTTGGTCCTGGTTTCCCGGGTCCGGTACCTGGTCCGGTACCTGGTCCGGTACCTGGTCTGTACTGGGTCCGGTACCTGGTCCGGTACCTGGTCCGGTACCTGGTCCGGTACCTGATCTGTACCTGATCTGTACCTGGTCTGTACCGGGTCCGGTACCTTGTCGGTCCGGTACCTGATCTGTACCTGATCTGTACCTGGTCTGTACCGGGTCCGGTAAAGTTAAAGCGATGAAGCAAAATAATGAGAAAAGAAAAGAAATCCAGTTTATCTGTGATTAAAACCAAACAGGAAACTACAGGAAGTGAGGTATTTAGGTTGTCAGTCACCATTTAAGGACTAATAAAGATATTTTATGTTTTCATATTAATCCAGTTATGAAAACACTTTGTGGTTCTGTTGAGCAGCTAAGGATGATCTGGTTCTGTTTCCTGGACCGTTGAGGTGATTCTGCAGATGAAGCTACTTCTGGTAAATGACAGACGTTTTTATCTCCTCCTCCTCTTCCTCCTTCCATCTCGTCTCTATTTGTCTTTTCCTCTGATGAACCGTTTCACTTCCCTGACCTCAGCTGTGAAACCATCCTCTTAAATCCTTCAGTCTTTTCTCTGTTTCTCTCTCACTTCCTCCCTTCCTTCACCCTGCCGGATGACTTTGAGTTTGTCGTTACATCTCACACCTCTTCCTCTCCTCCTTCCTGGCCTAACAAGCACCTTGCTCCCTTCCGTTCACACCTCCTCTTCTCTCGTTTCCCCCGTTGTTCCCTCTGCCTTTGTTCATCCTCTCCCTCTTTCAATTAGCTGCTCTGCCCAGCGTCTGGCAGGCTGACCGGCGGTGTGGGCGGTCTGCGGCCGGACCAGGCGTCCTACCTGCTTCATTCTGAAAGGAGCAGCTGCTAATGGGGACCAGGAAGATTCAGGGGACAAATGAGAAACAGAGTCTGAGTCAGTCAGAGCAGCAGGTGGGGGAGGGGGGTCACCCTGTCAGTCAGAAACATCACAGGTTCAGACATATTGGCTGTTTAAGCATTAAGAGCTGAGCTGCAGCAGCAGAGGATCAAACCAGAACCAATCAGGAAAGAACTGAGACAATAACAGATTCAAAATGAGTCGGGAGCTTTGGGTACAATCAGTCTTCTTAATATTTCAATAGTTTTATCAACTCTGCAACGATAAGAAATAATGAATTTGGACTAAACCTGTTTAAGTGAGAAACTGACAGATTATTGGAGGGAAACCTTCAATAATTCTTCATTCAGGGTTTAGACTCCAGCATTTATTAAAATAAACTATTCTGGTTTTTCTGATCACAAATGAAAAATGAAAATGAGAAGAAAAGTTCATTTTGTGTTTTTTTTCTCACCTCAGTTGTTCAGATTCAGGTTTTGTCCACATTTTGAATTTAGTTTTTTATTCCATTTGGATCTCAGCTGATTCCAGAAACAGTTAAAAACACACCCAGCTGTTTTCTGGCAGAAATTGAATGTTTTTTTGGTGTCTAGAAAATTATCCATTTCAAAAGCCTCCTGATTGTTGAGTCACAGTCTGCAGGCACTGCCCCGTTACCTAGCAACCCCGAGCCAAACCCGTCACCAATCCCATAGGAATCTTCAGCTGAAAGTGAATTCATAACATCTGATTCTTTCCGTCTGACTTTAAATCATTTGTAACTGGCTGCACAGTGTCCCTCCTACAGAGACGTGGGGCCGGGCCCCTCAGAGCCCCCCATGCAGAGCCCCTGGCTGACAGACGAAGTGCATTTGGAAACCTGATAGAAACTCCTTCCAGCGCCTCCTAAAGCCTCCAGCTCGGTCTCACGTTTCTCTCTGATTCTGCTGGACTATTGAATAAATGATGAAACCAGATATGACTCTGCATTCACTCCAGTATTTTGTTTCTCTTCCTCTTACAGCTGATGTTGATGCCTTTCAGCTCTCATTCTGAATAAATGATGAGATTTCAGCGCTTCTCGTGCAACCGCCGCTTTTATCTCATTTGTTTCATCTTCTTTTCATCTGATAATTGCTACAAGATCTTTGCAGGAATACATGAGCACTAGTCAACCCACTTGGTTGAATAAATAGTAAGAAATATCAAACTGTTCATACGTTAAATTCCTCTTGATCAGGGAACAGAAGTCATGGACGAAGGCTTTGATTTTTGAAATGCAACATGAAGAGATCTTGAAACGAATAAATATTTACACATTGGCTCCGCCTCCAGACTTTCACAACTAAAGCTGGAAAATTCATGCATCTGATAAACTCCCATATTTCATGTAACTTATAAAGTTATAGCTTCAGTAAATTAAATGTTTGTTTGCAATATGTTAATTATGACATAATTCTCAGGAAAAAAAACAAACATTTTAATACCTGGCAGGATTAAAAGAATTATTCATTAACTTCCTTCTTTGCCAAAAATCATTCCCATAAGTTGCCTTACATCTGGAAAAATGAATACATTTAAAATCTTACATGGTTCACTTTTACTGTTAACACTTCATTGACCCGTCAGGCCGGTTTAACCCGGCAGTGGGACCAGAACACCGTTTTCAGGTTTCAGATTAATCTCTAATCGATTGGCTCTCATGTTCATTCAGCAAATCACCGAAACTCCCAGCAGCCCCAGCAGAGACGCCCGGACTTCCTCCTGGACAGAAACACGGAACCGTCACAGCTCACTGCTGGGGGACTCGGCTAGGGTCAGCCAGGGTCAGCTGGGGTCAGCCAGGGTCAGCCAGGGTCAGCTGGGGTCAGCCAGGGTCAGCCAGGGTCAGCCAGGGGTCAGCCAGGGTCAGCCAGGGTCAGCCAGGGTCAGCCAGGGGTCAGCCAGGGTCAGCCGGGGTCAGCCAGGGTCAGCCAGGGTCAGCCGGGGTCAGCCAGGGTCAGACAGGGGTCAGCCAGGGTCAGCCGGGGTCAGCCAGGGTCAGCCAGGGTCAGCCAGGGTCAGCCAGGGGTCAGCCAGGGTCAGCCAGCGTCAGCCAGGGTCAGCCAGCGTCAGCCAGGGTCAGCCGGGGTCAGTCAGGGTCAGCCGGGGTCAAACAAAGTTAAAGGAGGTTAAAGGTCAACTCCGGGCGTGCTGTGGTGGCGTAGCGGATAGCGCGACCCACGTTTGGAGGCTTTGAGTCCTCGACGTGGTCGTTGCGGGTTCGATTTCCAGAGCCAGCGATATTTGCCGCATGTCTTCCTCCTCTCCTGTCAGCCTACTTTCATATAAGAGACACTAGAGCCACAAAAAGCCCCTGGAGGGGTAAAAAAACTCCAGAAGCAACTAGTTGTCTAAACACGCCTGGCTTCAGGAAACAGGTGTGTTGAGATCAGATGATTGGAGATGGAACCATTCCACTCCAGAAACAAAGGGGGCGCTGTTTCCTATAATAGTTGTGCTGTTTGATGTTTTTGTTCTTTTCAGACCTTTGTTAGCCTGTCCAGGTGACCCGGCCTCTGAAGCGGAACCAGCACCTCCTGACCCCAGGAGGGACGTTTTTTTAAAACATAATAAATGTATAAATTAACATATTAGCTGTGGCATGTCATGTTTTTTTACTCCTGAAATTTTAATTGATTTCCGTTGTTAAAACTAAACTACTAAACTACGGTAGGTTACTTTAGTTCCTCGTTTTAACAATCTGAAGATTTCACATCATAATTAGGACTATTAATTCACTTCACAGTCTTAAATCTGACACTCAGATTATGAGTTAAAATTACCCTTTGAAATGTGTAATAATTGTTACTACTCAATAGTGTTAAATATTTGACACCTTTGGTGTTTTTTCATTGCATCACATAAATTAACTTTCTCTTCTAAATTGTGTTATACTCTTTCCCTGTTACTTTTTGAACCTATATTATGTTATTTTATGATACATTAAAATGTATTTCTAACACAAAGTTGTGTTATTTCCTTTCACTGACATATTACCATTCACTCCTTTGTTGTATAATACATTAAAAGCATGTTTTTGTTTACCAGCTGAACATCACAAATCTGGAGATTCTTGACATCACCTGCAGGACTACAGAACATTAACGTCCAGCCGGCCAAACCGCAACGCTGCTCAGACGAAAGTCCAGTTCTTATCGCAACTCAAGAATCAACCAGAGGGCGTTTTTTTAATCAAAGAAGAAGAATTTCTCGGTGAAGAGCTTTCCAACCTCGTCCTCCACCCTGCTTCTTTAAGGTCTTTGTTATAGCGCCCCCTTTAATAAAACCATGCAGGTTCCATTAAAGGCATTGGTCTGACGGCTGACTCCACCCCTTCCTGTTTCCCAACATGAAACTGTGAAGAACTGACAGTAAGTGTTCTGGCTGGGTCTGAATCAGGTCCAGAAGTCGTTCTGCAGCATATTGAGTTTCAGGCGTGTTGAAGATGTAGGATCAGCTCTGAAAAGATGGCGGCGTCTCATAAACGTGATGCAATGGCTGGGTGCAGCTGCGTCTCTGCTGCTCTGCTCTGGCCTTTCTTTTGTATTGCAGTTGACATAAATCATAAAACTACCTGAGCAATGCCGCGGTTCTGGGAGCTGGCTCACAGGAAGTGGCTGTTCTGGTGGACAACATGGCAGCTAGTTAGCATGTGGCTGCTCCGTCCTCCATGTTTCCTCCTGTCTGTTTCAGTAAACATGCAGGTTCTCCACCACCCAGATCCGTCTCACTACAAAAGAACTGCCAACTGCAAAACAGATTACAGCAACTGTGTGTGACTGATAAAACGGCGGCACCAAGTAGTTACAAGTTTCCTTTTACTGCATGGAGCATCCGGATTGTCTGCTCTCCTGCAGCTAATGCTGCGGCGCTGCATTAGTAGCTGGGTTGAACCGGGCCACGTTTGGACCTGATAAGGCGAATCTTGGAGGAAAGCTGCTGGGATCCTGCAGCTCAGCAGGGTTTGGGATTTTCTCTGGATAAAAGGTTTCAGTTCGGCTCCAGAGACAGAAACATGCTGATTTTTAAAGGTGCATGGTTTATTACTGATAACTAAAACTCTGAACTCTGACACTAAGAATCTTAACTTTTTATTTTCACCTATCAAATGATTTTCTTTTTTTTTAGTGGCGAGAACAGTGAGCTGTGAAACCTCTGGAGGACGTTCTCTCAGACTATCAGAGCTAATGCAGCACAAAGCCCACAGCCTTGTCTGTCCGTCTGTCTCACTCTCTTTCCTCACCTCCAGCTCCATTTCTCCCTCAGTCTCTCTTTCATTCCCTCTTTGTGTTCTTATCTGATGAAGTGAATAATTCATGTCTATTCTTCAAGGAGACTCTCAGTTCTACCTCCTGGTGTTTTCTTTAAAGCGCTGCGGGTCCAGGTGTGTGAGCAGCGTTCGTGTGCTCAGAACAGGTCAAGTTTCAGACTCCACAGCTTTCATTCATCCACACAAAATAAAATAAAATAAACCGTCTACAGTCTCAGAATAATCCTGAAATAAGACAACAGCTCTTTGTTCGTTTTGCTCTGACATCTTTAACTTCCACATCAGTTTTACTGGGACCAGTAAAGCCAGTGTGACAGAAGAAAATACCTCCACATGCTCCAAATATTTCTGATAAACTAGTGAGCTAACAAACTACGGATCAGGATGTATGAGATTATGGGTTCAAAGTATTAGAAAAACTGGAAACAAAATCTAATTAAACGCTTTTATCAAAAACAGAAAAATCTTCTGCTCTTTAATGAACTGAACTTGTTTTTCTCATCCTGCAGCCTACAGACACACCTGGTTACTTTTCACCTGGTTACTGGATTTGTTCTCTACTCTTTGGCCACCAGCACAAGCTCAAGTAACTCCAGATAAATTGTCTGGTTTTTTTTCTGGAGTGAAATGATGAAACAGTTTTGAAACTGTAACTTTTCAGTACCTGAGTAGACATCATCGCCGCCTCCTGCTTACAACAGATTGTGATGAACTGCATGTGAAAATCACTGAACTCCTGATCTTGGATGTTTGTGACTAGATTGTGTCCTAACTTGTGTTCTCACTGTGAATCTTAAGCTAAAAAGTTGAGTTTGAGTGAAAAAGAGGAAAGCAGCTCCCTCAAAGCCCCCCAGAGTTTCCCACTCATCAAAGAGAAACAGATAAGTTGGAAACTCTTCTTCTGGTTTTGGCTGTCAGCTGCACAGAGGTACAAAGATTATCCATAAATCCTACATGCTCCTGGATGTGTGGGCGGGCCGCAGCGACTGTTCTCTTTCTGTTCTCTGCTCAGCGATGTGGGCGCATTCTGGAAGCATAAAGCATGAAAAAGTGGTGCAGCGTGTGTTCTGTACAATGATCCGGTCTATCAAAAACTCAAGAGATTCTCACCACGAAGCATGAAATAAGGATCGTCTATGAGCTGCTAAATGTCTACATACTGTATACGTTTTAATGTGATTTGTTCCAACATCAGAACCCAAACCTGAATCCAGACTGGCTCAAAAAGCTTCACATGTATGAATGAGTTTCAGAGGAATCTTGTCTGGTTGGAGATTCAAGAGTCTCTTCACTTCACGGTTCTGGTGCTAAAAGCTGACAAAAATGATAACACACAGATTCATCTTCAACTTTTTCCATAAGTGATGAAAATCCAACAACATTCAGACATTAATTCACATTTCTTTGTGCCTTATTGGTGTCCGTTTGGCTTTGTGCCGTGCGAACTCTCAAGCCGCCATGTTGGATCCAGTTTGCAGAAGCATACTTAGTGTTAATAGTTTTCTCTTGTAAAAATAAAACAGTGGAGCCACCAGATAGTTCTTCAAAATATGTTCTGCATCTAGGAGACAACGTTGGAAATCACAACACATTCGTCTTTTAGAAGAAATTCATTTAAAATTCTTCACAGGGAATCAACAGTCTCTACATGCAGAATATCTATGGCTGCTCAGATTACATGAAATATTACATTTATAAGGAACTTAAGAGATTTGTCGCCTAAATGCATCCAATCAGCTGATGTAAGGATGATTCTGTTAACAAATAGTGAAACAGAAGCAAAGCAAGAAAGACTTCAACCTCTAAAACAGCAAATAAAATAGTTTCTGACCATTTTTACAGAATCTGTTACAAAGTGGAACAACAACAACACAACCAGCATCATCAGCCAATGTACTGGCCAACATGTGTCTTTTATGTATTTGAATTTTTTCCAAAATTTCTGCTTTATGGATCCAGACCTCAACTTTTTAACTACTAATCCAGCAAACGCTTCTGTATGCAAACACACCTCAGTACAACAATACCTGAATTTACTGATCTATATATCTGTTTTTTTCTCCCAAGAGAAAATAAAATCATATTTAAAGATAAGAAAACAATAATGGGTTTGATCAAAGTAATAATCTGAACCTCAATTTTCAATTTTTAACTTGTCTCTGTGTTTTACTTAGCATCTTGGAGCTGTCGTCTGTGTCAGGTGTGAGTCCATCTGACTGATAAAATGCTGTTGCCATTGAACATTTGGATGCCTACAGTAGAAAAGGAAATCCCTTATATTGTGTCCAAACAGAATTGTGCTGTGTTGATGTTACATAAACAGATCCTGGTATAATTATGATTTCACTTTCTGCCAAAATAAGATTCACAAGCAGCAGAGAGAAAGGCCAAAATCCCCCAAAAATATTATGACCAAAGAAACATTTATCCCCAAATCATGTATGGTAAAGATTAATTAGAGCTTATGATGATAATAAACCATATGAGTTGTGAGATGTTGGTCTGTTTCCTCCTTATGGTCCGGTCGACCCGGTTCTACAGGAACCAGAACATCTGCTCCACCTCCAGCTGCTGTGGTTCTGAGTCAAACCAACCTGTTCCCCTCCTGGCCTGTGGGGGCGCTGCACCAACAACCACTGAAGGAAACGACACAAAAACCTCTGAAGACGCTGAGAGCAACTTCCTTCTTCACCAGATGGAAACAAGATGGAGGTGTCAGATTTTAGCGGTTGGAGGATTTTTTTATTTGTTTTAGGCTAAAAACCACCAGTGGTAGGCTAGCATGTTTGTTTTGGTTCTATTTACCCAGAATGCCCTGTGCTGTAGTACACTTCCTGCTTTTGGCTCTACCTGGAAAACCTTTAGTTGTGTGTCAATGTGAGGCCACAGGAGCCATGCAGTAAAACTTACTGACTGCTAACCAGATGTTTTGAGGATTTATGAATTTTAGCTTTGTTTGTTTGATAATTTAACAAATGTTTTGACTGTTTTTATGCTTCGCTGCATCTTGTGACTAATTACCGCCACAGTTCCTCGCTCACTTCAAAAGAGTCGTTTCAGCATCATTAAATGTTTCTGTCCCAAGACGAGGAGAGTTTGTTTCTGTTTCCATCTGCCTCTCTGTCTCGCAGGCACACTTTGGCAAATATAGTCACTGTGTGACTTAAGCAAATGTAATCATCTGCACACATATGGTGCATCACTAGGAATACTAAGAGGCCCACTGCGATCACATCCTGGTCCAGCGTGAAGGAGTGGCTGAGCTCTGCAGATCAGAATTTCAGCCTCTCTACTCCAGCTTCAGCCTCCAGTAGAAATGAATATTCATCCCAACTCAGCCTCTGGTCATGAATATTTATAGTGGTTAACACCAGATATGCAAATGAGCCAGTCAACCCAGATGGCTTCAGATCTCAACATAATGATCACACAGACCTGCACAAAGACGCTGAGGAAGAACGAACACACACACCGTCAGACTGCGGAGCTTTTCCTCCGTCAGGAAAGCAGCAGAAATCAAACCAGAACAAAGTTTATCTGTTTCAGCAGCATGTTGGCATCTCACAGCAAACACATCTCTCTGATTCTAACAGTCAGACCTTCAGTAGGAAAATTCATCCAGGAGAGCCGAGAATCTGTCCCTGATTATTAGGAATTATAGTGAGGCAGAAAACGCAGATTAATGGAGATTACAGCCAGAATAACAGGAACATTAAAGGCACAGAGCCTGAACACAGGAGGAAAACCTCAACGCTAGATCATCTTTCATGCTACAATGCAAAAACAGTCCTTCACAATAAAATATAAGAAAGATAAAATGATAAAAAGCAAAGATTCATATTAGTGTATATTATAATAATTAAACAGTCCAAATCTTTCAAAACGAGACATATGAATAAGAATATTCAATTACTTTCATTTAAAATTACAGACTGAGATACTATTCATTTCTGTCCAGTTTAAAATAATTAATATTAATTTAAACTCTGCATTCTTCCACCGTTATGAGACATTCATGTTGTAATAACTGAAGACATGAAACTTTAATAAACATCCAGTGGGTCAAAAAAAATGATTTGAATGAATTTATATTAACAAGAACACAGGAGTTTGGTCACATTACGTCCGAAACGTTCCTGACATGAAAACGATGAGATTCTCCGTGTGTGTATCATATCTATCAGCTTTTAATAGTGAACATTTCTCTGTTCACTTCACCAAAAGTTACAATGAAAACGTCCACAGCTTGTTTCCCTCAGCGGTTTCAGACAGAATGACCTTAAAGAGACAGAGGAGGCAGACCTACGTCCAGACATCATGCTTCATGTTCTGGTCAGGAAGAAGACATTTCCAGGTTGTATCAGCAGCTGGAGGTGATGCAGAAAGCTGCAGACCCTCAGCTGAATGTTAAAAGAGAAAACTGTGAAAATGTGATTTCTTACAACCTTCCAACCAAAACCAGCCAAAAGCAAACGCCGAGTCCAGGCTAAATGAGGATGATCCCTTTAATAACATATTTAAGGTTTAAATGTTTCAAATGTCCACAACCAGAGGATTTTTCTGGTCCACAACTGGAGCGTCCAGAGAGACAAAGCCTCCCTAACCAGCTTATCATGCAGAGTGAGTGAGCATGGTGCAGGTGATCCACATGACACATCCAATGCCTCTGCACACATGCAGGAAGAGATTAAGGCCAACCAGCTTGTTGTCCGTAAGCTCGACATCACCTGAGATCAGCTACACACACACACACACACACACACGCACACGCACGCACGCACGCCAGTGTGTGTATCATCATGGAGTCTGAATCCTTCACTTTACAGGTAAATCCTTCACTTTACAGATGTGCTTTGCCTTTACAAGCAGAGCACATCTGCTTTGAATCAAAGAAGATCTGGAAACTGGAGGTTAAATCCTTAAAAACTAATGATGTGACTCATCATGTTTTGCTCTGACCGTTTTATTGTCAGAATGAGGTCGACAAAAATCAAGTGGTCTCTGGCTGTGACTCAGAGGCAGAGAGACACCTGAACGCAGCATGACCCCGAGGTCACACAGGATGACTCCAGGTCACACAGGATGACCCCAGGTCACACAGGATGACCCCAGGTCACACATGATGACCCCGAGGTCACACATGATGACTCCAGGTCACACATGATGACCCCGAGGTCACACATGATGACTCCAGGTCACACATGATGACCCCAGGTCACACATGATGACTCCAGGTCACACATGATGACCCCAGGTCACACAGGATGACTCCAGGTCACACAGGATGACTCCAGGTCACACAGGATGACCTCAAGTCACACAGGATGATTCCAGGTCACACAGGATGACCTCAGGTCACACAGGATGACTCCAGGTCACACAGGATGACCTCAGGTCACACAGGATGACTCCAGGTCACACAGGATGACCCCTGCATCACACCAGGGTCCACATACTGTACCAGATCCAAACCCGGTTATTCCTACATGGGTCTATCACTGAGGCACAGCATCCAAAATGCGGCGCAGGGGCCATTTGTGGCCCTGAGCTGATTGGGTCGTCACCGGGTCGCCGCCGTCGAGTCGCCGTCGGGCCGCTGTCGGGCTGTCGTTGCCGTTGAACCAACAGTTGCAGTAAGACATTGCTGCTAAGCTACAACATGAACCAACAAAGGTCCTCCGAATGTTTTTTGCTTCAGTTCGATGTGTCGCTGCTGATCTTTTATCAGACTGAACAATGCTGTGTTGAGTCTGTCTGTATGTCCATATGTGTGTCCAGCTGTGACAAACACATGGTCCTGGATGTGCTGAGTCATGGTGAGGGGCTGGTAAACGGCTGAGTCATATCTTTGTTTTCGGTCCTGCAGGGCCGCTGCAGCAACGCTGCAGCAATGTGGCAACCCGCTAACCGTCCGACTTCCTGCTACATGTGGAGATCCAGCAGGGAAACTCATCCCTTGTTAACAGCCTCTGCTGATGAGGCCAGATTTTGTAGATTAAGTCATGATGAGTAACATTATCAGAGTTAAAAGTGTTGTTGTTACGGTAACAAGCTGCTGTACAAATCTTGATTAATTTTGATTTTCTTGATGTCGGTCAAACTGAAGTTTTCCTATTGATGTCAGAATAATTCACCTCTTAAAGTTGTTGAAGCACAAAAACCACAAAATACACATCAGGCAAATTGTTCAACACATCTATAAAGACAGATCTATATTCTCTGTGTGTAATTTTCTACCATTGTTTCCTTTAAGGACCAAAACATGAAGAGACAGAAGACTGAAAAAAATCTCTGTTCATTGTTTGTTTCACATTTGCTGCCAATTGTATTTGATTGTCACTGCATTGTAATCACACTTTGTGCAGCTCAGTGGGAGGCAGAAACATGGAGCCATCCTGACTGACAAAATGACAGCTCATTATCAGCAACAAGCACATCCCCAGGGTTTAACACACCACTGCTACATTAGCTCATCCAGCCAGCTACAGCAGGACTGGCTGGGAAATATTCTGGGTAACATTTATGAAAAACAAACTTTCAAAGCATCAATAAAACCGCCACAGTAACTGGAGTGATAAGTGAAAAAGATCAAGTGTTTTGCATTGCATCCATATCAGCCCCTCTGCCATATGCAGGAAGACATTTGCTGCAGGCTGGCAGCTTGCAGAGTTCAGGTTAATGTCAAATGGAAAGGCTTGAAAAATAAAATAAAATTAGCAAATAAATACAGGAATATTCAGCCAATAGCTGCAATTAACTGGCTGCTATTTATGGTGTTTGCTATAAAACTGGCGAAGAGGCAGCAGATATTTGAAAGTCATTACTGTTTACAGAGCAGATGGAGGAAGTTTAGCCAAAAGCAAATCAAACAATCAAAGTGTTAAAGGATTTAAATGTTTAAAACATTCATAGTATCTTTTCTACAGCCAGAGAGAAAATTGAAGAACAAAAAGCATCATGAAGGAAGTCAGCAACAGGTGGGGGAGGGGCATGAGGAGAAGTTTAAACACTAACAGAACTCAGATCAGCTCATTGTTAAAAGAAAGACATAAAATCCAATTTACAGGTTATAAAAAGTTCTGCTGCTCTGTTCAGATGAGACCAGAACTTTACTGAACTGGTCAGGAAAATAATAAAGACACAAAAGATTATTTAACATAAATACATAAATGTATAAAAATCTAATAAAACCCATCAGAACTCCGTCAACCTCTGAAACTAAACTCAGGATTTTCTTTTCCAGTTTTCATCTCAAGCTCTGTGATCATTTATAACTTTAACTGATAAACAAACATGCAGTTCAGCTGTGAAACACGGTGGTGTCAGCATCATACTGTGGGGATGTTTCTGAAAATGGGTGGAGCTAAATCAGGACGATCCCCGAGGAAAACCAGTTAGAGGCAGCAGGAGACTGGGGTCAGAGGTCAGCTCCCAGCAGAGAACCGGTCTGATATTATATGGTTTTAGATTGAAGAAGATCCATGGAGCAGAACGGCCTAGTCAAAGTCTTCTACTCAGACAAAACTATTTTGGGTTGATATGTTCCATAAAAATATCTTCAGGTTTTGTGTTTGTAATTTGGCAAAATGTAAAGCAGTTTTCAAGGTGTTTTGTTTTTTCTGACAATCAGAAAACATGTGGGTCACAACTGAGACTAAAGGAATCAGGAATAAAAAGCTTCAAACCTCTAAAACTTCTGTTAAACTTCAAAAAGCCAAATGAAATGTTTGTGATCGGTGTGAAGGAATTAAGCAGAAAGTGTGTGAACGTTCCCAGCATGTAGGTGTTCTGCTGCATGCTGCTAATCTGAGTGTGACCAGATGGGATGCGCTAACCAGCTAGGCTAAATGCAGCTATTGTTGGCATGGACCTAGTTTGATCTGCGGCTCCCTGATCCCAGGCTGCATAATTAAATGCAACATTTAATCCACTCAGAGTCGCTGCCCCAAAGCACAAAAAAACCAACACTGTGCTCCTTCTTCCTGCTCCTGCAACCCAACGCTGCACTGCTGACATCACAGCTTAATTATCTCCTTCACTCAGTCACCTGTTATGAATGAAGATCTGCATTAAAAAAGAAGTTTCAGACTGAAGGAACCAGGATTGCTTTTACTTCTGATATCTGAATTATCGGTGAGTTCCAGCTGCGATCGCCGCGGCGGTCTGAGCGTCTGCAGCGTCCAGCCAGCCTCATGCCAGGCTGCATGTTTCTGCCTTCAGCGTCAGAAAGCAGCCGATGGTCAGGAAACGTCCTCAGCTGCAGCCTCAAACTGAACGGCCGGCTGACAGGTCCTGCTTTACGTCCAGATCATCTGGCAGAAACCAAAGCATCCAAAGGGAATCAGGAGACATTTTATTGGCTGCATATTTCAGCACATCAGTATTCAGAGTGTAGTGTCACCCTGACCACACTTTATAAACCCAAACTAAAGCCCAGATTAAGCTCTGAGGTTTCAGAGGTTCCTCCAAATACACATGGAAATAGAAAACACGTAAAAGTTTAAAGTCCTTTTTTTTGTGACAGCTGCTCCATCCCAGGAGGAAAAAGGCTTGTTCGCCATGGTAACGGCTTCAGTTATTGAAGTGACCTCAGCAAAGACGCTGCTGATTCTAAACCTCAACATGAGGAAGAGGATGGCTGCTGCTGCAGTCATCTTCAGAAAAAGTTTTCTCTCTGTTTAAGTTCTCTGAATCATTAACTTTTAAGATTCCTCCTTCACTCTAATTTACTCTTTATATGTTATGTTTGTTAAAAGTACCTTTGAATTTGAATCATATCTACTGTAGCCTGAAAAGTAAATGATAGTTATTAATGTAAATCTCTCTTAGGGAAGAATTGATCAGAGCATAAAAGGAACCAGTCAGAGTGGACGGGTTCGTGGATTCGATGTCGCCCTGCTGGTCCTAGTCAAATCTTCTATTAACCGATTGTCATCAGTGAGACCAGCTCTAATGTTGGTCTAGTCAAAGCTCGGCCGGCTGAGAAGAGTTGAAGGAGAATGTCTCGTTTATTCAAAAACCAAAAGCTGCATTATTTTTGGTGGAGCTGGTGGTTCTGCTGCCCTGCAGCAAACAGGTTGTGGGTTTGAATCCAGGTACAAAGATTTCAGACAAAAACTTCAGGGTCTCTTTAATCCAACAACAAATATTTGTGTTGTTTGTTCATCCCCTTGCTAGTTTCTTCTAAAGGTTTATCAGAAATGTTTCAGCTTTAGGTGAGTGTTTTCAGAACAATCTGCTGATGTGTTGTAGATAAAAACCATCTGAGTGTCTGGTTCTGATCTCTGGACTGGACTGAAGAAATGTGGCTCATTTCTGGAACGTTTCGGTGGATCGTTTCAGGACTCTAAGCTGACACGCCTACCAGGCATCCCGCAGCATGACGTGTCAGCTGGGAACAACGTCCAAACGCCGGCCAGCAGGAAACATGGAAACATGGAAACATGGAAACATGATGTCAGGATGCTTCACGTTGCTGCTCGGCCTCTCAGGCAGCTGGAGTTACACAAACTCAGCAGATCTGTCAGTTTCTCTCTGCAGGAGGAAGACAGCCGCCAGGGGAGTCCTGAACTACATTCATACAGAATGTTACATTCAGTCTCATAAGGCAGTATTGATCTCAACAGAACAATGAAGACATATTCTGATATCTTCTTAAATACAACAAAACATTTGACCTTAGTCTAAGTAGCATTTAGAACTAGGACCTGTCTGACAACATGAAGTAGGCAAAAAAAAAGTTCAAAAAGCAACACAGCGAGTTTCCATATGAAGAGATTCAAGAACTTCAGCCTGGAAGCTGTAGAGAGAACGTTCATCCACAAAAACACGGAGGAGTGGAGAAACACTCCAACAGAACATCAACAACCATCAAACCGTCCTGCAGGTGACAACCTGCAAGTCAAGTCCAGTCAGACCCGGTACCAGAACCAGAGCGGAGCGTCACGAACCAGGATTAGAAACAGGAACCGATGGAAGTTGTTGTCGGCACGAAGCCAAATGTCTGCCTGCATTGTGTCACATTCACACATATCTTATCTGCAGAGCACAGCTCATTATCACCCAACATGTCTTACATCTGTCATGTCACACACTCCTCCCTGCACAGCGCCGTGCACGCCGACACACCCACACATACACACACACACACACGCACACACACACACCCACAAACACACACCGTAAGAGCATCCTCCCCCAAGCAGGGTTGTGAGTAAAGAAGGGAGGAAACCTTTCAGCTCCAATTAACCTGCGTGGCGTTTCTGAGACGATTCTGCAGCAACAGGAAGGAAATCTGTTGGCTTTAATTACAGATTCAGTCATGATCCCAACTAGTTCAGTCAGCCAGCGACTAATCCTGCCTTAGCCACAGTAAGCTACTTATTTAGAGTAACTTGATGGCACCAACACAATGTGGGTACACTAGTTTAGGGTGTTGGCATGGCAACAGCCAACAGCCAGAATAATAACAACATTCATCTATCACTGAATCTCATTTATTTTTAAGATTTGAAAGTGTAGCTGTGTGTTTCCGGTAATATGCCTTTAAAACTTTAATTGGATTAATTAATAAGTCATAAAAAGGAAAACATCATAATCTGTGGATCTTGACTCGGATTTTTTTATTTAAAACAATAACTGAAGAAAATTTAGCAATAATCTCCCTAAATTTCTAGTATTGTAATATTCCATTTTAGCATTTCATATGCCAGATCACTTTCCATAATGTTCTTTCAATTTATTAAAATACTTGTTTTATGTTTATCTTTTAAAAGCAGAGCAGCTCAGGTGATTTCACTGCAGGGAGGTTTTCTAAGAACGTTCCTGGATGATCAGATTACTGGACCAGAGGAGACAGTAAGACCTTCTGCATGACTTTAGAGCATTTATTTTTAAAAACTTCTTTAGTTTGCATTTCTAAGAAACAAATCAAACAGGTTCTGCTTCGATGTTAATTGTAATTACATTGTAATTACAATTCTTCTTGTAATTACAATTACATTGTAATTAGAATGTAATATAATTACAATGTAATGTAATTACAATGTAATTACATTACATTGTAATTACATTGTAGTAGTATTTCAGAGTGTCAGTGCTGTCAAATTGTTACATTTTAAGTTAGAAGTTATAAAGTTTTATCTTGTGTATCAGGAGAAGTGACTCAAACTGACATCGCAGAAAAACATTTTACCATATTTCCAACATAACTAACAAGCAGGAGGAAACAATAAAAATAACTTTTGTGGTTAACTCCAGTACATGTCAAGTTTTTACCCAAAATCTGATTTTTCAGAGGGAGGAGAGTTAAAACTGTCTTGACATTTTTATTCCTGTTGAAATTCTTAAAAATGTGATAAATCTGTTCATTTCTATTTGTGTTGTGTTGAAAAGAAAAGCTGTGTGGATTTTAGCAGCTCTGCTGTCATGGTGGCGTCCTGAGGAAACGCTGCTGCTCTCCACAATGACCCACACCCTCACACTCATGCATATGATTTCAGTCAGGCTTCCTGCAGCCAGAGGAAAATCCCCCATCATCTGCCGGCTCCTCTGCTCTCTCTGTCTGAATAAATAGAATTAGAAGTCCAGCATCTCCCCTGCAGGACGCTGTGGTCCGCTGACAAACCTGCAGAAGTAACTTTAACGTGTTTTATTGGGAGTTCATGTCATAGTGTCTGTTTGGTGCCTGGTAGTTTCGGTCCTTTGATGGACTCCTACGTTAATCATTGCTCCCTACACATCCAGTCACATCCACTGTGTGTTGCATCATGTGACCTGAGCCCCTCCTACTCAGCATGTTGCCTTCCAGCCTGTTTCACTCCTGAAAGTCCAGTAGACCCAATTCTACAGGAACCAGAACATCTGCTCCACCTCCAGCTGCTGTGGTTCTCTTTCTCTCTGCTGAGACAAACCAACCTGTTCCCCTCCTGGCCTGTGGGGGCGCTGCACCAAGAACCACTGAAGACACTGAGAGCAACTTCCTTCTTCACCAGATGGAAACAAGATGGAGGCGTCAGATTTTAGTGGTTGGAGGATTTCTCTTTTGACTACAAACCATTTATCCTGCTAAGCTAGGCTAGTGTGTTTGTTTTGGTTGTGAGTTTATGAGTTACTTTGTCTGGCTCTATCTGAAATCTTCCAAAAATACACTGATGTTCACTGTTAAAAAGAAACCAAAAGCTCAGGCCAGATTTTGAAATGTGAGAGAAAAGAAATTAAAATTTTGTTTGATTTCTGTTTGATTGTCCAACATCAAACCAACAGGAGGAGCTCCAACGTTTTCACCACAATCTGAACAGCCGAATTCCCATCCAGAAACCCCATTTGAGCCGCATCCATGTGTAGAACTAAATTTGATCTGATAGTTTCCAAAGTGTCTGTAGTCTGAACGGTCGCATGAGACATGCGTCATAATTCAGCAGCAGAAGAACCCGGACGGTGAATCTGGATGTAAACAATGAAAGTGATAATAATGAAGTGATGAAATCAGTCTGAGTCAGTGAACACATCACATCCTGACCCCACCACACCTGGTCCGACTCCACATCCAAACAGAACCGGGTCGGAACCTGCAGTCAGTTCTGCTGTTAGCTGTTAGCTTTTGATCTGCTGACCGTGTGGTCACTCTGACCAACTTTAAATTCCATTCAGAGACGCCGGCGGCCATCTTTACAGCTGTAAAGCGAGCGCTGCGGCTACATTCTTCTTCTGCGGGTCACTTTGGAACCGTAAACTGTTCATACAGAAGATTGACTGCAGTCGCATTTAATTCATAGCATGAATTAAAGAAAACTAAAATCCTATTTCAGTGAAGAAATCTGAACTGAGCATGAAGACCTGCTGTTAGCTGCTAGAGGCTGTTAGCTCTAATATCCTGAGATCTGAAGCTGGAACTGACTGACATTCATTCATGACCTAATGACACAGCAACGCCGCCTGGCAGCCTTAAATATGAGATGATGAACACAACTAAAATCACCAGCTTCTCATTTAGCTCCTTTTCTAGAGCACAGGATGTATTTGCATAATGCCACCATATTCACAGGCCATTAGCACCAGCATGAGGGACTCGTGTGCACAAATTTATTGCCTTGATCAATCAGTGCAAACTACCGTTACGCTGAAAACGGTGAAATTCCAACACAGCAGCGATGGAGCCTCAGGACAGACAGGAAAAGACTTTCCAGATGTCTGCAGAGGTTCCAGTTAAAGACTTTTCAGAGGTTGGATAAAATGATTCTGTTTTTATTGATGATCTGCACATTAAAATGAAACAATGAAAGAAATCCTCTGTGGGATCATTTCCTTACCATGGCCAGTGGCCACAGTTCAAGTTTCCACAGTAAACCCTGTTAAAGCACATCTACAATACAAACTCTTCCATTAGCAGAGCAGTTCTATTACAGATGGTTCTGGGTCTATGGCTTTGAGGCCTTCTAAGGAAAAAAAGAACAGAATAAAATATCTGAGCTTCTTAAAAAAAGAACAATTTCTGTCTCTGAGCAGGAGGGAAAATGTGTAGAAATAGACAAACATGAACTGATCCATCTTCAGACAAACACAACCAGTGGCAGGCAGGGAGGACCTCCAGCAGCGCCTAGTGATTTCTGCAGAACACAACCTGCATGTGCAGCTCATGACTTCTGCAGCTTTCCACCTCATGAGCCCTGAACGCATCATCATTCCGTTTCTGCTCCAACAGGGCGTCTTACAGCAACCAAGTTTCTCCTGAGCAAATTCTGAGGCTCAAGAAAAATATGAGGATGAAAAACCAAAGACAGGAACCATTTAGTGCTTCTTTGGTTTCACTGCCTTTTATCATCTAGTGATGCACAAGAATATCTGCGTGCGAGTCCAGCTGAATGTGCACCAACCCGTCTAATACGCACACACACACACACACACACACACACAACTCATTTACAAGAGCTACATGACGTCGACAACATCAGCACAGACGACTGTGCTGGTTTGAACCTTTGCGCAGCCAGAACGGTTCGCGTTTTTCCGCACAGCGGCTGTCCCGCCACGCAGCCGCAGCCTGCAGGTGCAAACAGAGGCGCAGCTGAGGGGGGAGGAGGGGGGTGTAGTTTTTGCGGGTGTGCACTTTGACAAACCGCAGCGCAGCGGCTTGGAACCTGACCAGTCCTGACCTTGCTAAGATATATATATATATATATATATATATATATATATATATATATATATATATATATATATATATATATAGATGCTGAAACACGCGCCCCGAGTCTGAATCCAAACCCAAAGGAGAATCAATGAAATTTGGAGAGGATAGATAGATAGATAGATAGATAGATAGATAGATAGATAGATAGATAGATAGATAGATAGATAGATAGATAGATAGATAGATAGATAGATAGATAGATAGATAGATAGATAGATAGATAGATAGATAGATAGATAGATCTACCTCTCTCCTCTCTCCTGCTGTGTTTCCTCCTGTCTCAGCGCACAGTTATTCCTCCTAATCCCATCCTGCGGTGACTCTAGCTGTAACTCCACTGAGGCTCCAGAGAAATAAAATCCCGCGTCGCGCCGAGGTAAAAATCCTTCAGGTAGAGTAAATTCCGCTCGGGTTCACAGTTCCTCCAGAGGGCGCGTCCAGCGCCTACATCCTTCTCCGCTTCTGCCTCCTCTCTCTTTCTCGCTCTTCCCGTCCTTTTCTCTCCCGGCTTCATCCCTCCATCCCCGCAGCGAGAGAAATACCATCCGGCACCAGAAGTGGAGTGATTCTCCGAACCTCAACCCACCGCTCGTCCCTCTTCTCTCTCTTTTTCAATTTCTTCTTTTCCTCGAACGTTTTTCTTCACTTCTTTCTTCACTTCAGCCTCGTCCAGGTGAAAGTGGAGGATTTCCACCAGAAGACATGATTCCAGGTTAATGGTAATAAATCACATTATTCCACTGGACCGGACAGAATTGGCTGCTTATTAATAAGTCACGGAAATCCATGAGTGATTTTCTTGTTTTTAATTCTTTTTGGAGTCAGGTGAATCTGTTCAGAGACGCGGATCTGGATCTTCTCTCCTCCTCCGAGGCTGATCCTGTCAGCACCTCTGGTACTCTGCGCCTTTCCTCCACTTCCAACAGAACAGAAGAGAAAACCAGAAAAAACCCAGATAACGTCCCAGTGAAGCTGTCCTCCTGTCCTCCTATCCTCCTGTCCTCCTGTCCTCCTGTAGCGCAGCGGTCCGGTCCGGTCCGGTCCGGTCCCGGTCCTCGGTCCTCGGTCCTTGCAGGGCGCTTCTCGCTTCTCCCGCACGGTAATCCTCACCGCACGGCGGGCTTGGCCGGTGTGAAGCTGCAGCCAACTACAGCGACCTACTTCCTGCTGCAGATTTCAAACTAAAAGCCCTCAAATATTTCACTCATTTCAGTTTTCATCTTAAATAGTTCAATATGAAACTCAGTCAATAAAACAAAATCAAAAGATTTTTATAAATATGAATGAACTTTATATTTGTATCAATATATTAAAGTTTTGATCTAATTACATTTTGTCAGCTTTAAAAGCAAACAGGGAGTTTTTACTGAAATCACCGAGTTTATTTATTACATATTCATAAATAATGTTAACTCTCCCTCATCAGCTGCTTGGTCCTGCTGCTCTCCACTTCAGGCCTTCATATTAAAACCAACTTCCTGCTCTGGTCGGTCCAGTCCACCCGGTTCTGACCCGGCTCTGCTGAGTGGTCTTTAGCTCCGCCCCCTTTATCCACACTTTGACTAAACCTCCACTTTGGTGAAGCTATTACCCACAATTCATTGCTGCATGTGACGTTTTGAGTTAATGGTCACTGAGCAAAAAGAAATTGCATTGACATCCTTTTTGTCACTCTGCTGTGAATGAGTGAATGTTCTCAGTTTGTTCTGTATTCAGCCAGTCATAACGAAACTCATTTGAACAGCCAGATCTCATGCAGTGACTTTGGAAAGCTAAGTCGGTTCATGCGCTTTCTTTCCTAAAATTGATCAGTTATTATAGATTTATTGTTATTTTTACAAAGGCCATAACAGTGACCGGTCCGCCATCTTGAATGTCGTCCTCATGATGTAACCAGTACTGCCCCAGTTCTCTTATTTCTGCACACTTGTACCCTGAAGTTCACTGAGTTCACATGGCTGGTGACAGAAGCAGCACCATGAAAACCATCCAGATCCCGCACCACACAGCAGATCTGACGATTTCCTGTGAACGCGGCACAAAAGCTTTTATTTTGAAAGACACCTGTCTCATTTCCTGTCTGCCTTCGGATTAGTTGCAGATATTGACACCACCTAGAAGTTCTTGCAGAAAATGAGTTTCTTCTGCCGTTGTGCTCCGTGGCATGAGGAACTCAGTTTTTATCTGTTGGACTCGTTTCTCCAGATGTCAGAGGAGATATTCTGTCATTCTGCACATCGGGCATCCAGTGGATGGATGTTACCTCCAGGCCTCCGTGGAGCTGAACGGTGGAGGGAGTTCAGCCATGTGGAGCACAGATGGAGGTTCTGTTCGGAGGTTCTGATCCCAAATAAAACCGTTTGGGATCCAAAGGATTCAAAGAGGTTTGAATGTTGAGATGATCTGAACTTTGAAGAGGTAAATGTTCTACAGTTGATGCTTTGAAGCAACATTAACGTTCTTGTGCTGGAAATAAAAACCATTTTAATGACCAACAAGAATTTGCCTAAAATGATCTTCATCCATGACTCTACAGCTGGTGAACTCCAACAAGTTCAGTTATAAATCGATGAATTATTGGCATGATAAGGGAAACACATCATCACCCAGCTGTATAAATCCAGACAGGATCTGCTGTGATCTGAAACATCCAACATGTTGAAGAATCTGATGACGGATGTTTCTCTTCATCTGACCTGAGCATTGACTGATTATCAGAAAACAGAAGAAATCAATAAGGGTGTGAACTCTTCTTCACAGCACCGGATGATATTTTTTTTGTTTTAAATCTCATGTCTCAGTTTGTCTCAAGTTAAAACTAATTACACTCCTCAGATGGTTTAAAGGTTGTGTGTAATATAGAAAATGTTTTGTTTGGATTTTTGTGATTTACCTGGAAGCAGTTTTACTAAAAAACTGCTTCCTGTTCATCACTGCAGCATCACAGGGAATAAAAGAATATTTTTGATTTTTTGCAGACATATTTCCACTGCACCAGTTTTTTTCTAACTGGTGCAGTGGGTCTGCAGGTTTTCAGATTTCTCTTCAGACTTTAACATGAGCCTTAAATACGGTGGGAGAGGAGAGGAAGTGAGAAACGGCTGCATGGCTGAAGCTGCTGTTGATTCCTGAGCAGGTCAGTCATGATGTGGTGAATCAGCCATCAGTCAACCTTCAGAAACCTCTAATCAGAAACGTCTGAGGCGACATGTTGTTTTACTGGAGCTCTTCAAAGCAGAAGGTGGAGGAACTTCAGGCAAATGGAGAGCACAAGAAATGATGACACTTTTCTGTTTTGTGTAAATGAAATTCAAACTATCTAAATAAGAATCTTTTTTGAGAGTAATGATGCGTGTCCTGACCAAACTGTGGGCCTCCCAGCAGAACCAGACTGGAGCCGGATGAGGCGAGTCTGTAGCGACGCTGCTGGCTCTGCTGATGTGGAGCAGAAACGTCGTCAGAGAGAGCAAGTGATTTTCTCCTCATCTCTGGAGAGTTTTCTTATCGCAGCAGAGTGAATGAACTCAAACGCAGCAGAAGGCATCAGAGTCTCTGCTGAGGACTCCAAGTGAGCCCAGTCTTTAGTCCTGTTGGAGGTGATGTTCCTGCTCTGGGAATTTGACAGAATCCATTTTTCTGACCTCAGTTACACAACAGCTGCTTGCTGATCTCTTCTGTCTTTTAGATTCAGAATATCAGGTTATCTACTGCCTACCTCTCAGTCAGTCTCTCTATTTGAACCTGAATCTGACTGGTGATGTGAGTGAAGGTTTGGGTTACCTGCAAAACAAACAAATAAACCAGTTCACTCTTCCTAATGTGAAGAGGGAACTGGACAGAACCAAACTCACAGCCCTGGACATGCTGACCAAATGAAGGCGAGATCCTGATTTAGTCGATCAGTTTCTGCAGACATGTTATCTTCACACTGCAGAAATCTTCTTCAGTGTGAAGATCAGGATGTTTTCATGATCCCCCCCCCACCCTATACTCTGCAGTGTTGGTATAATAGTATTATACTAACACATACTATTAGTTTTACTATAATACGACTGCATGCGGTATTCTGTCAGATCACAGACCAAACCGCCAATTCATTCAGACTTTGTCTTCCTGAAATTTAAGAAAATCTTTTCATTAAACCTCGTAGTGTTTACCTCAGTTTCAGCCAACTGCGGTCTCACTGCCTGCCAACTCGGGTACAAATTAGCATGTGCCACTTGGCAAAATGTGGGGACATTTTTGAAATGACAGGTAAATTAAATTAACTGAAAATCCACATTGGCACATTAAATGTGAACAGAGGAGCTAACCTGTAAGGAGCAGCGATGCAGCTGAACTGCTGCCAGCGCCGATATCTGAAGAAGACCTGAAGAGTGACGTGATGCTGCATAATGCTGCAAACGTTCAGTGACAACCTGAAGTTTAATGGGACCAGAAAGCTTCTGACGGTAACATAACAGTGAGTTCTACAGGAAGCCATTTGTAAAGTCACCGTCAAAAATTACCAATAATTTGGTTCATTCTGTCATAAAAGAAATAAATGGGGGTTCATTTTTCAAACTTCTATTTACACCAGGTCATTCAATCATTTGTAAATGTCACAGTTTCAAACTAAAGTTTACAAAATAAATATTTAGGTAACACGTTTCTTTTTCTCTTTACATGGACGACATTTCAGCTTAAAACAAACGATGAGACGTTTTGTTGGAAACAGATCTGGGTCTGGAGTTATAAAGATGTGATGATGTAAAATATGTCAAAAATAACATGCAGTTAAAATTATAGCTGATTTTCACATTTCTGCTACTAGAATTAATTAGAAATACCGACAGAAGTAAACATACAGAAATATGAAAAGGTTTGTCTACAGGTGCAACTTGGATGTCTGTGTGTGTGATATCATCGGACCTCATCCTCTCTCATTCTGTCTCTGTTGGTGCCTCTGTCGGTACCAGCTCTCCCAGTGACGTGGTTTCGGTGTCTCCTCCCAGTGTGGGTAAGATGTACACGGTCAGATTTTATGCAGTTCTTTGTTGAAACTTTGACAGTCCCAGGTTTCTCCATTTAGTCGGATCACTTACCCATTGCATAAAAATGTTACCATTGTGAACATTAAATATTCTAAACTAAATGTGAACGTTGTCGTTCGTGGTCAGACTTTCTGGAGTTTTCATTGATGTTCTTAACAAGCTCAATGACTGAAACTCTTGTTTCTCTGTGAGCTACCCAAGGTGGAGGCTTGCAGTGGTTCTGATCATTGCATTGATTGTCTGATCATCTGGGGAACATGTTGGAACCGGTGGTAAGTCTGAAATAATTGGATGGTGAGATGGAATCGGCTCAGTGGGAGCAGGATCAGCGATCACAGCGGAGGCGTTTCCAGCGCCGCTCTGACCGCTGCTGGTCCAAACGGTTTACTCATATTCATATCTTCACCAGCCGTTTAAAAGTGGATCTTATTAGAGATTATCTGAACATAATTAAAATGTTGCTCTGCCAACACTTGTCACCATCAGATTTTGTATTTTTTGAAAGCTAATACTTTTTATCTTCCCACTTAGAACCATTTGACAAGTTTTGCTTTTATTGAAGTCAGAAAATCTCCAACCATTAAAGTCTTTCCACCAGCCTCTGTCCACTAAAGTTAATAGTGGAATAAATCCCAGTGGGGGTGTCAGAACCACCATGAGCTGATGAAACATTCCCATTCTGCCACTACAGGTTCCTCTATTGATTAACTGTTATGCCCATTGCAGAAAATCACAGGTCATATTGGCTGAAATCCTTTCACACACAAATGAGAATCCAGGAAGGAACACAGTCAGCATCGACTTAGAGCCGGAAAAGAAGAGTTTCTCTGCATTACTGACAGATTTATTCCCTCTTAGGGAAGGAACTGGCTCCGTGTTTCAACATTTAGATGTTTGTTTTACAACATGATGTTGTCATGTTGCTTTTTACACTTGGTCCCACAATACAAATTATATTTATTAAATGAAATTTCTCTTCAGACCAAAATCTAACAGCTGCCGGATATTAGCTGGAGGAGGAGAGGTCAGAGGTCGTTTCTGTTTCTGAACATGGCAGTGATTTCCTGACCCTCTGTTGTCCCAGAGCTGCAGAGTGATGCGCTGAAGCCAACAGATCAGCAACAGCCATCTTGTCACAATGGAGCAAATCTAAGCCATGAAAACAAAGGAAAGGCAAGATGTCCCTAAGTTATTAATATGTGACTGTACATTAAAATCTGTTTGGTTGTTTTAATCCGAAGGGCTTCAGCAGAATGCAGCTGGACTTCTTGTCTTTCTTCACAGAGGATCCTCACCAGGGTTTCAGTGGCTTCTGTTTTTATTCAGCTGAACTGAAAAGAACTAATCTTCCACCTTAAATTACTGTTGAATATTGAAAAGCAGGAGGCATCATCTCCATAGTATAAACACGAATCACAAGCTGTTACTGTGGAAATGTTTCACACCTCGGCAGGAGAAATGGAGGCAGTCAATAGCTTCCAGTTTGTTAGCGTTTGTGATCTGTTAGCTGTGGAAATCAGAAACCAACTTTGATTAGTTTACTTGTTTTGCAGGCAATCATTTCTCCTCTCGTTGGATCACGCCTGCAGTCCAACAGCTGCGTTTTATGTGGTTCATTAAGAAGCAAATATCATATTAGAATGTCATTTTCTGGAATCACAACATGGTTTCATCATGTTCAACAGGAAAACAGCAGAAAAGGAAATCAAATATTTAGAGAACAAGAACGCTGCATGTGTTCTGGTTGCATCAATATTCAGAAAATCATTTTTCAGAAAAATAAAGGATTAAAAAAATGACAAGGATACAATAACCTCAACAATAAACCACTGAGCAGTTTTTCTGTTTTTTTAGTTTTTTTATTATGGTTTTAAAAATCTAAATGTATGAATGAAACATGCTGTGCTTGGGCCATAACTGGATCTAATGAAATCAATTTAAACTAAAGCTGAACGTTAAATATGTTTATTTTTGATAAAGGTGGATGGGCAGCAAACATGTACATTCATTTTGCAGATTATTTTAGATATTTTACTTGCATTTTAAAAACATGGAAAATAATCACAACCTAATTTTCTTTAACAGATTTCAGGTTTTCTATCAACATGATGTCTATCTTGTTGACACCTATTAATTTTAGCGCACTAGCATTAAACTAGTAAATATTTGTGGTTATTGCTTTAGGGTTAGCGCAGCTAGTTAGCGTTGCCCACCACTGGTCAACACTGTGGTTTTGTGTCAGACATTGTTGAAATGAATTTATGAATTTGGCTGAAGCATCTGGCTATAGAAAGATCAGAAAATCTCCATTCGAACCAACATCTGGGACAACAGAGAGGAAAGGTGATGAACAAGAACAGGAAAGCCATCATCAGACTGGAAAGCTGTGAGAAAAAGAAGAAAAGATTCACAGCTGAAGCACTTAAACAAAAGTTGGCCTTTTGTACAGTTGAGTCATCTTCAGAGCATGAAGCATTTAGAGATGCAGCGTGAGGTTCATTAGCAGCTAAAGTTTTGACAGCTCTGACACACTCTGCTTTGTTCTGGAATAATAAGGCGGAGAAACACACACCCACACACACACACACACACACACACACACACACTCTGCACCAACACAATGCAGCTACAAGCTAACATCATCTGAACTCGGGACCAATATACACCTCTGTTCAAGGTAAAGTGAAATTAGACGCACTAAAGAAGATAAATTCTTATAATGATGTGACTGTCGTTGGCTTCATTGTTGTATAAATTTCTCATTTCCTTTGACTCTAAGGAGCAAAACCCTAATCTGAATGACAATCGTTAGCTCATCCTTCTGAAGTCGACACTTCCTCTACCCTGTAATTCATGGTCAGGATGAAACCGTGATCACATGCCCCAGGTTGGATTTACTGTGACAGAACATCACCAGTTTTACACCAAGAAAACAAAATCCTTTCTGTTTCTGCTTGGACAGTTTAGGGTGAGGGTCAACTCCGCTCCTACTCACAGCACCTTTAATGAGTTTGGCTCCCTCTCCACCGCCGCCTTGGGCCAAGAGTCACACCTCTGAGTCATGACTTCTCATAATGTGGTGTGCAGCCCACGGCGCTCCGAAGTCCTTTCATGACAGGAGCAGAGATAAGACAAAGCCATGAACATGCTGAAGAGGTTCAGCTGCTGCAGCAGCTTCTTCATTTGCAACACAGACGGGATTAACTTCCATCAGGATCAGAGGAGCTACTGGTTTTCAGGGACCTACAAGTTACCGACTTTTATAAATCTTGAATTTTGTTTTTTATCTGGTCTTTGCTTGTTTTCCTCCTGATGGTCCGGTCGACCCGGTTCTACTGGAACCAGAACTCCATCATCTGCTCCACCTCCAGCTGCTGTGGCTCTGAGTTAAACCAACCTGTTCCCCTCCTGGCCTGTGGGGGCGCTGCAACAAGAACCACTGAAGGAAACGACACAAAAACCTCTGAAGACACTGAGAGCAACTTCCTGTTTCACCAGATGGAAACAGGATGGAGGCGTCAGATTTTACTGTTGGAGGATTTCTCCTGCCAGCGCTGGGCTAACATGTCTAGTTTGGTTGTATTTACCCAGAATGCACTGGACTGTAGTCCACTTGGCGTGGGCTCAAACTCTGACAAAGAGAGTCATGCATGAACTAACTCCAAAGCTAACAGGTTAAGTTGTTGGTTGATGAGTTTTTTGCCATAACTGCTCCTAAAGGAAGCACTGAAGTTTAAACTCTCGTTTAATCTGTTATTGGTAATAACATATTCCGGCCCACCAGCTTCCGTCTTTTGGATGCAATATTAAACACATTATTAAGCTATTTATTTTTATATTTATTGCCAATTTTGTCAGGATCTGTCCTCCATACAGAACAGCTTGTTTCTTTAGCAGTGGCCTGAAGGAGCTGCTAAAGTTTCAGGGAGGTTTCCAGTGACAGTAGTTTTCTTTCTGGCTGTGCAGGCCTTCATAATGCCATAACTGCACATTTCCATAATAAAAGCCTTTATTTGTCACGAATAATCACATTTTCTGAGAAAGTGAAATAAAGGTTTCCAATAGCTGCAAGTCATAAAACATAAAGAGAAATAAATGTTTTATCACTGGTAGTGATCTGTCTCATGTGGATTTTATTTTAGAAGTTGATTTTCTCATTGTGTCTGTAATCTGATGTTCCAGCTGCTTTTTCTTTGTTTCTGTAGGAAAACAATGCAGAAAGAAAATATGTGAATTTTTGTTTTGCATTTTCACATGGTCAACAACAGAAAGTTTTATTTTTTTAAATATGTGTCCCAAACAAAAACAAACAAAGCAACTGACTCTGTTTTCTGTCTGAAGGTTTATTTTGTGTACTTTTTAAACAGTGACATTTCCTGTTGGTTGCATATTGATATTTTCAGGAGAAGCCACAGTGTTTGAGGATGTTTGGACCAGAATAAAATATTGACTTTTAAAGCAGCTGCAGAGTTTGTGTGAGCTGTGAAACTCGGTTGCTGTGATTCATGCTGGTGGCACACAGACATCCTCAGTCCTGGACTCCAAACTGCCCTGGACGGCCAAGCAGCTGTAAAACAGCTCCTCATAACTTTTGTTTACGCCCTGGCAGCAGCTTGGCTTCAGCTTTACTGCCTCAACAAAGGCCAATAACCTGATCAATAAAAGCACACGCTCAGGATTTGTTGTTTACTTTGATAGAATCTGAAGAACCTTTTTAAGAAAACTTTGATGGAACATCGTTGTGACTTTATCAGGTATGCACCTGGAAGTGACAATACTGCAAAACACGCAGCTTGTTCCGTCAGAGTAAAGTTCAGTGACACATCCATAACCAGCTGCTGCTGCTGCTGCATTGCAGGTTTGAATAGATAAAAAAGAAATCTGCTCCTCTCAGGATTACTCATTCACTTTCTCTACATCCCGTTCAGCTGTGCAGGATTTGCATTAAGCTCCAAATACAAACATGATGGCATCATAAAAACACGATAATAAAGAATCCAATGGAATCTTGGCACAGGCTTGCTGCGTCTCCGCTGCACTTCAGAGAAGAAGAAAGTTGGAGTTGCAGAGTGGAGGCAGTGTGTGGGAGACGGAGAACAGCGTGCAGTGAGTCAGCTGAGGATTGTTCTGCTGTAACAGAGCCAAGACACACTGAACCAAAAGATCAAACCCGCTTCTGAACTACCTTCTCACATCCATGGGCCTTTATTTCACTAAATATAAAAACAAAATTCCTGTTTTTATAGTTAATCTGCTTGGCCTTAATCAAAGCTGGTTATCATTCTCTATTCAGTTCAAAGGCACAAAAACCCCTTTTAGAATTATTATTAAGATAAAAAATGAGAGGCTGCAGTATTTATAATTGTTTTTATTACCCTGCATTGCATCCAACATTATAGGGCTGTTAGCATTTAATCAGCTCGCAAAACTTCTGACCCCAGAGTTACAATAACTGACCTGAAGTCAATACTTTATACTTTTATAAGTGAATACTTTGGATCTCCTCTAAAAAATCTCATAACCGCCTGTTTTAATAGTTTAAATATGTAAATATACTTTATCATGAATTAATACACACAGTGGAACCGTCTAAATGTTTCACAGAAGCTAATGTTTCCTTTGTTTCTGTGTTGAGGGTTCAGCCAATCAGTGCAGAGGAAAATGGATGCCTTACTGGATCATGATTATTTATGTTGTTATGTTGAAACACATTTTGGATGTGAAGTAGAATAATAATCTGAAACATACCAGCAGGTCCACCTCTAAATGCCTCAAAAAGAAAGTTGGCTTTTTAAATGGCCTAGTCAAAGTCCTGTGGTGGAAGAAGTACCTTTCAGGTTTAGGGTGTCATCATTTCTCCAGGTTGGTTCAGATGAAAACAAAAATCTTCCAGTCACTGAAGAAGGAAGTTGCTCTCAGTGCCTTCAGAGGTTTTTGTGTCGTTTCCTTCAGTGGTTCTTGGTGCAGCGCCCCCACAGGCCAGGAGGGGAACAGGTTGGTTTAACTCAGCAGAGAGGAAGAGAACCACAGCAGCTGGAGGTGGAGCAGGTGATGGAGTTTGTGTCAGATGTGAAAACAGCCTCATTTATTAATTAACTTCTGCAATTGCAGATATTTATTTTTCTTTCTTTTGTTCATGCAAGAAGAATGTTAAGATCAGGAAACTCAGTCAGATGTGGCTGTAGGAAGACTAACCCTTTCTCTACAACTTGGTAGTTTCTTCTTTCAGTTAATTTTAAACTGCATGTTATCATCCTGCAGACGACTGGAAGGAACGCTGGTCTCTCTTCCTGATCCCAGATCCTGTCAGACCAAACTGCTCCTGCTTCCTCTCTCAGTCACTTCCTTCTCCACTTCAAGTGGTTTCATTTCAGCAGCAGCTGCTACCGTAACGTCTGCAGCAACACATTCTATATGTGTCAATAAAAATGCTTTTAAGAGCGTTTTCTCCCACCCACTTTCTCCTTTTACTTGTCATCTTATCCATCTCTGCCTCTGCCAAACATAATGTATTCCTCTCAGAGCGCCGGCCTGAGACGAACCGCACCAAAGGGATATCTTCCACAATGAGCTCTATAGTCACTTTATTCTTGACTTGTCACACTGGCAGCTGAGGCTTTTCTTACAATCAATAAAAATAACTTTCTTTATTAGAACAAAAGAGGAAAAGAAATGTTGAAACTCACAAATCTCCCTTCTTGTGGCAAATCGTACAGAGAGAAACAGGATTGAAGGATCCTGAATGTTTCAGCTTACAGCAACATGACGCCTGTCCTGAAGGATTGTGGAGAAATCATTTAATATGGGAACATTTTCAATGTGCATCAAAAATGATGTTCTGAAGATTATTTCCAGTGTAAAGTCATGGGTCTGAAAGCGTTCAGATTCTGTAGGAATTAAAGTCCCACAGAATCTCCTGAATCTTTGATCAGGTTCTGCTGTCTGTACTCGGTTCTGCTCCGGGTTGTGGTGCAGAACCAATCAGACTCTCTGGTCTCATGTCCAAACTGTCACAGTTTGTTTCACCAACACTTATACAGAATTTAAATTTGCTGCAGTCAGAGGAAACTTCAAGAAAGGAGAGTTTCTCCTCTCCTGATTTTTATTTCCATATGAAATGAAAATATTCCTTTCATCTGACCAGTGTTCTGAACTTTGGACCGGCTCTGGTTCTCCTCAGCCCAGATGCTCTGACTCCATCCTTTTTAGTAGATTTTATTTGAGCTCTCTAATATTTCTTTACCTGCAAACAGTTTATTAGAAATGAAAACACAGAGTCTTTATTCCATAATTAATGCTCGACTCCAGTTTATTCCAGTTGTTGTTTGGACTCTGAATTATTTGCTTACCTCTGCTCCACAGTTGTGTTCCTGGCTGAAGTAAATCAATGAGAAGGACTTTACTGAGATTAATGGCGCCACCTGACTTTGCATTTTGGAGCGAGTGAACTTATTGGAAAGTCGCCACCTCCGTCTCCGTGTATGAAGGCGTTTAGGCCAGGGCCGACACCTGGGACTTTAAGAATAATTATCCTTCCTCCAGCTGTGGAACGTAGAGGCAGACGTCCTCCACAGGTAAACCTGAAGTAATCAACGCTCAGCTCTGCACATCTTATTATTGCTACCACTCCTCTTCACCTGAAATCCCTGCAAGAGGACTTAACTTATGCACGTTTGTATTTAAAAGTCCCCGAGAGGCTTTTTGTGCAGCGCAGGCCCTGGAATCAGACGTGACTTCAGGGATGACTCCTTAACTGAGAGATGCAACCCAGAGAGGTAATAAGAACCATTTATCCTCATTGCCAGCACATTATAGAATCCCTTGCTCTAAGCATTTGGATGATTTGATGCATCTGCACTCTGGCTTCCAGATCCCTGCCCTGTGTGAAAGCAGCTCTAAACGGTTCTCTGCCTCCAACCCGCCTCACATTCAGGACAGACAAAGCAACAAACTGAACGTGGGTCAGTTCCACAGCTGCAGAAATTTACATCGACTCATAGATTTGATACTTTATGGATTAAAAATGCACCTTTCCATACAGTGCATATCGTATTCTGATTAGAACCAACAGAATGCTGCACATTTAATGCAAAAATATATTTTAATAAATTTTAATATCCATTGAAACACACAGAGGAAGCCATTTTTGCTCTGCAGCAGAAGCTAGCTACATTCTTCCTGACAGTTCAGCCAATCAGAGCCGAGGAACATGAATGGCACTCCTGGATTGGCTGGTGTCATGTAGCATTGCTCCGAAATATTTCAGCTTCTGTTGGATATTTCAGAAACTCCAGGAAACTGGTTGGGTCACCAGAGAACTTCATCAGTCCATTTTCCAGTCAGGTATTGATCGTTTATTGGTTCTGGAACACAGAGGTCTTAATCAGTTCGGTTCCGTTCCAACGTCCCGTTCCTTCAGTTCATCACTTTTAAAAAATGCCAGAGAAATGCCAGAGTTTCCATTGTGTTTAGAGTATTGAGGAGTTCCTGTTTTGCACTGCTGGTCAGCTGGCTGAATGGATGCTACTTTGTGTATAAGACAGATGAATTTGACTGTTTGGAAAAACAAACAGATTCCCAGCTTCAGACTGGAAAACCAGCAGTTTGTTAAACTGTTTAAACCACAAGGAGACCGAAGATCTCACTGTTCCTGCAAGTAAAGAAATAAAAATGATTTATCCTCCAGTTTCATCCGGTACATTAAAAACAACAAAAACCTAAAATATTTTGGACAGTATCTGGTATTATTGTTGTTCCAGTAGAAACAGTTTTAAATTGAAACCAGTAGATCATGTTTTCATTGTTTGAATCTTTTCTG